>NC_089796.1:14626801-14886801 GCF_040412425.1 Macrobrachium rosenbergii | reverse complement strand
TCGCTCAACAAAGAAGCCTGAAGGAGGAGTCGGGGAGAAGTCTCGCTGAGCAGAAAGGAGCAGTGATGGTAACGTGCACAAAGAAGCCATTAAAGAATCGTCTTTCTTGGCTTGACCCCAGAAGAGTAAAGAAAGAGAGACAAACTCTCTCTCTCTCTCTCTCTCTCTCTCTCTTCTCTCTCTCTCTCTCTCTCTCTCTTTCATTTTTGTGAATAAATTTTATGATTTCAGTCACATTTTTACGCAAAATATTTTAGCTTTAGTCCAGAAGTGAAGGAGAAGCTTGATTTTAATTATACTGAAGAATCGACGGAGCTTTTTAATCTCTACTCAAGAAGGGAACATAGAACATTTTAGCTTCACTTCAGAAACAGAGGATAACTTTTCTGTTCGATTAACAAATGGGTTTTTAAAGTTTTCAGCTCAGGTTTAAAAAGATAAAGATGTTTTTGTAGTTTAAAGGCGCTTAATAAATAAAAAAAAAGAACTTTTTAGCTTTGTTTGTGAATGGTTGTCCTAGTTAATGTAAAAGAGTTCGTTTTAGTATTCATTTTAAAAAGTCGCTTTATTTTAGTTGCACAGTAACCAGCCTACCAATTCAATCATCAGTTAATTATCATTCATATATATTCTTCAGATGATAAGTGAATTTTACATTCATTTTGTTAACATTATTCATATTTCATTATACCTATGTATTTTCATTGATCTGTGCTTTTCCCCACACATCGATATTATCTTTTATGTAAACTTATTAGTCCGGCTAAGGGCCTTTAGACTTGTTCCATAACTTGTAGGACCTTATGAATAATAATATTTTTTTTTATTTTTGTAATTACTCGAGGGTCTTTGCAGCGTCCCTTCAGCCCCTAGCTGCAACCTCTTTCATTCCTTTTACTATTTCTATCTGACTTTCCACCCTCTTTAATAGTACTTTTTTAGTGCAACTGCGAGGTTTTCCACCTGTTGCACCTTTCTAACCTTCTTACTGTCAATTTCCCTTTCAGCCCTGAATGGTCTCATAGGTCCCACCTCTTGTCCTTTAGCCTAAATTCTCTATTCTCTTCTATTCTATTCAATTATTTTTGCATGTCTGGATCATCACCTTCAATCTAGAATTTTTCCCCGTTAGAGAGATTTTTTCAGAAAGTTCGTCATTCAGACAAATCCCTTGGTCTCGACTGAGTCGACCGTTCTTCAAAAATTGTCACATGATAATCTCTCCAGTGTCTTAAATTAATTGACTGCCGGTCTCGGACGTTGGTTATCAATCTTGGTCATGTAAATGTGGTCGCCATTATCTTGCATTGTGGGTCGAATTTGACCTCCTTGGAGAACTTAAATTATTATATAAATAAAACACACTTGATGGAAATGTCCAGATGAGTCTTGCAGATGATTTTGAAGTTGTGTCTCGGTAGGGGGCAATATTTTTCTAATCTGTAAAGATCAGAAACGTTTCTTGTGGTCATTTAGATGGGTGACATAGTGAAATATAGTATCATCATCACATAAGGCCATTGATCATCTGTGGTAAAAGGCGTGAGGCTAGCAACTTCATCCAAAATACTTGCTGGAAATCAAAAGGGTAGCACCTTCTGGGGCCAACCACTCCAAGAGAAAGTGGCATATAGGAGAAAAAAAAATGATCATCTTAGAATTTGTTGACAGAAACTAAGATGCCATAAGATTCTGAAACAAGTGGAAACCATTTTTTGTGAACTCAGCATAAGCTTTGTTTGAAAAAATGCTTGTGTATTCCTTTGCGTGACGTGGCCTATTGATATATGTTCCCATTCAGATGGAAAGGTAGTGAGGCAAGCGAGGACTGTTGTTTTTTTTAGAGAATTTTCCTCCTGTTGCTTTGTTAGTTTATAATCAACAGATTAAGTTATAGCAACGCTGGCAGTTTTTTCGTAGATTCGTGCAAGTAGTTAATGAAGACGTCGTAGCCGCATAACATTCATTCGATTCAAACTCAAACTCATTTGTCGATTCTAATGATAGGTCTTGAAGTAGAATGTGTGTCGAGGGCTTTCTTTCTTAAGAGAGAAATGCCTGCCTTGTTAGTCTTGTGGTGAAGGTAAGATGATATTTGCTAAATTTACCAAGATCCCATAGATAAACATATGCTGAGATATCAGATTGAGTCTTCATAGTTGAAAGGTATTTATGGCAATTATAATTTGCAGAACGGACGTTTACGTAGGTATGCATTTATGTAAATGCATACATCCGTTTCCTTTTGCGTATTAGATGTTATGATTACTAACAAAAAGAAAAACACATCTGTCATTCTCCTTGGCCACTAAGGTCACACACACATCACTGCACATTGATTTGGAAAATATCCTTGATATTCCATTCCCGACTGTTGTATCACGATATTTCCTTTGATAGCTTCCTCCTCTGCGGGACTGGAAAACGTTTAACAAAGTTACCCTGCCGGCAAGTTGAACTAATTTGCTTTGTAGTCAGACAATGGTAGTGTACTGCTGTACTGTGCCGCTCGGCTCTTTAATATATATACATACATACACATACATACATACATAAGTATGTATATATATATATATATATATATATATATATATATATATATATAATATATATATATATATATATATATATATATAATATAATATATATATATATATATATATATATATATAATATATATATATATATATATATATATATATATATATATATATATATATATATATATATATATATATATATATATATATATATATAATATAATATATATATGTATATATATGTATCTCATGCTATCGATCCTTTTTCGCCGAGTTTTAATCTGCAGTGATTCCCTAAATACTAAATGAGACTTATGTCTTCTACCGAAGTTCATGTCATCTAAATGAGTCTGTCGTGTGTTATTGTACCATACTGGGCCACTCTAGAGAACTGTGTACAAACCGGATTAATGGAACACTCTGTCACCAGCAGGAACGTATAACCTTCCAGGTAAATCCTGTCTTCCATGTGAAATTATATGGCAACGAAATTCTGTAATCAACATTGAAAATCTATTATTGCAATGTTGCGAGGCAGCTGAATCTCCGCAGAGCAGTTTTGGAAAGTTAATATTGAGCTGTCTTTTATTTTCTGTGAAGCTTAAATTGTCAAGTTTTTTCAAACTTATATTCGACATTGCCTACATCATTTCCTGTGGTTTATTATAACTGTCAATTTAGGCCTCGAAATATCGTTTTGGTTGTGATTAAACTCGGTAGATTAAAAACCGTAATATTATCAGATCTGATCTCCAGTTTTTATTTATTGTTATGCTACTGCCGTCGTTTAGACTGGATCTGACAAAGGATCGAGATCCAAATTAAATTTTGCCCTTTTCTCCCACATTTTTGTTTCTGCTAAAATGAAATTACTTTGACGCCTTATATGCTATAAATGCAGTTTCCCGTATTGTTCCCACAAGATATCCATTCAATGAATAACTTGTATTTCAGTTTCTTTCATTCCTTTAAATAAATACATCATTCATTTTTCCTGGAACTGTGACTTATTGCGTC
The DNA here is from genome assembly GCF_040412425.1 of Macrobrachium rosenbergii. Taxonomy (NCBI): domain Eukaryota; kingdom Metazoa; phylum Arthropoda; class Malacostraca; order Decapoda; family Palaemonidae; genus Macrobrachium; species Macrobrachium rosenbergii. The sequence continues at coordinate 14,883,244 of NC_089796.1, read as the reverse complement.
ATCAGGAAGCCGTGAATTCGTAATTTCTTCTATCAGTACCTTAGTGACAGGTATTACGCCTAATATATATGGCATGTGCGTCAAGAAGGCCCCTTAAGGATCTGTATTTCATTCTGTTTTCTCCATGGTCTACTCTGTTCTCATTTATAAAACTCATTTTTGCAGTTTGTGTTATTTTTAATGTTTGCATGGTTAGTTTTATTTTTATTATTCCACGTTTTTATGGTGATCTAATTTACGATTTTTCTTCATGATGTATTCCATTTTATTAATTTCCTTTATACAGCTGTGTAATTTGCAGCTGTTCATAATCTGTTTTATAATAATTCAGTACCTCTCGATCTTTCAGGCCATGGTTTACCTACACGAAAATCACTGCATGCACAGAGACATCAAGGGTCACAACATTCTCCTGACGAATCAAGGCGCCATCAAGTTGGTCGACTTCGGCGTGAGCTCTCATCTCTCTTCCACCTGGGGGAGGCGCAACACCTCCGTGGGGACGCCATACTGGATGGCCCCAGAGGTAAGAGATTGATTTTTTAGATATTTTGAAATGCAAGTGTAAGCAAATGTATTTCACCTCGTCCATTTTCCTTTTTGTCTTTTGTGCTGAATTATTTTTTCATGTGGATGTTGCACTACTTGAAATAAAAACAAAATGGGAAAGTAAGTTTTCGTTTGTGTTAAAAGGAGACCTCAGGGCAATATTTTAGTAGCTTAGCATCACACTTGAGGATTTGAGTTTGTACATCAAGTTTTAGTTTGAAAACAAGTTTCAAAAAATACTATACTGATATCCAAAAATATTCACCTGTGACAATCACCAAACACAGTTTCAGAAAATACTTACCATGCTAATATCCAAAAATATTCACTTGTGACAATCACCAAATCAGTAATTTTTACAATGCCATAATGTAGCTTAGGCCCGAACCAATTAGAAAAAGCAATAAGTAAACCTGGTTCTTGAAGGGCGAAGGTGTTTTACGAATCGGGGAATAAGTAAGATTATTATTATTATTATTATTACATTATATTCAGAAAACGAACCCTATTCACATAGAACAACCCCACAGGGGCAATTGCCTTGAAATTCAAGCTTCCAAAAATATGGTGTTCATTTGGAAGAAGTAACAGAAGGTAATCGGAAATTCAGAAAGAAGAGATCAGTTATTAGAAAAGAAAAGATAAATGAATGCATTAATCAATAAATAGATAAAAATGTGAGTGAATGATTAAAATACAAGGAGAATTGTTTGAGGATAGTAATGCGTTGCATCTTCGCTTGAACTTTTGAGGTTTCAATTGCAAAACATCCTCAAGAGACTGATCGACTGTGTAACGGTGTGTAATGGTAGCAGTTAAAAATCGCTTCCATTCTAAACGAGGATTTATACCATCTTTTTAGGTCATCGCCTGTGAACAGCAGCTCGATTACAGCTACGACGTCCGCTGTGATGTCTGGTCCCTGGGAATCACAGCCATTGAACTGGCCGATGGCGAACCGCCCCTTTCCGAGATCCATCCCATGAGGGCACTTTTCCAGGTAACGTTTTTTCTCTCTTTTTTTTCCCCTGAGGATTTTTTATGACAATTTTTTTTTCTTACAAATCGAAATTACGGTAATGAAGCTGAGTTGTACATCGAAGAGTGACTTCTCAAAGGATTTGTTATTGCATTTAGGAGTAGTAATCGGTCATATTATTATTATTATTATTATTATTATTATTATTATTATTATTATTATTATTGAACAGACTTAAGACAATTGATATCAGACGGGGAATTATTCTCTTACCAATCTTAGAAATTCTCAAAATACCGATTAAGAAGAGAATTTTAACAGTTAGTTCATTTTCACAATCCATGTGTCTACATTTGTGTATAACTATACACACACACACACACATATATATAATATATATATATATATATATATATATATATATATATATATATATATATATATATATATATATATATATATATATATGTGTGTGTGTGTGTATGTGTGTGTGTGTGTGTGTGTGTGTGTGTGTGTGTGTGTGTATAAGCGTTTGATTGTGTAACAGTATTACCAGTTTGACACACAAGTTCAACACACAGTAGATAAAAAGACCCTCTCTCTCTCCCTCTCTCTCTATCCATATATATATATACATTATATATATATATATATACTTTATATACATATAATATATATATATATATATTATATATATATATATATGTATATACATATATGTATATGTATATGTATATATGGGATGTTGAGCATATAAATTGGTCATATATTAGGTTACCTGTTTCTTGAAAACTTACTAAATTTCAATAAAAGGATATACATAATTAAAAAGCGATAATTAAATCGTCTAGATAAAAATTTTCATTGATTCCAAAGTAATGCACAACTTTATGATGTAGTTCTGATTATGATCATCCTATTGTTGCTAATTTCCCCAATTGTATGTTTCTAGTTGTTAAATACATCTTTTGTATGCAGTTTTACTTTGTTCTTCCCTCCAGATTCCAAGAAATCCTCCGCCACAACTGGATCGACCTGTGGAGTGGACTCTGCAGTTCAATGACTTCATCTCCGAGTGTCTGGTGAAGGACTTCGAGCAGAGGCCCATAGCCAAAGAGCTCCTGCAGCACCCTTTTATCAAGAATGTCCCCAACAACCCCGAAGAGGTACTGGTTGCTCTTTGATATGTTTCAGAATCTTTAATTTGAGATATTACAATGCGATGAAGTATTTACAAAGCGTAAATACACCCTTGAAATAGTTAACAAAGATTATTACATCCAGAGTGAACTGAAAAGAACAAATATTTCTCCAAAGTTTATTTATTTTCTGTTAGGTCTTAATAAATCTCTTTAAGATATTCAAATAAACCCATAGAAAGCCTTATGCGAATATACGATTCAGCACTGAAGCATTTTGTACAGTTTCCAGCGTAAGTTTCATCCCTGGGTGTCAAGCAGTCATTCATATAAAGGAGTCTCTCACACATTAGGTTTTCTATCTCCTGGAGCTAAAGTGTACATGGAACCTGCCAACCCATAGAGTTTTCAAACACGATCCCATTTTTCCATGGGGCATTTGAAAAATTAAATTGAATGTTAATAAATAATCATAAACTTGCTGAGGATCTTTTTAATAAAGTATTTTTTTTTTGCATGATCAGTAAGTTTATGCATAATTTTTGTCCTTTTATGTAATGACAGAAGACTACACTTACAGAATAAACCCTTCTGGCTGTTTATTAAACTTGCAGTTAAACGAACTTTACTTGTCACAAGTACCATGACTCGACAATAAAAGTCCTAGAGTATAACTAATCAGAAACTGAAAAAAAATCCACTTGGCGTAACGGAGGCACAAAAATCTTTCTGTCCTAGCACACCCATCTCGATTGCCCCTATTAAATCACTCTCCACAGATTCGCAGAGGTCTGGTGCTACTTCAGAATGATCTTCGTAAACACAACCAGCTCATCCATAAAAATCCGGAAGCTACAATTAAAGGCGGTGCCCTCAAGGCAGATCGTAAGACAAAGAGAACCCCATTATGGATGGATGACCTTGCTTGTCTAGAAAAGCTTTCTGAGGTCAGTTTTTTTTTTTAGTTCCTGGTTTTTCTCATAGTCAAGAGGCTGAATTCAAAAATATTTCTTAATGTTTGACAAAATTAGATGATTTTAGGAATAAATTTTATGCAGCAGAGCAAATGTGGAATTTTTATGGCTAAGTGAGGTACATTAATACTTGAACATTTTATCTTTTCATGCAAGAGTTTCTTTTTTGGAAATGAATAGCAAAATCGGAATTGATTGATGGCAGTCACAAGTGTTTTGAAGAATTACATAAAATCAGATCCAATATTTTCCTTTTTGTAATAGCTATTACTGCACATTGATTTTTAATCACCACTGTTTATTTATTGTGTTCCAGGAGGTCATTGTCGATCACCTCTTCCGAAGATACAAGACTGATCAGATCTACACATACATGGGTGATATTCTGATTGCTGTCAATCCATTTAAAGAACTGGGTGTCTATGGGGATAAGGTAATCTGGAAGACTTTATTTTGCTCCCCGAGATTTATTGTAGATACTGTATAGTCTAATTATGATAGTAAGATATAATGTTGCCAGCCAAAATTGTATCATTATGCAATCAACTTTTATAAAGGTTCCCTAACTTACAGCTGTCTTTTGGAACTAAGGTTCGATATGATAGTGTTATTTTTTTAACACTTTCGAAGCGAGCCCTCAGCGTGCAAGAAAATTGTGTATGGTTATGAAGCTCAAGAATAAGAGTTATTGCAGTACAATTTTTTGTAAGTAAAACATGACATTTTAAAGTTACGTACTGTCATAGACTTAACACCAAGTAAATTAATCTTGATTTTTCACTTAGGAATCTCATCTGTACCGTGGCATGGTGAAAAGTGAGAACCCTCCCCATATTTTTGCCATGGCAGACAACGCTTACCACAATATGCTCCACCATAAGATGCCACAATGTATCGTTATCTCTGGAGAGTCAGGTGCTGGCAAGACAGAGAGTGCCAATTTCCTCCTGAAGCACCTCGTCACACTAGGCAAGGTAAATCCAAGGATTATAGAACAAGTAAGTCGTTCATGATCGGAGGCACCATTCAGAACAAAACGCCTGATATCATTCCTGCCTCACCTGCAAAGCTGCATCCAGAGATGTAAACCGCTTTATCGACTTTTTTGCACTCAAGAATAGTGCTAAGAGGGCTTCTTGCTTTTGCTTCTTGCAGAGAAGTTTGACAATTTTTCTTAGTTTTTCCCCCAAATTTTTACCCCTTGTACTGATATGAGGAGGAAGTTGTTATGAAGTATGTGTTTGCATTTTTACACTGTGTTTTTGTTGATCAGATCAAGGTGACAACAATTTTGAGTACCTCTGTAATCGTGACTTTCAGCTTATCGAATTTTTATTAATTTTCATATACAGCTATTATAATAGTGTTGATAAAGAAGTATCGTGTTCAGTACATTAGTTGTATAATGTGGAATGTAAAGAGAATGTGGACAATGTCAATAAAGTGGAAAAATATACATTATTCATTATGTTATAAAAAGTTATTTGTCATTGATAGAGGTTTTGAAATTCTAGGTTTTGTCATAACTTATCTTTAAATGTCAGTGCAGTTTCTCTTAATAATTCACAACAGAATGCATAATTCATAAGGCTGTTCCTTCATGTCGTATTCGTTCAGTGGTGAAAAATAATCATTTTTTCCTAGGCACCCAACAGAAATCTCGAAGACAAGATCTTACAAGTCAATCCAATTATGGAAGCGTTTGGAAATGCCAAAACTGGAATTAACGACAATTCGTCCAGGTTTGGAAAATACTTGGAACTGACATACACTCGTCAGGGCAAGATCACTGGTGCCAAGATTTCTGTTTATCTCCTTGAGCAATCGAGAGTTGTTCACCACCAGCAGTGAGTTAATCTGTTTTTAGAGGCTTATCTTGTTCCATGACGTTATAATAGATTAGACATATATGTTGTTCAATTTGTTATTTTAGTCTTCATTGATATTTCATTGAATTAAAAAATATAAATTATTAAAAGGGTCTCTTATGTTGTTCACTATGTATATTAGTGTTTTAGCTAACAAATCATATTTGTTTTCTACTTTGCTGAAAGGTTTATTCACGTCATGTACAATTCTTGTGATTATCACTTACGAAGATACCCTACCAGAGTATCAGTTCTTCTCTACTATACAAATGACAGATTGGTTCAATGAACTAATGGTTATTTGAAAAATTGTCTTTATTTTCAGAGGTGAACAGAGTTTCCACATCTTTTATTACTTGCATGACGGCCTTGAAGATGAAGATAAATTGATGCAGTATTGCTTGGACAAAAGCAAGCGTGACAAGCATCGCTATCTGGCAGGAACTAACTGGAGCAAGACTGGAAGCGAGGTGAGAGAAGAAATGATTTGGCCTGATTCTAATTATTCTTTATTTTATTCATTTACCTCCACTTACGATGGCCATGGACCTCGAAGTGACCCAGTGTCATTTGAATCACTCAAGATATGTTTTAAGTTTTATTAATACTTGTGTGCTTACATGGAAGGGACATTAGCTTAACCGTCAGCTCTCCTTTTTTTTTATACAGGTTGGAGACTGCCATGAGTGTGTAAATTTTCTTGGTATAGTTGTTCATGATACGTAAAAAGACTAGTTATTCAGATTTAAATTTGCAAAATCAGCATGAAATTCTATGACCTGCCAGTGTGCAGTAAAATTTCCAATTTTCCTTTCTGCCCTCTTAGTTTGTCTTTTAGTTCTGTTTTGTATCATTAGAATTCAGCTTTAAAATTTAGGCATTCTTCTACAGTTTTAAAATGACCAGGAATTGCTTTTCACAGGTGATTCCTTGTTCATTATAGAATCCAGTACATTTTATTAGAATAATATTCATTGAAATCTAATGCTTATATAAGGGTTTTAATACTAAGAAACATAAGATGTCTACACTAGTTACTGTGATAAACAAATATGGAGGTTGCTCCTAGCATTACTGGAACTTTCATTAGGCCTAAGGAGTCTGTGAGCCATGTGGGTTATAATGAGGCTCGAGAAGTCAGGAAAGTGGGCTAACCGGTAATAGCCTTGCCTCATCAGAAGAACAAAGTGATATTAACAATTTTGCGACAGACCTTAGGAGTCTAGTTGGAAGGGCAGTGAATAACAGTGAGGCCAACAGAGTGAGTAAAGAGATGTAATTGTTATGAAATCTAATTAGTCTAATTTTAGTGGAGTGTAAGGTATTAATGTATTTTACATTGTTCCAGTACAATGTCCAGCAGTACCAGAAGGTCGTGGAAGGGCTGAAGTCAATAGGTTTTAAAGACGATGAACTAGATTCTGTATATAGGATCCTTGCTGCTGTGATAAACTTGGGAGATGTTGATTTTTACCAGACTATTGATAAAGATAACATGGAACAAGCTGCTGTCAAAAATGTAGAACAAATCAAAATTGGTGAGGATGTTTCAAAGTTTTACTAGTTGTACCCTGTGATGAGATATTGAGCTTTTAATATTTTTATATTAATATTTCTTTATTTAAAGAGCAACTTGTTGATACATGCTTAATTACTTTGAAAATAACTGAATAGATGTAAACTGTAACTTGGTGATCAGTTTCTGTCTTTGGTTGTTAATTGGTGATTCGTTTCCATCATTACAAATTTGTCTAAGACGTGTAATAAACAGCATTTGCTTTAATCCCCTCTCCGTAGTTTCCGAGCTCTTGGGGATCGACCCTTCAGATCTCACGGAAGCACTGACGTCAAACAGTGTGGTGACGAAAGGTGAAATCATTACGAGGAATAACACCGTTGAGGAGGCCAACTCCACAAGAGATGCAATGGCAAAGGCCATGTATGGCAGACTTTTCGACTGGATTGTCAATAACATTAACAGACTTCTCTCCTTCTGCAGGATGGTTTAGTAAGGCTGATTTACTATACAGTTTTTGTTTACTTCTGAAGAAATATCTCATTTTTCTTGTATTTAATTCAGAGGACAATACCATTCTAATTAGTTAATTAACTTTTCAGTGCCTAAATTATTTAATTATAGTACTGATAAAATGAGACACAAAGTTATTTCTCTTCAACATTACCTTCTTCTGACCAAGGGTAAATGGTCAGCCTTTTAATTATTGAATTAAACTTCGAATCAGTACACCATGTCTTAGTTACTAGTCGCTTCCAAGGGGGAATCAAGAAAAATATCCAATTCTTAATCTATATATTCGCTCACGTACAAACTAACTAAAAATATCTTTTGAAAAATAAAATATAGTTGGATTGGTAATTAATTTCCTTTTCATCTCTTTCAAGTGGTGACCATTTAGCCGTTGGTCTCCTGGACATCTTTGGCTTTGAAAATTTCGAGAATAATTCATTTGAGCAGCTGTGCATCAACATTGCCAATGAACAGATCCAGTACTTCTTCAACCAACATATTTTCACGTGGGAGCAACAGGAATATATGTCAGAGGGAATTGAGGTGAGAAACCAATATATTGAAAGTTGCAATATGTCTGAATTAATTTTTCAGTTTTTATGTCACTCTTAGGACATCTGCAAGACACGAACTGTTGTGGACTATATTTCCTTTGGTACTGAGATTTGGTTAATCTTTCCGTAAAGTTTAACTTATGCGATTTTTTACTGTAAACATAATGTTTAATTTCTGTATAGGTCTAATTGAAAGACAGTAGCATCGTACAGTAATAATATTTTTTGTACAGTGTTCATTGGAACTTATGGCAAAATAGTAGTTCATTAATTTTATTCTCTTAACAAAATATCACATTAATGGCACTCGAACTGACCTTAATCAGCAACAGCAGCTACAGTATGAAAATGTCCTTCAACAGGTCGATATCGTTGAGTTTGCAGACAACCGTCCTGTCCTAGACATGTTCTTGGCCAAACCTATGGGTCTTCTGGCACTTTTAGACGAGGAGAGTCGGTTCCCAAAAGCAAATGATCAGTCTCTCGTTGGTATGTGATTGCTTTTATATAGTGCTACTCTTTATTGTTCCTGTTGCTGATTTACTTTCAATAGAAGTGTTTAGTTGTCCATTGAAATGTTTACGTGCCCTTTTTTCTTGTTCAAATCTAAAAGCACAAAAGTGATCTAGATCTAGCAGTTACCACTGTAATGAATTAATGTGAGTTTCTTTCCTTTTGAGCAACATACGTGCATTTGCTGGTATAGTGGTTAGTGTCGTGGCATGCCACTCAGTTGTCATGGGTTTGTCTCCCCAAGGGTGATGAAAAATCACTGGCAGTGTATCATGATCAGTTACTGCTGCAGTGTAGGGTCTGTGGTAGGAGGCTGAAACCAACATTCTTTGGAAACTTGAATTTCAAGTCAATGGCACCTGTGTGCTTGTTTCATCTACTAAAATAATAATAATAATAATAATAATAATAATAATAATAATATTATTATTCCAAAGAAATTTGTAAAGCAACACAGTGTCACCATATGCCTAGTGTTTTCAGATATTTATGGTACAATATCCATTTATAACAAAAGATATAGGATACATACCTAGTATATCAACATAATGGAACTTTATATCCAAAAATACTTATAAATAATATACAGCTTGATTCTAAAGCATATGTTTACTATACTTAAAGACTGATTTCTCGATTTGTTACATCGTGTACTATGTATTTATCGATCTCCCTTTATAACTACAAACCCATTATAATAAAGTCGATTATGTATCACAAGTCAAATACTGTACAGTCAAGCCTAAAGCAGACTCTGAATCTTCATTATCTTTCTGTATATACTCCCCAAATATTGTAAATTTATCCAGTCTAAAAAGGGTAAACCATTTTTATCCCAAAACAAAAACTTGGTTACCACACTTAGTACTGTAGGATAATGTGCGCATGGAATTTGTAGAAGAAAACAGACACTAGAATTTCTTAGCAAAATTGTTGATCTTGGAATAGATAAAGAAATTTTAAGCTTTAAACATGTAAATTCCACAGAAGCATTAAGGATCAGATTAATTTAGATTTCCAAGATAAAATATATTCCAAGATTTGTTTTAATAAATTTAAAATATTTTTTCAACAGATAAGTTCCATAATAACGTCAAGTCTCAGTTTTACTTGAAACCAAAGGCCCAAGGACTTGACTTTGGAATCAGACACTTTGCTGGAAAGGTTAATTATGATGCTTCAAAATTCTTGGAAAAGAATAAAAACTTCCTTCCCACGGAAGTAATTCAGCTCTTCAGGCAAAGTTCACATGACGTCATTCGGTGAGTGTTTTTAATATGGCCAGCATTTAGAAATCATACTCTGTGCATTCAATTTTTTTTCTCAAGTTTTATTATTTTTGTTTAACAAATCTGTTGATCTTCACTTTTATAGAACTCTACTGCTTAATAGAATAGAAAAATGCCACCAATTAGTAATCTTACTCTATGCTTTCAGCTTTCTTTCTGAGTTTTTTATTTTTTCAATGGATCTCTTGATCTCCAGCAGTTTTAATAGAATTTTATTGCTTTATAGAATAACTGCCCAGTGTAGGTTTTATTTTTTTAAGACTGTGCTTAAATCTTATTGTTTATCCTGCAGTGTAATTCACTAACACACTGTTGCAATAGGTATTTTTTTGCATTTCTTACCAGTGGATAGATGCTTGTTAGTCTAAGGTATGTGTTTAGTATTCAACATTGTGATATTTCTGTAAAGTTGTCATAATTCGTTCCCTGTAATTTGTGAGCAAATAGTTTCCAGTTTGGTGCCGATGCTTTTATTTGTACTATACTTAGAACTGAGATTTTCTTAGTCTTCATTTCAAGTTTAGATTTAATTTAATTTTCTATAATACAAGAATTTTTGGCATTTTCTTGTAACATACAGCAACACCTCAACTTAACGGACTTCTGTACTTATTAGCTACATATTTATCATTATCTTTTGGTTGGCTACCATTTTAAATGTCACAGATTTTTAAGTAAACCTCCTAAATTGAATGTTAAGTGTAAAAGTACAGGTTAATTTAGGCTAGGAACTGTGTGGAATTGCTGTTAGCTGCAAGATATCTAGAAAATACCCAAGTGCAGGCTATAGTATATGGTCTTTCTTTGTTACTTACTACTTATCAGAAACCCAGACCCCAAAGTGTCTGTTAGGCCGAGGTGCTACTGTATTTGAAATCCATCATTCAGCGTTTATCACAGCCCAATCAGTCATACACATTTGATCAGATTCGTCTCCTGGAGAATCTGTGAACTCAACAGTCTTTTGTATAGTATACAGGAGAATAATGTAAAAGCTCTTGTCAGTAATTCCTCAGCTTTCTGTAAGATTGTCCTTTTTCAGTGTTGTCCTAAGCATCATTTCATTATTTATTACCTAATTCGTCATTCTTTTCGTAGCCTTTTTTATTCATAAAGAGATAAAATGTGATTTCAACATCTAAGCAGGTACTTTATTTGCTGTTATCTGCTTCTGGTTTGTAGGCTAAGTCGAATATTACACATTTATTCAGCAAATTACTCCTCTTTGCTTTTGTTAGTGAAACTCTAGTGTGTTTTATATTTTTCTAGGATTTACGCACATTTCTATATTTATCCATAGTTTTGTGAATTCTTAGTGCTAACTAGTTAATGTGTGATTAACTTATTTTACTAAAACCAAATTATAACTTACCTGTAGGGTAACTGATGGATGGGCTTAGATGGTGCATGACAATCGTAAAACTACCATTCTTCTTTCTGTTATACAAAAGACTGCTGAAACTGGACTTGTAATAACTATATATATATATATATATATGTATATATATATATATATATATATATATATATATATATATATATATATATATATATATATATATATATATATATATATATATATATATATATATATATATATATATACACACACTATATGCATATATTATGTATATACCTATATATATATATATATATATATATATATATATATATTATATATTATATGCATTATATACACACCTGCTTATATGTACAATTCATATGTATGTGTGTGTGACTTCTGGGTTTTATTAAAAAACTAGTTCTCTGTTATAAAACCTCAGTCAGTTCAGTCTTTATAACCATGATTAGTTTCTTTTGAAAATAATACCTTTAAATGTCATTATTGCAGGGTTATAAAAACTAATAGAATTACAGTAGACCTCTGTCATGTGATGGAGGCTAGTTTTAATTACTGCTACTGGATCAACCGAGTATTTATATAAACCCATTTCCTCTTCAGGTTCCTTTTCCAGTGCCCTCTAACAAAGACTGGTAATCTGTACTATGCAACTCCCAGATCCTCTCCACGCAGCACTCTTAGCAAGCAAGCCTCCTCGAGACTCGGAGGTAGCACCAAGGTCAGGACACAGATGGTGAAATAAGTTATAGTCATTGTTTTAGCTTCAAGAAATTCTTTGTGGTGTTGCAATGTTCGTTAGTATACTTTTTAATACCTACATCTTCAATGAACAGTACACTGTAGTAAATTGTTACATAATGCTTAAACATATTATTCATGTTTCACTGAATTTTATTTCCTCAGACTCAGTATGATAGTCGTGGCTTGGCCTCCCAAACAAAAGCTCAGCAGACGGTGGCCACCTACTTCAGGTACTCCCTCATGGATCTCCTTCAGAAAATGGTTAATGGTACGCCACACTTCGTTAGGTGCATCAAGCCCAATGATGAAAAGCAGGCGGATCACTTTGACATGAAAAAGGTGAATTGGCGTTCTTCATACTTTGCCTCCTGGACTGGAATTATTTGTTTGTAGTTATTGTGTTGCTTTACTGATAGATATCTCAAAGAAAATTTCTAAAAAAGAATATTTTTCAACAGAAATTTTTTTTAAAAACACCAAGGAAGTGGTCAACAGAGTGCTATGGTATATACTGTTATGTATAACGATGCACCTGGACTGGAAGAATGTTCCATATATGGGCATTTTTGGATGGTGGATCTTGAGAGCTCATATTTTCATTATGTTTCTGTGGTTGAAGTAAAACTGTCCTTTTTTATAGGTTCAAAGACAATTAAGGTATGCTGGAGTGATGGAAACAGTAAGGATTCGACAGCATGGTTTCTCTCACCGAATCCTCTTTGGTGATTTCTTGCGCAGGTAATTTGAGTGAAGTTTCTCTTCATTGTATGACTTTTGCATTATTTTATTTGAAGTGCTGGAGAAAATTTAAATCTCAGATTAATTACCAGTAACATCCAAATTTCAAAATGCTGATCAGCTTGGTTGGTTTCAAATATCAAGAATACCAAATTTTATATTATGTGAAGTGAAAATAGTTTAACGGAATGGGAATTTTTTGAAGCTTTAAGGATGTTCACTTCTGTTGAAGTTTATAAACAATCTTACCTTTCGAAACTACAACTTGAACATAGATTAACATTATTTTACGTCAAGATGAATTTTTTTTGTACTGTCTTTACAAGAGCCATGGATTATTCACTATATACTGTAACTTGGATAGTCCCTTCTGTTATCAAAAGATTTATCTTAAAAAGAGGTAAACTGGTAAGAGTTCTTGTACTCAGAAAAACTTTTATTTTTTAATTCAGATATTGCTTCTTGGCTTTCAACTTTGATGAGCGAGTGACTGCCTCTAGGGAGAACTGTCGTCTCCTCCTCCTCAGACTCAAGATGGATGGCTGGGCTTTGGGTAAAACCAAGGTTTTCCTCAAGTATTACCATGTTGAATTCTTGGCTAAAATGTACGAGAAACAGGTGAGTTTGATTTATGTTCTTGTCTAGTGAGTCTTTATTGAGTATTTCTTGTGTGTGTTTTTAATTTTTCTGTAAAAGAAAATTATTGTGCTGGCTGTGTCTATCCATCCGTTGCATATTTTCTGTCTGCCCTCAGATCTCAAAAATTACTGAGGCTAGAGGGCTGCAAATTGGTATGTTGATCATCCACCCACCGATCATCAAACATACCAAATTGCAGCCCTCTAGCCTCAGTAGTTTTTATTTTATTTAAGGTTAACGTTAGCCAAAATCGTGCGTCTGACACCAATATAGGGCAGGCCACCATTGGGCTGTGGTTAAAGTTTCATGGACCGCGGCTCATACAGCAAAAGATAGATCTGTTTATGGTGGCCTTGATTATATGCTGTACAGAAAAGTTGATTGTGCCAAAGAAACTTCAGCACATTATTTACTTGTTTTTTTCTTGCTTGAGTTTAATTAATGTTCTTGCATATTGAGTATTTCTAGTGTTTTTTTTTCTAGCATTGAGTTTGATTTACTGTATGTTCTTGCCTATTGAGTATTTCTTGTGTGTTTTTTTAGCGTTGAATTTGTTTTATATTCTTGCCTATTGAGTATTTCTTCCGTGCTTTCTCGTATTGTTTTTCATAAGTACTGTTTGAACTGGATAAGTTACAAATATTAAGGCAGGGTCACCGAGATTCTGAAGAACAAGCACTAGGACCAAGAACATTCTGCAAACTATTCTTTTAATGAATAGAGGTGCCATTTTTTTTTTTGTGTGTGTAATGACAACGATGTACAGCAAGAAACCTCTAGTTAGAATTCACAATAAGAGACTCTGCAAAGGAACGATGCATATTTGTTGCATCATCACTGTTAACATTTTTACCAGAGATTTTCCCTTTTTGCAAGCCCTTCCTAATGGCCTTTTCCTGTTCCTTTTATACTTTCTGGCTAACTGTTGGGCTGCCTGTCTCAGTGCTTTTGCACTAATCAAATCAACTTATAGGAGCTGTATTTCACCTCCCATTTCTCCTTTCCTTTCAGTACTGTATACTTTGGTGTGAACGTGACCAAGCAATGTATTATTTCTTCACCTAATACATGCATGAAAGTATTGCACTTGCAGTCCAATATTTTGCTCTAAAGTGAGATATGTTTAATTATTCTAGATACAGCTTAACTATTAAAATTGTGGGTATATAAAAAAAACTTGACTACCAGTATTGTAGTAATGTTAGATGTACAGAAGTACAGTACTGTATATACTGTGTAAAGAGAATCATGCGTCAGATGTGTTTGACACATTAACCAATGCAGAAGCCTTAATTATGAAGGCTATTGGAAATTGCTTAATTGTACTGTAATGTTGTTAATCTCTTGATATCAAAATAATTGCAATTATACTGGCTCCTGTTTGTATGCTAAAAAATGGAAAGGCAGAGAAAAAACTGTGGTCAGATGAAAATGTTTCTGAGTGCATGGACAGTGCTACTATGCTTTATCTTATGTTTTGTTTTAGAGGAATTTGAGTGATCCATTGTATATTTGAATGATACCGCAACCAATTAATGGAATAGGTATCTTGAACTTTAGGAGGCCTCTGGAAGCATTAGAAGTGAGACTTGTGGACATTTTGCTGGAGGACTAGGCAGAAAACTATCCCATTTTTTATTTGCAGTGTTTATGCAAATTTCTCTCATATGCAATTTGGTCACATTCAACTTCTGCTTTTAAATGTATATGAGTAAGGATTTTTGTTTGAGATTTCCCTCTGGTAACATCTTATTACCCTGCATGGTACTGCTTAGTGTGGTGTGCAAGCCATACTGTAAATGGTACCAAAGGTTCTTTGCAGTGATTTTTTGGCTCACAATTAGACTGTTCTCTTTCCATTCATTCTCTAGAGTGCAAAAGAGAAAAATGCATCCCTGATAACTTTTACAGGCACTATTTAAGATTATTTTGCATTCATCTTTAATTTGTGATCAATGTGTAAAGTACCATAAGTTTCCTGTTCTTATGCTGATGTAAATTTTCAGTCCTTTAGAAATTATTCTTACTGTGTTCATTCTCTGTCATTAATGCTTAATTATTTGGCAGTCTTTGATGACAAATCATTTCCAAACTAGATTTTGATATGAAGGTTAGGTATATCAGT
Source organism: Macrobrachium rosenbergii (assembly GCF_040412425.1). NCBI lineage: Eukaryota > Metazoa > Arthropoda > Malacostraca > Decapoda > Palaemonidae > Macrobrachium > Macrobrachium rosenbergii. The sequence continues at coordinate 14,867,744 of NC_089796.1, read as the reverse complement.
ATGGCTTATCCAGAACTTGAATAACAACAAAAAGAAGTAAACAATACAGAAGACCCTTTGAGAGACACAAAGGGTTGATCTACTTTTTGAGATTTATCATTTGTTTCGGTCATTTTCTGTTTTACTGTTGTTAGTAATGGTGTTTGTGATTATTGATATGATTCAGACTTTTCAAAATTCTTCCTTGAAAAAGAGCTAATAAAATTCATTCACATGATCTTCTTAATGTAAGAAATCAGTGGTAAGGATGGATAATGTGGGGATAAACTGGTGTAACCTACCAGGTAATCTAAGCCACTGGTGACTGTGTTTCTTATTATGAACACATTAAGGTTGCATCCAAAGTTAAGGTAGCTAATAATATCCTATGAAAGTAGCATCTGTAAGTGTTTAACAACATAAGACTAAAACAAATGATCTGAGGCTCCTAAAGCATTATATTCAAAATGCACCAGGTTTATTTTTAGACACTGGTATTAAATAAAGTTTATACAAAATTTCTAAATAAAATCCATGAAAAAAGAAGAGATTTGAATTTACTCGGACTTGCGTTTTTGTCTAATACACCTGCTAGTATGACATTTGGTGTTATTTATTCAGTTTTACAGATTTTCCAATGTTTGTGTGGAAAGACACAACTTTATATTTAACTGGTAGCCTTTAGCCAGTAAACTGCTTCATAATGGATTTCTTAACAACTGTGGATAGTTTATATTTACCAAACATTTGTGTAAATTTTGTATAAATGTAATTAGGGGCTCTGACCTTTACCTTTTGTTAATTTACTGTGCACATGAAAAGCCTGTGATCTGATGTTGAAACACTAAGAAGTCGGAAGCAGCGCTGGAATGCCATCTTTTGAGATGGCACGCAGCTGAAATCTTGTCCCTTTCAGGGGCATTTTCATCTTGGGAAAAGCCAGAAGTCACACGCAGCCCTGTTGGGAAAGTAGGGAGCCTGATAGAGCACAGGTGTTTTGTGTTTGGCCAGGAAACTCTGTATCAAATGTGGAGAATGGGCCGTGATTTAAGTTTGTGTGTGTGACTTCCGGCTTTCCCCCAAGGTGAAAATGCCCCTGAAAGAGACCAGATTTCAGTCCAGAGAATAAATCATGCACAATGCGAGGGACCAGCTGCATCCCATCTCAAAAGAGGCATTCCAACATTGCTTCCGACAGGTGGTAGAACCATTGGGAGAAGTGTGTTGCAGCCCAAGTCGGACTACTTTGAAAATTAGTGGAAGATTGTTGTATCTGGATAAGAGTATTTTTTATGAATAAAGGTCAGATACTTTTTGAACACACCTCGTACACTGTACATTAATAAGTGGTACTATTAAATTTAGCAAATTTAACAAATATGTTTTTCTGTGTAAATTATTAGTGTTATTATACTTATGTTTAACCATTACATATGCATATATAGCCAATGGGCATAAAACTAGGCATTATGATTGTAGGGTAATAGATGGCAACCTTTTTCCATAACATGTGCCCTATATCATTGTTCCTTTTTTTACAATCAACCTGCATGTAAGAAGCTGACAGAGCTGTTTTGACTGTGTAGTGGTGAAGCTGAGCTCACCAAAGACCTTAAACATACCCTGGTCCTGGATCCAGGTCCTTCTCCTATCTCTCTTGGCACCTTGTAATTCTGTTTTATAATGTTGCTTTTTTCATATATGTACCTTATATCATTTGCTTAACCCCACCAGTTCCTTGCACTGCAATTTTAGATGCATTTTACCAGTTTCAAGCTGGCACTAGAAGAATTTATCCTTACGTTACGACGCATGTTTGTTAGCTATGAAAAATACAAATTAATTACAAATTTGTCATTTCATTTTTTCTACAGATTCGTCGCATCATCCAAGTACAGGCTTGTGTTCGACGATGGTTGGCTAAAATTCGATACCAGAGGGAAAAGTGGGCACTGGCTCGTTCTGTGATAACACTGCAAAGGTGAGGTTAAACCATGACAACCAGAAGAACTGTATAGTCCTTCTGAACAGTGTAAGACCTCTACTCTGCATAACTGATATATAGTTGGTTTTATGTAATACCAAATTTCATAGTGTGAGCTCCAATTGTCACTACAGTTCTCATAGAGTTAGAGTTTACCCATGGCAAATTTTGTAGTTTCCTTAATCATACTGCTATGAGAGTATTGACTTATGCTGGCTTCAGACCTGGATAAAAGAGAGACATACATAGGGTTAATGACCCTGCCTTGTAAAAAAAAATTCTTATTGGAACTTTTATCAGCCTTTTGGATGAGGCTTTGTGCAAGTGGCATGGGATTAAAGTGAGACCCAAGGGCTAGACTTCTGATTGCAAAAGGTTAATTGATGGAAAATCCTATAGTGAAGTAATAGATTGATTTGAGAATTTTGCCAAACCTCAATACAATAAGTGAACAAGAAAAATACCTATTTAAACCAGTGCATTGAAATTAAAGCATACATTGTCTAAAGAACTGACTGAAAGTGATATTAATTGTGCTCTGTATAGTATTAATTTCGTAAATTTCCAGAACTCAAAGTCAAGATCAGGAAAAGTAATAATACTTTTCTGAAGACACATGTTGCTTTTGTTCATTTTGTTTATACTGTATTTTAGGGATTCAGGAATAAACGCTTGGTTACAAGGATAAAGGGGGTCAAATACTCTGCTGATTACTTTTTATGCTTGTAAACAGTTCAGTTATATATCTGTTGACTCACTGCATTATAAAACAATGCTTGTACAATAGGTGCAACAGAGAAATAGCATTTGTATCAGTTTTATTTGACGTTTGTTTTTTATAAAATCTCTACTTATGCCAGGTACACACGAGGATGGATCATCAGAAAGAAGTATCAAGAGAGCCTCACAAACCAGAAGAATGCAGCTCCTAAAAAAGCTCCCGCACCTCCCCCTCCAAGTGCAAGGAAATTAGAACATAAAGATTCAGGTATGTTAAGACAGGTCATGAATCGTTTTAACTTCTAGTGTCTTGGCATATCAAACTTTTTCTCTGCTATATTTCATATCAGCTAATGTGATGAACCTTGGGATACTAACTATAACTAACAACTTCTGTATTCAATATCTAACTTTGGCATTAAGGGATGAAAGCAAGGAGTATTATTGTTGATGCTTTTACTAACACAAAAGGAGTACAGTACATGTCACTTACATAACACAAAGTTAGAGTATAAATCATCTCAGTTCACAATCACTCCTTCTTATTTGCTACAATAGCCCAATGGATGAAAGCAAAAATGATGGGTGCTCTTGGTGCTCAGTCCTCTCTGGATCAGGATGACAAAGAAGAGAAGCCAAAGAAGGAATCTCCAAAGAAGAAAGCTCCAAAGAAAGGACACCCCAAAGAAGGCAGTCAAGAAACATGAGGATATGTCAGAGGAAGAGGCAGCAACCATTATTCAGGCTTGTAAGATAACTGTCAGATTCTATATTGTTATGAAAGTGGAATATAGTGAAAGAGGGAATTTGCTCTCTTGCAACCTCCATTTTATTTTGCACTGTTCTGTTTTATTGCAGCTGTGAACTTTTTAAATATAAATTCCTTTTCTGGTGGTCAAAAAGATGACTGCTGTTAAAATGGCTGAAGAATGGACTGCTATTATTAATTTTAATTTTTGGATTACATTAATTTTCTGTGCAGTATATGGTATTTAGTTACTGAAGGAGTACATCATGACATTGTAGTACTAACTTTAGCTTACTGTACCCAGTATTATTTATCCTGTTGCAATCCTATGTAGCCCTTACACATCAGTGTACATTCTTTATTACTACAGATATAAGTGTACAACTGCTAGAACACCACATTAAATTTGCAGTGAACCCATTGTAATTGCAGGATATAGCTTCAAGGATCCCTACAAATCCATGAGACTATCTTAAGCTTATGGCTTCCTAACAGTCATGCAAGATAATTAAAAAACCAACATTACAAGATCACATTTATTGTTAACTTTAATTGATCTGTCTGTCTCTGTCCTATGTAATGAATGAAGTGTTCATCAGTCCAATTTCCATATGAAAGGAAACTGCCACCAAGAAAAGTTCAGCACTTACCAACTCGTTGAAGTTCTGATAAGACCTTTGCCATTTCTCTGATAATAACATCACTATAGGCCAGTATTTTGAGATCCTTAATTTTGATGCTTGGCCAGTATGCAAAGATTACGATGTGTCTTCACATACCAAGTGCAATAGTAGCAGTCTTTCAATGACTTTTATTTTTCAAACATTTAAGACATACTGTACAGTACAAAAATCACAAGACTTATTAGAAAGCTCACACTTTTTTAATAAGGATAGTTACACAATGTATAAAATCAGTAATATGTACTAGTTTTTGAATTCATCACTATGAAAACTTTTAAGGAGTAGATGAATTAATTTAATGATGGCAACATATATTAAATACTAATTTGGCCAATTTTGTGTTGTAAATTTATAAATATTAATGATGATGTAAATTAATCAGCACTTTATCACGCTAGCAAAATCTCACCCTAAATTGCTCATTATTCAGTCCTTGCTTTTGGTAATGAATTGTTTCATGGGGAGTGTATCTTCTAATCGCTTACCTTCTTACAGATGTGCGAGGTCATCATGCTAGAAGAGAGTGGGGTCCAGTTCTGGAGGAGAGATTAAGTAAATTGGTTGAGAAACACATAGACAATGCTGAAGAGGCCTCAAAAGCACTACAGGTATCCCATTTGGTTTGATCTGTTGTGCCGTACCAAGAGGGTTTACTCTAACCTTTACTTCCCTTTGTTTCACTGAAGGCCAAAGGAAACGATTACAGTATTGATATAAAAGGGTGCTAGGATAACAGTTTAAAACAAGTTCTGTTCTCTATTTTAAACAGAGTACTGTATTTGCAAAACAGTATTTTTAGCATAGGGTTGATCAGGTTCCTCTGGCTAAGAATAATTTCCAGAAACATGAGACAGAAGCAGCAATTAAATGCCCTGCAGATCCAAGACAATGACAGAAACGACAAGTCTGAGGATCTCTATATTTTTTTATTTTTAAAAGGCCCCTCAGACTAGTGCTTTGAGTGGCAACTGCTAGAATGCCCTTGAAACTAGAGTAAACAACCTCAATTCATCCTCTATTTCTCAGGCATTCTGTGAGGTCACAGTATTGTGTGCTCCTTATTTTTGTTTCGTGATTAGCCCTTACTTGGATTAAGTTCTTTCTGTTGAACATACGTTACACTCTAGTATGGTGTTCTTGGAGGATTTTTTTTTTAAACTGAAATAAGTTACTTTATCAAGGCAGGCTACACTTAGCCTACCATGAGTTAAGCTACCTCATGACCCTCACTACCCTAGAGATAGTTAGATGAGGTTCAGGTCGAGTGCCACCATTAAACAAGACTATTCCATCATTGTTTTGTACTACCAGTTAGGCTCTCATACATGACTTATATTATGAGTTCATTTCATTACAGTAGCTATGTTCAGCCCCTGGATCAGTTTTTCCTTGCTTCAAAGCTAACCATGTTTCTTCAATAATTTTAGGCTCTAGTTATATTGGGTATCTGGGTTGTCAAGTATTTAAGTTTCTATTGTGAATGGTACTGTAATAGTGTAGTGAATAATCATTCCATATTGCAAGTGCTTTTCTTGTATCATTGTGATCATCCATTGTTCACAATAAAAGTGATCAGTCAACAAATGAGCAACCTAACAAGAATGCCACGTTTTTCCTTTGCAGGCCTCCAGTGCTGGCTATAGTGTATCATTACCAGCTAAACAAGTCATGCATAGCTTTTTTCACTGACTTCTCAGTGATCTTCACAATTCACCTATTTCTTCCAATGGATTGTGAACAAAATACTTTTACTCCGCAGTAGACATACATTGCTTTATGCTAATGGAATCCACACAGTACTTCCAGCGCCAGATTCTTTCGCTAAAAATAAATGCAAATCATGGCAAGAAATCCTAGAACATTGGGAAGAAAGGATACTGATTACTAAAGGAGAGTTAAAACTCATAAGGGCTACCTAAGTCCAAAATATAAGGTTAATCAGATACCTGGCATATACTCTATGGTAAATATGAATTTGGTCATTATTACAAATTCCCACCAAGCATCCAATCTTTGATACATATCAAGTCATGTTACAGCTATAATCTGAATCTATCCAGAACATTGCAAGTTCCATCTTGTGAGGCAAACATGCTTCGGGACTTGAAAGACTTTCTGTAATTTTGGACAAACTGTCTTTTTATTCCTCTAAACAATTAGTTTCCAGAACTCTACTTTTTTGTTAGTTCCTCCTTTAATGGTGGGGGGATGGTTATCCATGAAAAAATTAACTGTTCTCTAGACTTGCAAAATATCAAGAGGTGTGTATCAGTAGCACAAACCACAAGAACAAAGCATACCTGTAGTTCTGGATATGATGAAGCAACCCTTGCCTTCTGATTGTCAGATGGATTTAAGGAAACCTTAGCAGATATCTTCAAGCAAAGTAATTCTGGTGCACTATATGGAATTTAATTCAGTTCAAGTTTAGAACTGATGATGGATTGGAAGACATTGCATAAACTGTAAACTTAGTAACAAATCCAACCTATTTTTGGAATAAATATATAGTACAAGGACACTAATTTGAGCTGCACAAGATACACTTAGAGATAGGAGATGCTTGTCACATGTACAGAGTATGCAATAGCATCAGAATGACGAGTCATTCAGTTGCCTCTGTGCTGACAAGGTCCTTGAAAACTGTTGTTCACTACCTTAGGTTGCTGAGCATACTCTAAGGGGAGGAGACTGGGTAACTGTCTCTCTTAGACCAGTATTTTCAAGTACAGTGTGGAACAATTTTACTTAGAATTCACCCCCTAGGAAAATACCATAAATATTTTTTGTATATTGCATACAGTGACAAACAATAGCATATCAAAATTACTCTAAAAAGTAAAAAAAAAATCACATACTGTATGCGGCTACATATGCAGCAACCTAGGAAAATTACACATCAGAGATTTCAACTTCATTCCCATCCCACAGGGATGGCAGTAAAAGTTAAAGGCATTAAACAAAGCCAAAGAATCATGTTTGTCCAAACATAAGACCCAGTATAAACTGCATGCGCATGGAATAGTACAACCTTTCTCCTCCAAAGCATACAGTAGATGGAGGGAAGTAGATGTTATCAGACACTTTAAAGTGCTAGTAGTAGGGTAAAACACAGCAGTGGATGTAAAATTGATGACATACCTTCTATCATTGTGGTTCATACAGATAGATTTTTTGTCTTGATATTTGACAGTAAATAGTCTACCCACTTGTCTTACTGTATTTTGAATATAAATTGTTTTGATAATACCTGTATTAATTGCACACAACTTCATTTTTGTGTTTTCAGTTTCATTAAGTTTCTGTGCATCTTTTTATGTTCCTATGCTTTACCAAAATCATTCTTTTATATTTTCACCATATATTACTGTTATATTAGACAGTTTAACCAGACTACTGATTTGATAATCTGTCTTAATAATTAAATCAATCAATCAACCAATCAATCATTCCCTGTGGCACCCATGGGGATGCATAGAGCCTCAATGAACTCATGCCACCACATTCTGTCCTGGGCTAACTCCTCAAGATCTCCCAAACACTCCTCCTGCTTCCCGCCTCATTGTCCTTAACCACGTCTCCTTTGGCCAACCTCTACCTCTTCTACCAAGGGCAACCCACCCCGGTGTATCTCGTACCATTCCCTAGCCACTTCCAGCGTGAGAATCTAACATACTCATCGACCAGCTGCACCCCTGTTACTTCTCTAATTTTGTTATTTGATACCCTGTCCCTCCAATCATTTCCTAATATTCTTCCAAGCGCTTTATTTTCAAATGCTAAGAATTTATTATCCGTAGTCACTGTACTGTACCATGACTCATGCCCATAAATCAAAATACTCCTAACCATTACCTTATAAATTTTGATTTTTGTATGCACAGAAAAACTGCTATTATTCCAAATAGCAGCACATACTACATGACACTTATTTTGTACACTACAGGCAGAGGGCCTAACTCCAGATGAAGCTGCCATGATTATTCAAAAGTTCTGGGGAAAACACAAGAAAAAGAAAGCAGTTGTTCAGCCAGCATCAAAACCTGAAAAGACACAGCCGATGGGCAAGTACACCAACAGCAAGAGGATGACAAGTCTGATAATGTTCTCGCAAAGTGTGAGTGTTATAAGTAACTACTTATTATTGTTTGCTGTAGTCCCAAAATAATTCTACTTTGAATACAGTTACACCCATTTTTAATGTAGTGTCTTGTTAGTATTACAGTACTGTCTATTAGGGTATCTCCCAAGTACACAAGTAGAATTCCTTGTCATTACTGAGTTACATCTGAATTCCAGTACATTCACACAGTATTAATAAATTCATTTGTCATATACAGTATAGAATACGCTGTAATACTTTTTAATACCAAACCTGTTGATTTTTAAGACACTCACCAGAGCAAATATTTATGCTGCACACATAAGGCCTGTACTACTCAGAGACATGGCCACTGTCAGAGGAAAAGGAGGATATTTAGAAAGGTGTGACTAGACTACTGAATGCTAAGATTTAAGGTCAGAGTGTAGTAGGAAGATGATGAGACTGTAGACTGGTATGATGTCCAGCAGTAAGACCATAGGAGATGTTATGGAAGCGTGTGTTGTTATTAGTCCCTATTGCCTAAGAAAATACGTATCTGTATTACTCTATTCAGAAATAAATTTATCACAGATTCCAGAAGAGGTACACTGCCGTGCTATTGCTGTTCCATGCTTTGCACTTTTACACTACAAAGTACAACAATCACCATACTCAGAACTCCTTTAAAATACACGTCAAAATTGTTTATTTAATTCTTTTAAGCCTTTCTCGTTTGGCAACAAAAGCTACGTTAAATGAAATTACAGCAAATTGTGTATTTTTCTTGCAAAACTTTTAATCATAATTTTAGTTACTTTTTAAGGATAACTTTATGCCTCATTTTGCAACTGTTCTTCCTTTAATGTTTTCTAGTATTTACTGGAAAATGGAGAACGGTATTTGTTGAACAAAAGTTACTATTATTAGTATGTTATAGTAATTTGATCGTGGATTTTTATTATATGTTTTGTATTATGTCTTTTCTGTTAATTTAGATTCTTTTTAACATATATCCAGATACACATGTCAAACCAAGAGGTTCACAAGTACCTTCGACGTCAGAAAGCTGGCATCCGGATGGAAGAACTAAAGTCTGCTCCAAAGGATTACAGAAGACCCAAAGGTTTTGACCAGATTCCTCAAGTAATACATGAACAACGGAAGAGAGGGGCACCTCAACCAGTAAGATCAATCTACTCTTTTAAACACAAAGTTTCAAGTTAAATATATCTTTTTTTTACAAGTTTTATTAAAGTTTATAATAGTTCTCAAAATGGTTGTGATTATCTTAGATTGGCTGGCTAATTAGACTTTAAACTTTGCTGACCTAATTAATTTTACAGTACTGTAATATGATTTACCTTTTTCCCAAATATGTGGCCACTGAATCATAGTCATTGTTTGAAGTGTTAAAACAAATCTAAATCAAGAATTCCTAATAGTGTACTGATGTCAATACTGTATTGAATAGACTATTTACACAATTTTTCACAAAAATGCTCAACTTACCATAATTTGACAATAATAGACATCCCTTTGCAATGTAAAGCATATTGCTAATCAATCCACAAAAATATAAATAGGTAAAAACTACAGGAAAAAATAAACAGTGGAAACATTTAACAATAGCTAATATTTTCTGGCATTTTGATCAAAGCAGAAGGTTGCATTAAATTACAAAACCATTCCCTTACACTTTGGTCCCCCCCCCTCCCTCCCTGATGCTAGAGTGCGAATTATGTAGATATCAGATTAATACTAGTACAGGTAGCAGCTAACACGGGGAGAGTTGCTGTGAGGGGTAGTTATGCCAGCCAAAAGCATGACTTGACAGCAATGTGGTCTTTGAACCTGATCATACTAATAATAATACTTTTTATGTGCACAACATAGTTATTCAAAGTAGCTAATGAAGAGTAACAAAGAAAATTCATACATAAGAGAGTCAACTAATATAGAAAATACTGTAAGAATATTGATGACCATTATTTGGTGTAGCACTATTATACATGACTTCGTTATTCACTTGCAAATAGATAATGATAAATCGTGTAAGGTTCAGAGTTCTTGATTATAAGATGAGCTGTACAGTATGTCTTCTTTACATCAACCATGAATTTTAATAACCCATCACTTGCATACATCATCATCATTAATCATGTCAGATTTTGCCTTTAGAGGGTAGTCATGAAGAGCACTCTCTCCAATCTTCTGCACTTTCTGCTTAAATTTCTATCTGGTCTAGATCTTCACCTGTGCTCTTTTTCCTAATACTCCTTTCAGTCTTATATCTGAAGCAACATCATTATACTACTGTTTTTAACTCTTCAGCCTGGCAGCCGACCAGTCATCAAGATCACATCAACAGATGAGAAAGTTTCAGAATACTATGACTTTTTACAAGAGGAGATGAGGAGGTAAGAAATTGATGAAATCATTAAATAATATGCAAGGTTTGAATGAATAAATGTACAAGAAAGACAGAACTTGTCGGAGGGTTTGTCAGAGCAGTGATAGCAGGATTATTATTAGGTACTTTACTACAACCACCGAGTCAAAAAAGGTACAATAGAAACATTAACAAATATAAAATTATTATGAAATTAAAAAGCCACATGGTGTTGGCTCTCATATTAAGATGTATGCAGTAATATAGGATTAAGCATAGGCAGTTGTCATTGTCATCATTTCAATACTTAAAATTGGTGGTCAAATAAAATGTTCAGGGTGATAAAACACTAAAAATGTACAATACATAATCCAACAGTTCCTCTTTTTGGATGAGAAAACTGTAAGATTAACTAAACTGATAAAAAACATTTTAGGACTTAAAAAGACTTAGCTTTATTTTGGACATAGATGTAATTTTTGGACATAGATGTAATTTTATCAGGGCACCAATGTATCATAACTGATATTTTCTTTTCTTGTGAAATTTTATAGTAATGGAAATGATTCTGGAAAACGGGTAATTCTCTGGCTGAAACAGAAGTGTATAGAAAATGAGTAAGTGGAGATAAGAACCTTGAGTCTTAACAAATAACAACAGTTTTGGCAATGAAGTAGAGCTGGGGAATGAGCTAGAAGAAACAAAGAGAGCTTGAAGTCTAAATTTCATTAATCTGGTGATGGTGCAATTTTATCCTCTACTTCATTAACAAACAAACCTCTTACCACACAAGCATTTCTAACTGGTTTGATGCACAGAACTATAGGACTGATAACTTTGCTGTCCAGCAGTTTTATATCTCTTGATCAGCTTAATTCCTCCAAGTTGACATGCATGTGATTATATGGAGTGTGCATTTGCCATGCATGTGGTAATGGAGTGCGTTTCCTTAATTCAATTTCATTTTAGTAAAAGGTAGTATTCATGTGATACAACTTAGGATATAAGTAAATAAAACGGATTTAGTGATACGTTCCCAATTTAATTATGAATTATAAAACTTGGTTAGGAATTATAAAAATTACTGTAAAGTAATAAGTTATTGACAAACATAGTGTACATAGTACTTGAAGAACATCAGAGTAAGCAATGTGTCAGATTTATTGCAGATTGTGAAAAGGTCAATATTATTGTTTACATTAAGGTAACTAAAGCCATATGTAGTGCTGTACTTTCAAGATGTTTGTTTTCAGTTAATAATAGTTAAGCCTTATACAGACAGTGCCCTAATGCATGTTAAAAATATTCATATAACACTTCCATAGTGTCATTTCTCACGCTATCATTTCTTTTAAAGAAGTGCTGGTTATTTTCTTTTTTCAAAAGATGTATAGTACAGTAAAAGGGTAGCAAGCACAGATTCTATGTGCCAAGTACCAGTAATCCATACTTACTTTCATAAAAGTGTAAAATCTTGTTACTGTCAGCTAGCATAATTGTAGAAATAACCTGAAAATAAGCAGTGCTTTTTATTAGAAATAACCTGAAACTAACCAGTGCTTTTTATGAGTTTCATTTATGCATTAGGATCATGCTGACTTGGATTGACCTGGGGTAACTTTCTGTAATATGATAACTAAAGGATTTCATTACTGACGGATTCATGAGAATTGCCCACCATTAGGAGTACAATCATTAATTTGTTAGATGTGCAGTTTTTCTGTTGAGCCCAAAAATGCAAAAATTACAAACAGCAGGAGTTGAAATTGCATCGAAAAGGTTTTAATTCAAGTGAAGATTAACAGAACTGTTTTCATAATTACAAAAAGTATCTTATATATGCTCAGTGCAGACTTGCTAGTTATAAGAGGGAAAGTCAATGGTTATAGCTGGTAAAGGTTGAAGAGACCCTGCTCCCCCTTGCTAGGGGAAACCCCTGTATTATGTTAAATCATTCCCTGTAAGCTCAGTCTTCACAGAGGCAGGTGTACATATTGACTGCTGTGTCAGAAAAATTTTACTGATCCAGAAGTTGGCATTTTGCCCTTTTTTGTACCTTGTGAATCAGCATCATCACTAATCTACATATAGCATTTACATTCTTATGTTAAAAGATACATTTAATAGCTGTTATTAGTGTGTCAGGCTATACACAATCAGCATTAACATGTGTGAAATTTGCTTCTTCAATGCACTTTCACTTTTTAATGTTCTTGAAAGTGTCTATTTTTTTTACTTATGGTGAGTTGCCTCCCTTTCCAATTTAATGTTATCCATTTCTATGGTTTAATTTTTATTTCTTATTTCCATACCTTTGAGGCCTTTCTCTAGTACTGTAACATTTAGCATAAGCAAGGATACCATATATTTGGAGGTTTAGCTTGACTGTCAAGCCTTGGATCTGGTAGGCCACTGTCATAAAGGTCTTTGCCAAGAGAGTGAGGAGCTGGCCAACAGAGGCCTGGAACCAGAACACAAAGAAGCAAGCTTATGCCAACAGGAAAGGAAATATTGCCAAGTGTAAGGCCCATACATTTTCTTCAGCTTCATGTGACCAAGAAGTCCAGTCTTTGCAACATGCTGCATTCTAGACTGATTGACCTCAACTCTTTCATATTGGGTATGAAATTCAGCATAAAGTAGAAGGGAGCACAAGAGGATGCTCAGATCATGCCACTGGAATTGTACGGCAAGATATTTACTTATTGGAGATGATGGTCCATTCAGGAGAGCTATTTTATACAGGCATAAATCCATAAAATCCTGGGGATTACACAAGAAGGTATCTTCTAATATTTCTTTTCCAGGCATTCTCTAAGTTCTGCACTGTTTCATCCTTTTCAGGCATCCTCTAATAATTCTGGGCCACCTTTCCTCTTTTCTAGGCATCCCCTCATAGCTCTGGACCATTTTTTTAATCATTTCCACAACATGTCAGGTGTTTCAAAAATGTGGAAGCACCATTTGTGGTGTAGGCCCATTCCAAAGGCATATAAGTGTGCAGATATTAGCAACACGATCATACTGGATGATAACCTTTACCCCAACCTTACAAGTTGGTGGAATACCATTTTCATTTTAACCATTATTATTTTCATTATTATTTCATGTCAGTCTCAAAAGACCACTTTTACCTTTCTAAACATTTTTGGGGCTTTCCTGAAAGATTTATATTTAAATGGTAGGTGAAAATTTAAGTAAAAACATTGAACAGCAGAGTAGAGAATATCAGTTGGAAGATGGAAAGTAAATGGCAAAAAGAAATGCATCTGGGGACTCAAAATCATGTTGCAAAGAACCTTTAGTACCATCTACAGATGGTGCACTATAGTAGACCCCCTATAAGAATCAAGCTAGTGGAGACCGACAACCTTTAGTAAACCTGCAAGAATTTGTTTTGTAGCCTTATCCAGGAGTATGACATAAAATGCCTTTATTCTGACCTGTGCTGTTGTTATGGCGGGCATAGGCCTGGCAACCTCTCTGAAAAAAATCAATGCTTAGAACTTGCAACAGACTTTTGAGTTCATATGTAGTACCCAATGGGTCTGCAGAAAGACCAAACGTAACTGAGTGTGTGAATGTTTTGGCCCATATCATGATTGCTTTTACAAACACTTTATGCTTGTTACTGTCACTCCAGTCTCTATTATGCTGTCAAAGGCTTTTTTGAGCTCTGTAATCACATCCTTTACCTTGGGCAGTTCAGCAAACTAATACACCTCCTGGGATCTTTCACGTCCCTGGCAGGGGTCACAGGAGAAGAATTTCCTTCCCTGGCTTCACAATCAAAATAAGAGTCACTTACTATAGAGACTTACACTTATCAATCCTCCAACTTACTTCACTTCTCTAAGAGTACTCACCCTCTTACAGCTGAATTCCTTGAGCTGTAGCAGGTAGACATCTTGCTTGAAGGCCCACCTTGATAGGAGTTACTCCCCCATTTTTTTTTTTTTGTTACTTTCATCTATTTTCTCTTTAAGCTCAGGTAGTAGAATAAATACTATCCTGAATGGGGTAAGACTACTTTGGGGCAGTAGTTAGGTATTTACACATTTATCTAAACTGGATACACTGATCATCATTGCTTGTATTCATTCATACATAATATTGCAAAACAAGCCAACCTTTTACGCAAGTATGCCATTTTCTGGAATTCCCTTATGAGCTTTAAGTTGTCTCTGCCTGAAGACTGTTAAAACTACCAGTCAACATTTCTTCAGTTTTCTGTTAAGGGATGTCACCGACAGGCACTAAGACATGCAAAATATAGCAGTTAGTTGCAATGAAGCATGTGGTCACCTAATCACCATCATATCACAAACCATCCCAGTTGTAATATGTTAAGCAACCTGTATAACAGGCATTTTAATATGTATAGATATATGCAGTATCCAAGAGAAACTAAGGAAGTAAAAAAATCAAGTTAAAGAGGAAATAATCCAAGGTATATATTTGGAACACACTTCCTTGTTAAGAAGCATGTGTTTGACAGATGAAATGAGGAAACCCCAAGTGGGGAAAGATCTATGTCATTTAAACCAATGCTTTGGTAACTGTAAAGAGATAGATAGTGATAGTTTATTCAGCCATTACCAGTCATGTAGGAGTAAAAAAATGTTTTGTGTTGTGGAAGCCAATACTGTTTAAAATAGTGTTTTCAATTACAAATAGTAAGTTAATTTGTTTAATAGTTATCATCTGGAGATAATAAATAACCATATGAAAACATTTTTAGTAACTTACTGTAATACTAGTAATTCATCAATTAAAGTAACAATGGGGAGAGGTAAGCTTCAGTCATGCTTATTATTGTTTTGCTAAAGCAAAGGATTAGTATCTAGGGAGTTCAAGGTAAATGAAAACAGTTCTTTTCCACAGCTTGCTGCTATTCATCAACCATGAGACATTTGCTCTGAATTGGTACCTTGTTGTTACTGTATAGAAAGAAATAATTAACACTTTATTTCTTTCCTCTTAACCTGCCTACCATGTATAGCCCTGATTGGCAGTCTCAAATGTCCCTGGACTCGGAGTCTTTTTGTCTGCCAAAAGGAAGAGCAGCCATTCATGCATGCACCATCTGGGTCCACAGATAGGAACTAAGGAACCAACCATCTTCCTTATAGTTCTTGAGTCTGTAGTGCTGGTAACAGATGTGATAAAATTTACACTTTGCTCTGCAATTTTGAGTTATCCATTATTGATCACTAAGCATTCTTATTTCTCTCTTTATTATGGTTTAATCAACGCCTTTTTTAGACGTTCTATTTTTTCCTTTGAAAATCAGTGCAAACTGAGATCTTTGCGACTTCCATGTATGGTCAGCAGCAGTTCTATTTGTAAGAAACAAACTTGATCATTTTTTCTGTCGATTTTGCCTTGGTCAATCAGTGTCTTGCCTTATTTTGATATTTTCTTCATGATTTCATGTTACCATGTTGTTAATTTTTTGGGTGCATTGTCTTTCTTAAACACTTAAAAAGTTTGTTACTGAGCCCAGTTAGCACCAAGATGTAGATTTCTTCGAATTACATCTCTCTTTGTTGTGTGGGAATTACGAATTTCAGGTTTTTTCAAATGGCTTTATGTTGACTTGTCTTGGGTGTATTATATCTTTGTTTCTTTCTGGTATTTCTGGGACTTCCTCCCTAGTATAATTCTTAACATAGGTAATTCTAGGTTTGATTTTGCATTTTGATATTAATGTTTCTTTTCTCTTTATGTATCAGTTATGTCTTTACTGCTGTCCATAATCAATACCTTTGCTCTGCATATTTTTTCCTACTGTATAAATGATATGCACTCACTTGTAGTCTGTATTTTGGTGTACTCACTTTTACTCTGTATTATTTAATAAGCCGATGTTAGAGACAAGTGAACAACACACTACAGCACAGGTTCTAGCTGAGGGATCAACATCAAGTTCTGCCTTCCTTCTTTGCCTTTGTTCAGTGAAGTACAGTTCTCTTTGAAATTTACAAGTGCAGCTATTACACAAAGCATTCTCAGTCATACACCTTGCTACTTTGATCCTGGATAGGAGATAGAGATGAGAAATCTTTATCCAAAATGCTTAGGACTGTAAATGTTTAGGATTTGGGATTTTTTTTTTTTTTTTACTTTGACAAATCCCATAAAAAGGAGATAAGTGTATTTAATATCATGATTACATACAAGAGGAATCATCACATTATGTGTAGGCCTTACAAAGGAAGTTTATTTTTAAAGATATGATAAAATCCTTGAATCAGTTTCAAATTTTGTGCCTGGGTTTATTTTTTATAGGCAAAGGAATAACCATAATTTTCGTCTTCATTACCTAAAATGCATATCCATTTACAGATGCTTTTTTTTTCAATTTTTTTTTTTTTTAATGAATATTTTTCGTTTTTTGAAAAACTTGATTGATTTTTGGAAAAAATTCCAAAAAATTTTCGAGGACAAAATGAAAAAAAAAACTCTCTTTCTAACAATTTATTTAGCTTTCATTTTGCTTTTTGTTTCATTGATTGAATGCAGTTTGAATGTACTTGTCGATAACTTTAGTTTTGAGATATCGGCCTTCAAAGTTTTATAACTATGAGGAGCGTTTGATCGTTTTTCGCTAATAACTCCCGTGTTTTTAATGAATCAGTTTCAAATTTTGTGCCTGTTTAATGTACTGTGATAAATGCATCTTCCATAACTTTTGCAAACTAAGAGCTCAAATTTACGTGGTAGACAGTATTATATATTAGAACAAAGTAAGGGAGCATTTTTTCAATTTTTTTTTTTTTTTTGAATATTTTTCGTTTTTGAAAAACATTTTTGAAAAAATTTCCCAAAAATTTTCGAGGACAAATGAAAAAACTCTCTATGTAGACAATTTATTTAGCTAGGCCTTGCTTTTGTTTCAAGATCGGTGCATTCGTTATGGAGGAGATGCTTTGAATGTCGATAACTTTAGTTTTGAGATATAAGATGAATTGCTGTTAAACAGTTTGAATGACATATTTGAAAAAGCCAAAATATATAACAATAGACTTGCAAAGTAATATAACCGCTAAATGAAGCTAGATGAAGCAGTGTGTTAGGTTGGGCAGCGCGATGTCTGTCAAGCTCAAACTGACTGACTGTCTGATATATAATACTGTCCACAGGGTTGCCAGATATTATTATTTCATAAAAAAGTACTACCGATATACTGACATTATCATTTACATAAAAATGTAATTTTTTCTATTATTACTGTATTGAACTTTTGTATATTAATGTTGGTTTCTTATTAATAAAATATATATATGAAATGTCAGAATAAAGAAGTGAGTTTACAATAAGAATACATTCTTATTCATGTCTGAACTACAGGAACACACTGAGAAGGTAGCTGGTTCCTACCTGTGGATCCAGTGTTTTATATTCATGTATAATCATTATTCTTCTAGACTATAGGAACACTGAGAAAGGTAGCTGGATTCTAGATAAAAGAATAATCATTTATTCTTTCACCTGGTCTTGGGACATTTTAAACAGAAAATAAAGGCTATATATGACAGTTGTGTTATAAAACTTAAGTTTCTGGTATCATACAATAAGAGACAGTGTTATAAACAAACATTTCTGAGAGGATGAACTTCTGGTTTCAGATCGGCAGGGCAACTGCAGAAAAAAATTGATTTCTGCAGTTGATTACCATTGAAGGAAATAGTCAAATCAAACTGCATATGACGTCCAAGTTAACACAATCCTCCCTATTCATGCTTATTACCTCTAGTGTTCCAGAATATCCTAAAGAACTTAGAGATTAGATAAACCAAGACTAGGATGCATTTACGAAAGGCATTTATTCAGTAGGAAATAAACATAAGGACTAGTGCATGTACTGTCTGTCTCCTCAACACTTCTTTTACTTGGTATCTGGATCATTTGAAGAACAGTCTCTCAAGTCAGGTGATATCAGACCTTGATGTACAGTTTGGTAAGATTAAATAAAAAGAAAATCAGCAGTCCCAACCATCCTTTAGTTAATGGTTTAAATTGATTAACTATGTGTCATACTAATTCAAGAGAGCTGATTTCTCTCATTTTTGGGCTGATCTTCAAATAATCCTTCATTTTTGTATATGTCATCACCTATTAGGTCTACTCGGGTTTTAAATATGTTAACAAGTACAGATACAAACTAATGCTCTCAGTCTTTTACTAAACCTATTTTTCACTAGTGGAATAGAAATCTTGCATGATTACCTTCTGTACTAAAGTACTTTTCTCAGAGGCATCCTTTTGTTATTGATCCTTCACTTATGAGTTAACTCTTTGAAACCCTTCAGTCCAACCCCGGACTTCAATCCTGACACACCGTGGGATGCTCCATTAGCTTCCAAAATGCATCATTCCAGCAGGCAGAGGTCAGTTAAGGTCACTCACAAGGACATTTTTAGACAGAAATCTGTGAGAATAATTAAATGAGTTTAGTTTCCTAGGCTGTTTTATGTTTTAAGCAATATATTAGAAATATTCATGCAGTAATTTGCATGGATTATAATCTGACCTCCAATTTAGTAATGAACAGTTTGTTTTTTGGCACTGAGAAGATTTAATTTTTTCCAATAGGTTTAACTGTCCCATAAGTACAGCTACCATAACTTATTTCAACACAGGCACAGAAGTAAGCAATATGACTGGTATCAAAACTTGCCCTAAGATTACAATAGCTCATTCAAATTATTATTCACAACCCCCTTTACCATGTTTGAAAAACTATGAAGCTGACAAAAAGGGCAGTAATAAAATGCATTACAAAGTGAAAAGATTGAATTTATAATTTAGGTTTAGGAAGTATTTGTCTTATCAAACTTCATTTGGTTAATCATCTTCATCTAAGGAAAGTATACAAGACTGGAGTCATGAAGGAAATTTCATCTGAATTAAAAATAACAATAAAATGTTTCTTAGTTTTTTATTCTTATTGAACACTGTAGTGTTTACTTATCAAATCCATAAATTATTAATCTTAAAAAATCCATTACTGCTATGCATTTTTTCCAAAAACAGAAACAAATTTAATAATGTTTAATGTGCTGGAATTACTTTAAAGTTCAAATGTGTCTAGGGTGAAATACTGTAAGATTTGCAAGTGATAATTCTGATGCTGGTGAACTTTCTGTTTTAACTACTACTTATAGCCAGCTATATAACAATAGAAATGTTTTCAATTTATTATCAGTGCCATGAAACAAATATCAACCATGTCAAATAAGTTCAAACTAATATTAGACTGCATAAGCTAGTTTACTTGAATGTATAACTTTTAAAAAAGTTTGGCAGTGTAAGCTAGGTTTTATAGTAATACCTTTAGCATGTTGTCAATTAGAAGTTTCAGCTGTCTCTCCTGTTTCTCAAAGAGTTTTTCTCTGATATTGCCTGCAATGGATGAGAAGAAATATCAAAATTAAGAATCTTCTGCAACAAAGTGCAAGAATTGTACAGTATTTCATAATCAATTCTTAATTATATTGTAATAAGACTAACAGCTGAATGTGTTTTCATAGACTACTTATTTTGTTTAATGTACTTTAAAAAAATTTCAATGTTTCTGGTTAAAATATTTTAATTTTTCTTAGCTAAAGGAGAAAGTACTATTCTATTTTTAAAGTGCGTAATTGCAAAGACACATCCTTATTAAAAATATTTTCTAGGAACTATTAAATTTTCAAGATGAATTTAATAGGTTGGTTCAATTAAACTAACTTTCACTGGTTAAGTCTGTAATACAGTAATACTGTGTCAGAATAATTATCAGGCAGAACAGTGACTTCAACTGGCTTACTTGTTATTTTGCCCTTACCAGAAATTTTTGATTTCCATTATGCCTAAGAAGTTTATATCATTTGCTTTGACTTGAAGGTAGGTACAGTCAAATAAATATGCTTTATTACAGGAATGAAAAAGTATAGATGCTTCATAGATAAAGTTGGATATAGCTATTAGAAAAAGGTACTCCCTATGATTGTAAGCTTTAAGAGTTAATGAAAGTATTTCAAAGTAAAATCAGCACTGCATGGAAAATTGTTAAAGGTATACGGTATTTAGCTGACATGTGCTTGTATATTTAACATATGATTGCTGTACATGCCTTGAAATCATTGTTTTTTTTCTGCTTAATGAATTTCATGTTTTAATAACAAAACTGTGTGAAGTATATTGTTTTACTTTGTTTATCAATATTACTACTGCCATTAGACATACTGTATTATTATTATTTGGTTCAAAACAATATTTATAATTAATCATTAAAGTGCTAGTGCTTATTCAAAGTGTTTCTTTTGCAATCACTCTCCAGTTGCAGAACAGCACTATACCTTAACTAAATATTAAAATATTCCCTTGATCACGGAAAGCCTGAAAATATTTCCAATCCTTCAAAATCTGACAAATTTCTTTTAAACAGGTCTAAAGGAAATCAGCCAGCTGATGTTGACCTTCGGCAGGAGAAACTGTCTAAGGTAAAGGATGGACTGAAGACACAAAATATGGTTAATGTGGAGCAGTCAGATTCAAACATCAAACAATGGAAGGGTGCTGTAGTTTGCGGTACAGGCATTCTGCCTCCTGAGTTGAACAGGTCAGCATATTTACTTTTTCCTTAAAAAAAAAATTCAGTATCAAGACTCTTTCATATAAAAAATTCAGTATCAAGACTCTTTCATATGACGTGTTAATCCTTGCTGTACAGTTCATACATTCATCTTCACATGCCTCAACAAAAATTTAAATTGCCACATTTCTTGAAACAAGTGTGTGTGGCCTACTCACAAGGTCTGTCTCCTAGAAGTAGTATCATTTTTCCATTTCAATAATACTGCAGTTAATTATATCCACTTACCTTACATTTTTAATCATCCCTTGACGTGATTTTCAACACTAAATTTTATATTTAAATGTCAACTATATCATATTTTTTCGGTATTTTTTCAATAGTTTGAAATTTTAATTTCATTAGGCAGTATAGCTATTTTCCCCCTGCTTTCTCTCTCTCTCTCTCCATATAGTATTTTTATTGACATTTATTTGATGCAGTACAATACAGTACTGAACTTAATATAGTAGTGTATTACATACAAATATTTTTCAGTCTGTGTATATGTGCATCTAAAAGTACACAAAACTTTTTGTTACAAAACTGCACAGTGTGCATGCATATGTGTATATGTACACACATGCATCATGTTCAGATATACTGTACTTTGTGTAGCTGGTTGGAGTAGTTCTACTTACTTACTGGATACAGCATTGTTAAGATATGTAAAATATGAAAAAAAATTATACAGCATAAAAAGTTTCAGCATCTTTTATAAACAAAACACTCTCTCTCTCTCTCTCTCTCTCTCTCAGTATTTTTATGGACATCTATTCAATGTAGTTCAATATTATACATTAATACAGTAATAATGTGATGTTATGTACTATTACATAGCACATTTTTCAAAATGTTTGTGTGTGCATATACAGTATATACTGTGCATACATGCACCCATCATGTTAAAATAAATTTTCACTTACTGTGTTTGCACCTGTGCTTTCGCTCACTCTCTTTCTCTCTCTTTGGGTTACCCAATAGAGAAAATAAAATATTAGCAAAAGAGAGGTGAGCAAATGCACAGTATGTGCAGTTTACCTTAATGTGATCCATGTGTGTATGTACACATACACAGTTGAATGAATGTAGTTACCAGGATAGCCATATGGTTGTGCAAGCGAGTGATTGGGAGAACCACCATTCCTGCTAGCAATGATCGTCATTTTATCTTACTTAGGGGCTCGGTGGGATGGTAAAAGTAGGATATCTAAGAAAAATACATATTACAGCACTTTAGAAGATTCATTTACTCCCACAGTGGTACTTACTCTTTAGGTGAGGGATTGTCTTAAAAGTGGCTGTAGTAACATTTCACTTAGAAGAAAATGCCCCTGGGTGAAAGAGATGTCCACAGGGAACATTCTTCTGAAGAACCCCTTACAAATCTGGTAAGAAGGTCAGAAGAGTAAAGCCCTGGGCTGTAACCCTTAAAATTGGGAAAGGCACTCCCAAAGAACAATGCCACTTCCTACAAGGAAGCATACTCTATTACTTAGTAGTGGGATCTAGAAAGCAAGAGAATCCACTTTAGCTAATACAAATTAACAGGTTAGGGTACACTTGATTGTGTCATCTCCCCCCTTGGACAAGAAGGTGACCAAAGGAGACTCATTCTAGACTAATTAGAAATGGTTGCTCACTATGTGCTCATCTGTATCTATACTGATGTTCAGCATGTGCTTTAACCTAGTTGGTGCTCCAGAAGGTAAGGGACTGATGGTAACTTTGAACAAGGAGTTGAAGAAGAGTGGGCCATAGGGGTAGCTCCCTTCGAGTCTCTATTAGTAGTGATAGTAGTTCTGCATGCCTTTCAGCCTGCGCCCACAGAGCAGTCACCTTAGTCATTCATAGCTTTGATGCCCCAGAGATGTTGGGACACATCTTCCATCACTGCCCAAGGATCTGAAATTGGAGGGCAAAAGACCGGGGGTTTCTTGTTTGACCTGGTCACAAACA
This sequence comes from Macrobrachium rosenbergii, assembly GCF_040412425.1. Taxonomy (NCBI): domain Eukaryota; kingdom Metazoa; phylum Arthropoda; class Malacostraca; order Decapoda; family Palaemonidae; genus Macrobrachium; species Macrobrachium rosenbergii. The sequence goes on along the minus strand of NC_089796.1, from coordinate 14,844,577 downwards.
GATCCAGTAAAGGAAGACCCCCATATCTTGGAACAGTTTTTTCACTACTTCAGGATGTAGACCCCCTCTACCCACCACCTGCCCACTCATGGATCTTTGCAACTGGATGGCACAGAGCTTTAGACATTGTTCCCCTTTCCTTGCTGACATAGGCCACCACTGTGTTGTCTCTCGTCAACACCACAGCAATTCCTTAGTATCTTGAAATGATAGCAGGGCTAGCCATGCAACTAACATCTCCATAACACTCATGTGTTAACAGACTAGTTCCTTCTTCCACCACCCAAAGATGAACTCCCCTTTCAAGTGAGCTCTCCCATCCCTTCTTTGAGGCATCCAGGAATAGGAGCACATCTGGAGAGGAGATATTTCTTGACCTCCTCGATTCAGTGGAACAAGACGGAAGGGAGAATGATGGTGAACTGACAAAAAGTGTTTCAGCTGCCATAGAGAGACCACAGATGGTAGTGATCAAGAGGAACAAGTCTCTTTAGACAAAATAAATGACTGAGAATAGTCTATCACAACTGAGCTGGTTGCTCCTGTTAAGATAGGAATTTTCTCATTAAATCCTTGGACTTGACTACTTGGGAGTCCACTGGGAACGTTTCCTTTCTCACAGAGTCCAGTAGCATGCCCAGATACCTGTTCTGTTGATTGGGAAAGATGTTGAACTTATTCCAGTCTACCACAATGCCTAGTGTTTTGCAGAAGTCCAGACCACAACCCTTGTCTGGAATCAGACGATATTTTGACAAAGCTAGGATTAACAAATCACTGAGGTACTGCTGTTGACAAATATTTCTCGAATGGGGCCAAGCCAAAACTAAATTGAAAACACTTGTGAAACATTAGGCGCTATAGGCAGTCCGAAGCTTAGAGGTTTGGATTTGAGAACTCTCTCTGCATACAAAATGTAGATATTTTTTAAAGTTTTGATGAATGGGTATCTGAAAGTACGCATCCTGAAGATCTATTGAAATCATAAAGTTTCCCTCTCTGACTGAAGCTAACACAAAATTGGGGGCTACCATCTTGAAACGAGTCTGCTAAATATAATCATTCACGAAAGGTCAGTAGATTACCAGTCTCCATCCTCCAATAGCATTCTCCACTTTGAATAATCAGCTGCAAAAGCCTGGAGATGGGCGGTTCACCACCTCTACATCATGTTTCTCCAACATATACATATTATTTTTGCAGTACCAGACAAGGAAGAGCTCCCTGAAACTGATGTCCTAGAACCCGATGACTTATCTGAGGGTTTATAAGACAGCCCAGTTAAGGATGGGGTCCCTAGAATCTGCTCTTAACTTGATCTCTTCAACATTTCTTAGAGCAGAAGCAGGGACTGATCACTGGCTACTAGAGGCAATCATCCTGTCATTTGATACACATAGTGAAAAAAAGAGACTTTGTCTCTTATGAAAAATGATGTTAACCTACTGTTTGAACATTGATGAGCTAGAAATGTGAAATCCCTGCCTCCAGACACTAACCTCCTAAACACAGTTTACACACCTGAAGTTCCAAGGCCTGTCATCGAGAAATCTGTTAAAGTGTTTAGTCACAACACCACTTGAATGGCAGACATAGCTACAGACTCTAAGGCACTAGACTCCAAAACACTGAAAGCTAGGCCATACTGTCGAAGTCTTTCAGGGGGCAGGTCATTAGTGAGCCGACAGACTAATGATTCTAATTGCAGAGTGGACTCCGACCAAGGTAGGGTTACTGATGGATGCACCTTCAGAGGGCAACCCATGACCAGAGTAGACGAGACCATAGACCAGCAAAACAGCTAAGTTTACCCTACCCAGATTATTACGTTCACAAATGAATGCCATTAACCTCATGAAATTATTGTTTTAATTCTGTCATCATTATGAGCTTTGCTGAGGAAGACCTATAAAAGGCACAAGATCCCCCTATGAAATGAGTCAATCCTTCTTCAGCCACAGAAAAGAACTCTCCCAGGACCAGAATTCTAACTCAATTCATCTTCTCTGGATAAGCCATTCAAATCTCCTGAAGGGGGAGTGTGACCAATTATTTTTCTCCCATAGATTAACTAACCAAATGCCAAATATATGGGGGAGGGGGAGTAACCTGACAGCCTTTGGGGAGAAAACCTACCAGTCAAACATTGTAAATTTTCAAGATAATTTGCATTTTTTCATAAATATACAAATCTTCAGTCTTTTATGTAGAACACCTTTGGGAATAGCTGATGCAGCTGTTGAAGCTTGGTAACAAAGTAGTTAACTAGCAACTGGCAAATGAGAGGGAGGGGAAACCAAGCAATCACTCAGCAAGCAACCTACTTCTTTCAACAAACAGGGAGCTGTAAGGTTTGTTAGAAGTAGGATTATGATAGACTTCAGGTTTATATATTACAAAAAATAAATACAAATTTATTTTTAAAATCTACCATTTATCTCTATATGCATACAAACCTCTTGTCTTTTACGTGGATTGTCACCCCCTACGGAAGAGAAACTGTCTTGAGATTGTGACTGATGATGATCTACCCTGAAATGTCAACTTCCTGATCATGCAAATGAGCAAAAGAAAGATTACTAATGTAACCTCCTGTGCATCCAGGCATGTGATGTTGAGGATGATAAAACGCTGTGCCAGAGTATGGCTTACTGTATTTGTAGCTCACTCTAGAAAAAATGTGGACTATAGTTTCCCACACAAATAAGAAAGGCCAGCTAAGAAGGTAGCATATGTATGCTCTACCACCTGCCCTGTCCTACCCTGCCTCATCTCCCTCATTAAGAGAGAAATTGAGTGCCCCATCTATAGAAAATTTATGTGAAGGTTCCAAAGTCCACACTCAAGAAAAACAAGAAGTTCAGATGTTGACCTCCATCACTTCCCTGTTTAATGGAATGAAAATTGTTGGAGGATTGACTGTGGCTGACCTGCAATTTTTTAGGCACTGAAGGAAACAAATATGTATGGATATGCTTGTGACACATCCAAGAAGGATTTGCCAAAGCTAAGCTGATTGGTTTTCCTGTCAGGACAGGAACTGCAGTCACCTCCTTGAGTCTGCACTACTAGCACACCCAGGTACTTCATCCTGTTTGGGTAGATCAGCATCCTGTTTGGGTAGATCACTTCTCTAAGTTTATCACAATCCCCAGATTGTGACAAAATAAGAAATGTTGATCCCAACCCTAGAGCAATTGTGTCTCAAAGGATGCCAGGATCAGCCATTCATCGCTAAACTGCAACAGAGAGATCCCAAACAAATGGCCCCAAACTGACATCAGCATGAACACTTGTGTGAAGACCTTTGGGGTACAGCAATTGCTAGTCCAAACCAAAGCACTTTGAACATAATCGCTCCTTTGCCAGAAGAGTGACATAACTCAAAAATTGCTATTTTTCAGGAGAAGCATTTGAAAGTTTAAAACTCTCTATACTCTCTATAGTGTAATAGTGACATGTCATGCCCTCTAGCGGTTCGTATTACAAATACAAATAAGACGTTTTTAGCACTGTATTAAACAAAGAATGGGCTATGTGCTAGTATCATTAACTCAAAAAACACATTTTTTGAGTTGTGTCACACTTCTGGCAAATGAGTGAATTATATACTATTGCACTGCAGTTGGGTTTGGGGCGCCACAATGCAGAAGGGGTGATACAGGTGAGTAGTGCCCTCGGAAGAGAATGATGGATTTTACCTCACCTTCTTCCTTCTTGAACTGTGTTTCTTCCACTAATCAGGTGACAAAGACACACACACACACTCAGTGCAGCCGAGGCATGGTGAATATTCTCGGCTTCTGCACAAGGCACACACTGACTGAGGGTCAGTGGTTAATGAAGACATGAATTGTGCATGTGCAATCAGTCGATCAGGTTCAGAATTATTAGGCCCCATCATTCCAATCAAAAGCACAAAGAGAATACAATATTCCGAAAATAACCCACAATCGTCAACCACTCAGAGACATACTCAGCAAGTCAGCTTCAACAACAGCATAATGGAGTGCGTCATGCTAATGTTACTAAGGTGGCTGAAGCCGTGCTTTGCTTGTTGAGCAAGTGGGTGGTCCCCAACCAAGGGGCAGGTCAACCACTGGTTACTGCACTACCTAGTTACCAAGATTCATTGACTAGACCAGCTATAGCTGAAGTTACTCCATTCAAGAGCCTAAGGTTTGTATTCTCATACATACATTATTACAATATTACTTCTTGTTATCCATCCGCTGCTACAAGGTTTATGACTGTACCTAACAGGAGAGTCAGCCACCCATCTTTGGGTAGCCATGGGTATCTCCAGTAAGAGTGCTCAGTTGATTGTTCACATATCAATAAAGGATTTGACAAGAAAATCTATTTCTGGAGAGGGGCCCAAAGCACCAGAAATAGTCCATTCAGCACTTATTTCCTAGGTAATCTCCAAGGTTAGATACCAGAGAAAGCTAAATGAAATGCTGGAGTTGGTTACCCCAGAGCGAGTCTACTCAGGATGGAGTCGTGTATGGAAAAGGGTGAATCAAAAACACGAACCTTATCCCCATAGATTCCCAAGGTCAAAGTCCCAACGAGAGAAAGTCGTATACAAGCCCATGCACCACTCGCGGACTGCAGGCCAAGGCAAACACTCCAGCCGCATTCCATGTTAGCACTCCACCTCACTAGAATGAAGTTTATCAAGGGAGAGAATGAAAAAACAGGGTGGGTCACCGATGATCAAATTCCTCCAGAAACAGATTTTCCTTTTCTGGATGGTCCGTGTCACCCGGTGAAATAATAACAGAGAAATAAACATCATTCTTATGCTATTAAAGACTTAAATAGAAACGTTGAAAAACTAGGAGAATTCCTGAACATTAGTAAGGTCCTCTAAGTTCATGTAATGAAAATAATGTAAGTGGTCACCGTCTAAGATCATGAGCTTAGAATAGCACCTGAATAGGCTTGTATTAAGAAAATAATTCCTGCCTAACAGCAGACCAATGACAGTGCCCCCCCTTTTTTTAAGGAGAGGACCTGACAAAAATTGGTGAGGTCCTGTCTAAAAAGCCTGCAAGGAGAAAACTGGACACAGAAACAGACCTTGTAAAAGGGGAGTACTTTCCAAAGGTGACCACCGAAAATGAGGACCTTCAATTGTAGATAGAAAGTTAGGGTGAGAATTCAGAACACTACTGATGAGGGGAAACTAAACTGTGGTTCCGCACAGACAGGGCAGACAGTACAGGAAAACTAACACACTAGAAGCTAAGCTGATTAAAAATTTTGGGACTTCCTTAACAAGGAAAGGTAAAACAAGATGATTGTTGGGTTACGGGCTAACTCCGATACATTACTCAAAAGACCAGGAAACCAGATGTGGATTTCTGAGTACTGTTCTAGACGAACACAGACCTTAGGGATGAAAGTTAAGGGCCACATGAGTCTGGTCTCCAACAAAACACTTTCTCGAGGCCAATGCGGCCATCAGTACTGTAGTCTGAAAACTATGTGAAGAGTGCTAGTTACTTAACTGCAGAACCATACTGCAGAGTAGGATCCTTAACTGATTTCAGGAAACAGTAATAACAGGACCAATATCAGTTTCCTCCTAAACTGTAAGATTCACAAAGACCAAAGCCAGGACATCAGAGTTTGAGGGCTGCCGAGGCTGAGTTTATACCAGACGGGACAGCTTGATAGTTTTGTGGCTGAACTGGGTTGCAAACAGACCTACTTCCAGGCCTAGGAAAGGTCACAAGACTACCTGAATGATGCTCCGTCTGAGACTATTCCGACACCAGGGGAGGCCCTGGATAGGGAAAAAGCAGTGACCTTGGACCCCTGAGAAGGGTGATAGACAGAGGCACCTGCGTCTGCTGGTTATGGAGAAGAATGAACCATAACCTGAACGTAACAATTCGAGTCCAAAACCACTTGTTTACAAAGACTAGTGCTCGCTGTTTGTTCAGAACCAGCTAAAAGGAAACCTCTTGGGGAAGAAGTTTCCCAAGGACAGGAAGACTGTCACCGCCCTCCAAAGCATTGATGTGGAACTGAACGTGACTCCACTAAGTACCATGTACTTCATTGGGCCAAAAAATATCCACCTCACCCGCCCAGAGAGGTGGCGGTGTGGGAATACTGAGGCCGGAGGGAAAGCTGGAGAGGAACTGACTGGTAAGCACTTGATAGTTGTACAAGGCCGGAGGCCACTATTCAAGCAGGAGGAATCAGGAGACACGTCTGACTCCACCCATACCCGGTCATAAACCCCGCTGACTTCAGAAGGAGAACCATCACTGAAGTAAACTGGAAAACCCAGACCTTTTCTTGGGCACCGGGAGAGGTATGCTTGAGATAATGAAATGATAGGATGCCCTTGCTATCTCTTTCCACTTCACTGGATTCATAACTACGGAAGGCTACCCTCCTGAATCAGGTGGGATTCAGCCTATAGTTACTTAGAAGCCCAAAGACTCTAGAAACCGATTATAATGACCCGAGCGCCAGGCAATTTCCAGCTGGGTGCCCAAATGAGCCAGGCAACTAGATATGCAGCTAGCATAGCCTCTAATACGGGCTGTTGAACTCACGGCATTGTTCAAACTGGCAAAGACTCTGGAGCCGCATTGAGGAGGGCATGAACCTGAAGGCACGCCTGCTCCTCGAGTCTGAATCCCAAGAAGGGATAGGACCTTTCTGCAACCAAGATGTGAAAGGAAGCGTCGGAAAGGTCTATAGAGGTGGTTAAAACTCCATGGCTAGTAGGATCCGAACCCACAAGACTGGTTACAAGACTTGGCCGCATGAATAAGGTAAACAAACGGGACACCGAAAAATTTTCCAGTGGAAGGAACTTCCTTGCAGACTGAAAAGCACAACAGGCCATTCACAAAGACCCCAGAACTCTGGCAATGGAGGCTGATTGAACCTGAAGGGAAACAACAGTCCAGCTCCACCCGCCCTGACTAACTATACTCTGGGCCCAGGAACTGAAGTTCAGGCCCCCTGAAAATGGTACAGCCTCCCACCCATAAGGAGAAATACTACAGGGGAGGGGAGGCTTGATTGCCTCCGAAGCTGAATGCCTTCCCAATTTCTCGAGAGGAGTAGGATGCTTCCTGTCTCCTATGATAACCCTGAGGGCAAGCCTCTGGCCAAATGTCTAGTGAAAATTCTTTCCTTAGATTTTTCGTATGAAGCAAAAAACTCGGCGGAGGCCGTGGGAGAGCAGAGACACGGGGGTGTTACAGGGGCTGATGTGTTGGCTGAACCACGCACACATCGGGAAGGAGGCTGGGAGTGAGAGCTGACGGCTGTCTAGGGGCAGAGACCTGAAGAGCCTGCACCACCGCCTGAGCAGGGGGCTCTTGAACTACATGAACTTCTTGCGGACTTGGGACAGGTCCCGGCAAGATCAGACCATTCTGCTCGTGGGTAGACACCCTGAGAACAGGAGGCTCTGGGTAACAATAGTAGCCCCAGAAATCCTTGACCTTCCAGCAGTCACCTGGGGAAAAGATTAATTCTCAGGTGAAAACTGTTCAAAAGATTTTTTCAGCTCAAGGCCAGGCAGGCAAGCCTGACACACCCTGTTTTCAGGTTTCAAAAAATTGACTCCGAAGCTTAGGGGCTGTGCGCTGAATAAATTAGAAGCGTAGTCCGGGTTAGAAGATTCACTGTGAATGTATCTGTGATATCTGTCTCCGGAAATGCCTCAGCGATACATTTCAAAACAAGCCTGTTGATAAGAGGGGCTACATTGAGCACAAGGGTAAGAAGCAGGGCTCTCAAGAGGCAGTGAACCCACAGCTGAAAAGAATTGGAATTCTCCAGCCTGCCCTTTCCGTTAGGAGTTCTTAGGAGCGATGTGTCAGCCCTAGCTGAGGGCTCACTTATGGATCCTGCCAGACAGATGCCATGCTCGTTCTGACAGTCTGGTGAAACCCGGATAAGAGGGATACCAGACCGGAGAGGGAAGAAATGCCCTTCCACCAACCTCCGTGTGCCCACACCCCGACAGGAGGGTGCCTTCATGCTGGGAAGCATAAAGGGAAGGGCACCAAGATTCCCTAGACTGGAGGGGAAAAGAGGAGAGATGTCCGAACGAGCAGAATTCCAGAACGAGCAGGACTTAACAGGTGATCCATTGACAATGAGTCTTGAGATTAATCTCTTGGGATTTAAGCTCCTGGAAAGGGAAGGTATGGACCATGACGTAGATAGTTAGTTTAATAGGTTGACAATGACCCTCATAACGAGCTCCTTTATAAGGAGACCCGTGAAAGAGTTTTCAACAAAGGAAGGAGGGGTAACCACTTGCTTTGCTTGGGGCGTGTCCCTTTCCAGAAGACGAGGCCAAACTCGTAGATGGCACCGGATTAGAGATCCGAGGCGCCCTTGAGGGGGCCCTGAGCGGGTCTTCTTGGTTTAAAAAGGGTCTTTTTTTTTTTTACTTTTTTTTAGATCACCTTAGGGACGGTAGACCAGGAACCGAAAAGGGATGAGAAGGTAATCTAACCTAAAGGAAAGTTTGCTCACCCAATTCCGAGCAAGCGGGAAAGGTTTGTCTCAATATTCCCGCACCTACTTATCGCTCCGGGCGATGTTCACAGGTCCGAGAACGAGACAGAAGGCCGTGGCGTTTCAGAAAACTCTCCGTAAACAATTAACTTGAAGCGAAGAGTTACGAGACTTGCGTCGCCTCCAGGAGGGGGAAAATTTAGGACCCCAGACACCGGAGGAACAAATCTATCAATAAGTTATATAAGACGGAGTTTGGCGAAGAAAACCGATAGGTGTATATGAAACCTACCAATTTACTGAGAATTCAGTTCGGAAACGGAGTTTGGCGGAGGAAATCGATAGGGCGATATGAAACCTACGATCCACCGAGAATCTCGCCGGAGAGAGCCCAAACACCGAAAGATTAACTATTAATAAGCCACAGAGGGAGAACCGATAGGTTTAGGCGAAACCTACCGAATTAACGAGAATCCCGCCCGAGACGGAGTTTGGAAGAGCCGTATATTAGCCCTGCGATTTATTCGCGAAGGCGACTATTAATAAGCCACATGAGGTGGAGCTGATGGAGGTAAACCGACAGGTATATATGAAACCCACGGTTCATCAGGTAGCCTGCTCAGGGAGAGCATAGCTGCATAACGCAATCTGCCGGGTGCCAAAACGACTAATAATAAGCCAAAGGAGGCGGCGTTTGGCGATAAACAGACTGGTATAAATAAAACCTACGGATTCATCAAGTAGTCTGCTCGGAGAGAGCATAAGCGTTTACAACCTTCCGAGTCAAGAATAAGTCACATGAGGCGGAGTTTGGCGGAGACGAAACCGACAGGTATATATAAAACCTACGGGTTCATCAAGAAGCCTGCTCGAGGAGAGCATAGCGCATTTCATAACCTTCCGTACCAAACTATAAATCCAAAACAGACTGCGACCGGAATGGAGCTATAGACTCCGGTGGACTGCTGGTTTGTTGCAGGATAGCGGAGCATTCCTGCACTTGACAAAACCAGCCGAAAACGATGAGAAAAGGGCATGCTGGAACGGATGCGGAGCAGAGCACCGTGAGCAGCCATAGACTAGTCAGACCAGGAAAACTCCTGGAGAAACCGGAGAGAAAACCGGGCTAACAGGACAAAACTCAGACATAAAAACAGAGTCAACGGAACATTCCGAAGCGATCATGTTTGAACAAAATGTGGGAAGGTGCCGAACTGTTCGAAGTGGGCGACTCCGAGCCAAGAGAGAAAACCCCGGAGGAGGATATCCTGAACGGCGATAGCGGTGGGGAATAAACGCCGACAGCTAAACACTAAAAACCGCCCCGTAGCAGTAAGCAAGGAGAGCGCAACAAGATAACTAAACACCGAACAGGTAGTAGCAAAAGGAGGGGAACGCAAAGTAAATAAAGCAGAAGACAGTTAGGTGGAGAACGCTAACTGGCCTCGTATGAGATCCCAACAGTGAGGTCGTAACATGTAGGAAGCACCACGAAGGGAAGAATGACGTAAAAGGAAGGAAGGGATAGGCCAGGAGGTTGGTAACCCAAAAGCGACCAGGGGTGGGACAGCACTCCCGGTGCCCAGAGATTCTCATAGATCCCCTCGCTATGTAAGCTGTGTTGCCGACAAGAGCGAGAGAAAAAGAGAGGAAAGGCAAAACCCTCGGCCAGGAGAGCAATGAAAGATAAAAGGAGTGTGAACAGGAGTGGGGGGAGAGCACTCTGGTCACCTCAGGTCCAGGTGGAGTGCCAACTCAGACACACCGAAGGACAATCAATCAATGCAGAGGAGGGGATGTAGGCTACAACATAAAATAAATGATAATTGCTCTCAAGCCTTGGAAAGTTAACAAACTTTGAAAACAAACCAAGGGAGAGAGAGAGCAAAGGATAAAAGGAGAGAAGGGGACTCTGAAACCACAAAATAACATATATATAGTCGGTAAAGAAGTGTGAACAGGAGTGGGGAGAGCACTCCCGGCTCACCATTGGTAAGCAACCTAAAGAAGGATTGAACTAGATAGGGCTACGAGGGTAAACCCTCGCCATTCCAGCTTAACTTATTAGGAACATTAGCCTCAAGTGAAAAGCCAAACAGGGAGAGGGGTGGACGAAAGGCAATATATCCAAGTCAAAACCAAAGGGAAGTACCAGACATAAAACACACATGTACAGAACGAGATCACCGACATGAAACTCACACGCATGATCGAGATCGTCCCTCATAACGAATTTTTCCCAGAAGGGAAAAAGTGTTACAGCCAACCCTATGCTAACCTAACTGAGGCGATGTAAAGGAAGGCAGCCTAGAGAGGGGTAAAGGCTAACCAATAACTCAAAAAAATCATAATAAAACAAAATTGTCTATAAGGTACATGTAGGAGGATAGGCAGGCCCAACACAACATGGATGTGAAGGGACATGACCAACCTCCAGTTAAATGAAAAGTATCCCAAAATTAATAAAATTCAAAAGATCCAAGCACAAGGTCAAAAATTAAATGTAATAATGAAAATCATGTTCCCATACACTTAGAGAAGTGAGTCTAAAACATGGCAAAATAAAGCCAAAATAAGAAGAATAGGCCGAGGGGGAAACCACGTAGCCTAAACAGCAAGACAGCACTTGACCAGGAAGGAAACAAAGTTAAAATTCACAAAATTAAAATTATAAAAACAAAGTAAAACCGTAACAGTACCAATGAAAATAAGATCCCCAAAGGCTAAGAGAGAAGTGAGTGACAAAAATAAAGCATAATGAGGCCATGATAATGGCGAATGGGCTCGAGGGAGAAGTCTAAGTAGCCTAAAACGCTCAACAACACTTCTCGTGAATGAAGCCACGATAAAAGCGAATGGGCCCCAGGGGTAGCTGGCTAGCCTAAACGCCAACCATCACCCCGTGAATGAAGCCATGATAAAAGGCGAATGGGCCTGGAGTGGGTAGTCAGCCTAACGCTAAACATCACTCCGTAATAAAAATCACTCGTAATGAAGCCATGATAAAGCGAATGGGCCCGGGGGGGGTAGCCTAAGTAAGCCTAAAGGCTAAACAGCACTTCTCGTAGTAAATGGGTACAGAACAAACAAAAATTAATCAAACCCACTAAAGTTAGGGATCATTAATGGTAAAAACATCCCAAAAAAAAGGGATACAAATAAAAACACAAACAAACATGCCGGCTCAAGACCAAGAGAAGTCAAGAGACGACGTGAGAGGAGATCGAGACGGCGTTATAAATCCCTTTAATTATTAAACCAAAAGGGAAAATAAGAAGCCTCAATTGCCTAAAAACAACAAAACACTGGTACTCAAGTAATTGAAGAAGAACCTTGCGAGGATGCCATAAAATCCAAAATAGAGCACAAAATAAGGATCACAATGGCAAATTACGTGTGAAACTAAAAACGTGCTAAAATGGAATATGGCTAGTGTTGCTCTCATATACAGTCCATGAGTAGTGCATGGGCTTGTATCGCACCTCTCTCGTTGGGACTTTTTGACATTGGGAATCTCTATAGGATAAGGTCCGTGTTTTGTAGTTCACCCTTTTCCATACACGACTCCATCTAGTGGAGCTAGCCTCAAGTAGTAACTCCAGCATTTCATTTAGCTTTCTACTCTGGTATCTAGCAACAGAATTACCTAGAAATAAGTGCTGAATGGACTATTTCACCGGGTGACACGGGACCCCTCCCAGAAATAGATTGTGGTGCCATCAGCAAGAAAATTAGTTCCCAATTTGTTGCACTTGAGTACTGTAATGCTTTCTCCAGTTTTGGATTGATTAATAGTTTATATTTTAATGGAAAGAAAAACCCTAACTACAGTATATTAGACAGTGCTGCTTGGCCACATATAAATTTGCAGCAGAACTTGCTTTTTTTTTTCAAATCACAATACTGTACCTGCAAATCTCTTGTATTGCAGTGATCATTTGTATCATGTGTAATTGTAATTACAGTAGACATCTTAAGTATGACTATTGTCTTTGAAATACATATTACAGCATATGATTCATCAAAAAAAGTTTCATTATGTACTCAAAATACCTTGCACTGTTGAGTTACATGTCTCCTAAAAATTAGTAGTTAATCATTATGAAGTTCCATCACATAGGTTAATTAAACATGTGACTTTTCTCTGCAGAGGGCGTACACAGTCCACAACCAACATGCAAGCTGCTTCAGACCTTCGCCAGATGCTTCGTTCAACAGATCGAAGACAGGCACCACAGCCTCCAGAAGAGAGAAAGACACCTGTTGACAATGCACAGGATGACCCAGGTCCTTTCAACTTCCGCCAGATGTTGAGAAAGACGAATTATGCCCCAACTGACACTATCAGAAAAAGACAGTTAAAAAGAGATGGTGTTAATGGGTATGGAGCTGAATACCAAATGTAGACATGAAGCAATGAAAGGTTTTACCCACAGAATATAATACCAAGGATGCAATAATCTGGTCAATGTGAAAATTCTTTCTTCCTAAGGACATTTTTGAATACCATTTAACATACAGTAGGTCAGATTTTCAACACACTAAATAGAAAATACCAGCATGCCACTTTTGTAACTCCATAACAAATACTCCTCAAAGATAAAAATGGACTTACGATTATCAAGGATTGTGAGGCTTCAGTAAGAATACTATAATGTATAAACAACCCATCAAATTCAAAACGTACGTGTTATATACTCAGTAAAGTGCTCTTTCTATAAGTAAATGGTTTTACATAATAAGCCAAATTTAACTTTTCTTTTGATATTTTCTAATGCTGTTTACAGATCTACACAATACTCTCACAAACATGTGAAAAACTGATTGTATGAAAAGAAGTCTTACAGCCAGAAAGTTAGCAATGTATCAGCCAAGTGCCCAATGTGTTTTCATCATTCATTATTTATCATCCTCATCATCATCTTAGTATATAAAATGTTATGCCTCTGTAGATAGTACATTAATGCTAGTCATATTTTTTCCATTTCCATGACCTATTGCAATATAGCACCAAAGTCCCATTATCCCATTAATCTCTTTAATGTATTTATGTCCAAAGCAATTTATGTGAAGTTTTTGTAAAATCATCAAAGACCCTGTAAAAGTTGTCAAAAATGCTGACAAAGCAAGGATCATAACTTGGATTTTCATTAGTACTTCTTAAATGTGTTTCTGGTGTTTGTTAGCATTTTTCAGTCATGACTTGGGTGACAATTACCATTTCTGTAAATTATACTGTATTTAGTTTCTAGAATGCCTTGAATCTGATATACAACTTTCCATGAAAAATAAGCCCTATTGTAATAGCAGTACTTAATCAATAATTCAGCATTATTTTTTATTTGAAAAATTCCAGAACAAATAAAACAAATTTTGTTATTGAACATTATACAGTTATGACCATTTTTATTTAGAGAATGATTGTTGACTGAATACACCAAAATAAAGCTGCTGATACTCTAGCATTTGCATAATTTCCTATTAATTCATAAAAAATGTACCTTCAATATGAAGTTTTCATAATAAAACTAATATTGTAATACTTACCTGAACACCTTTTATAGCCCTGGTCAAAGCCGCATGAGAATGGGGAACTGAACTGAAACCTCTGATGGTATGAAGAAGGAGGAAAACTCCTTGATGAGCTGGAGTCAACCTGAACTCACATTGAACGCCTTCAGTTCCTCAGGGAAACTGCGGTTGAGAAAGAAGACAAAGGGGAAGAAGGTTCTCACTCAGAGTTTTTCAAGAGCGAATGTTGACCTTTTAGGTGGAGAAGATACCAACTGGATCCGGAACTCAAAGGAGTTTTTGAAAGGAAAGCTTTGAGCTACCAAACTTAAGGTAACCGAAGAAGGCAAATTACTAGTGTCCCGGAAGAACAGATAGGCTTAGGGAAACTATCGACCCTGAAACATTGGTTTAAGGCGGGTTTTGAGACTGCCGTGGATCCGATGAGAATCGCGGAGGATTTATGGATAGAACCCCAAAGGATGAAAAATAAGGAGTTGCTGGCGCCTCCGCAACCACCTGAGAAGCATCTAGATCGGGCTACCTGAAAACTACAGGATTCACAAAGGTGAGTGAGAAGACAAATCCATTACAGGCACCCCTTCCTTTAACCCCGAAGAGAGAGAGGGAGCCGCTGAAGCCCTAATATCACAGGGCTGACCCAAAGAAAAGTCTTTGATCTGTTGAGTTAAAGGCAAAGTAACAGGATGAGCAAACAAAAACCCCGAAGAGCCCTCCGAAGAGTGGACTGAAAAAGAAGATTGAGACAGGGCAATGGAAGAAGGCTTAGAAGAAATTGGGGAAAAGGAAAATTCCGAAGCAGCCGAAGAGGCCATAGATTTCAAAGAAAGAAAACAGACCGATTCCGTTCCCCCCTGATAATCATGATAGATATCATTAGCAAATTCAGGAACAAATCAGCATTATATTCAGAAACATTGAAAATCCAATCGGCAGAATTACCACCACTGCAAGACGAAAGAAATTTAACCCCTGAAGGAAAAGGAACCTTCGAAGAAGAAGGAGCATTCTCCACAATTTCAGAACCAGATAAATCAGAAACCAACCACAGATTTGGAAACCTTCTGTTGCAAAGAGCACGAAGCGGGAAATAAAACCGAAAATGGATCTAAATGAGAGGCCAAAATATTAGTGACCACAACCAGACCTGAACCCGAAGACTGGACCTTCAACTTCTCTTCCTGAATACTTGCTAATGTGCTATTCCTACTCGTCTGTGAAATTCCTAATTCTAAATCAACCTTAGAACTTACACTATTAGAGGGAAGGGGGAAATCTGCTGCCAACACTGCCTGCTCCGCGCCCGGGGGGTCTGGCAGACCCTACCTTCGAGGTTTGCGGTTCTCCATGACCCCCGGCACCTGTTAGGGCTGGCTCTGGAACAGGCAGGGGGGCTGAAAAAGAACGATTAGAATCCACAACACTAGTACTACTATCACTATCTTTCATTTCAGTTAATTTAGTCATAAGCTAGACAATAGACGAGACATACTAGCTGATAACTTGTCTTCTAACTTCTTGAATAGTTCAAATTCTAATGCTTCCTTATCAAGAGCCTGTACCACTACAGCTGGTTCTGACCTACGCTTACTCTTACAAGCTAAGGATTTTCTGTGCTTTACATAATCTTTCATCTGCTCTACCGACCAAGACCTACACTCGTCACATCTTAGGCTGACATTACGTTGAATCTTTCTACATGATATACACAAAGAATGTCTGTTGTGTTTGAGGGTACTCATCCTATGCTTGCATGATCTATGAGCGGTAGCATCCCAAGCAGTAGAAAGTTCCGTCGTTAGGGCTGTAGCAGAAGTGAAAGCAGCAGCGCTAACCGACGGGGGCATCTTCCTGTCTGATTTATCCATCTCAAAGTCCAAAACGAAGCCAAAGTCAAAATCGGGAGAGAAGATCCAAAACCAGTCCAAAAGTACAAATCCAGGAGAAAAGGGGCGATGAAAAACGGTCCAAGTCGTTATCTGGTATCCAAAATATTTATATCTTTGGAGCTAAAGACCAAAAGTTAAGCTGATGCAGGATCGTTCTAAAAACCAGCAACAGGAACTGATAACAATTGGGGATCTCTGTATCTGTCAGCCGGTATTTGCAGTAGTGTTACCAACGGTGCCTCAGGTAACTCATTTAACAAGATTTTCCCTGTAGCGTTGGTAACAATGACAGTTAATTACCAACTTTGTGGGTAAAATTATGGGGATATAATTCAGGCTGGTCAGTGACCAGGGCTAATTCAGGTGTTCAGGGAGTGTACTGCAATATGAAACTTTATAAAAGTATCTAAAGAGAAAAGATGACAAATTTTGTTATTACACTGAGTTAGTTTGATATGTGATGGAAAGTGATGGGCATAGCTTCTAAAAAACCAATATATAAAAGAAGAACCAGGAAGCCACAGAGAAGGCAGTACAATATGAAGACCTAAATCTCATGGGACTTCAAGCAGAAAGTACACAAATCAGGAGAGTGGAGAGAAGTCACTTCATGTCTAACCCCATAAAGGGAAAAGCTGATGTAAAAACATTCTTGATGATGATGAAGATTGGAAGAGAACTTACACCATTATAAACTACAGCAGATACAACAGAAACATAAAAACTATAAAAAGAATTTTCATTAACAGGTGTACTTAATTAAAGGGAAGTCCCCCCCATGTTCTGTTAACCCCACCCTGACAAATCTATGGGCTAGAGCTAAACTGAAATTTCTTGTGCTCAGCAGCAAAACCAGTCTTGAGAAACTTTTAAAGCAACTCTTCCACATATCAGATGTATTTCATCTAAATGAAGCAATTATCTTGTTATGGCAGAACAGCTATCTATTCCTTCTGACAAAAATTCTGCCATGACAAATTTTGTGAAGTCTGTGAAGGTGGCAATTGTTAAATTGATGACTGAGAATGCTCTGAAATGAGATCTCTGGCAACCTCGCCCATACGGCAAAAGAAAGTTAAGGTACAGTAACCTTTGGAAAGGGCATGGCCCACTTAATTAACAGTTTACCACCTGGATCAGGATAAAGAATCTGATGGTTTACGATTAATTGGCAGAAGATGACCTTCCTTGTGGTATCACTTTGGAAACACAACCAGGTTACATGGCAACACTAGAGTTAGACCCTGCAATGCATCTTCTATATTTTACTGAGTCCAAAAGCAAACACTGACTTACAGGCTTTACAAATGGCAAGCTACAGGCTACCACATCTTTAACATATTCTATGAGTCCAAAAATAGACACTGACTTACAGGCTTTAAAAATGGCAAGCTATGGGTTAACACTACCCAAGACCTCAAGTGCTGAGGTAAGTGAGTCTATCATAACTCTTACCACTGATCCAAACATGTTTTCAGCCTCCTATATGTGTCAAGTCACTGGTTGTGTTCCTGTTTCCTTCTCTCATGGAGAGGCCTTTTTATACAACATCACTGATAACCAGTACCCTTACTAGGCCCATTATCTGTAGGTACCATGTTAGCCACCAAATTGGAGGATGGACCAAGTCTTAAAAGAAAGGAGAGCTTCACAATGATGCCTGTAGAGCCTGGCAGACTGAGGCCAAGGAAAATTCAAGTTATTACATGAAGGCTGGTTTCCACCAGTCATTAAAAATTCAGGTAGATTATAACACTTGTTTTCCCTCTTATTATATCTGATCTATGAGGCTTTAATGTTACTTCCTACTTATACAAAGAGACTTTTTGATATATGGCACAGTCATCACATAATTGTCTCTCTCACCCTTTGGCTGATCTGTCTCCCTCCTCTTTTCTAAGAACACCTATATGTTTTGGAATACAGCAAAACAAGCTGAGCTACATCTCTGCGTCTGATAAGATAAAGCAACTGAAATTTTACAGTAATGGATTGCTGACATGAAAGTCCACCCAGGTACAGTACTTTTTCTGTTTCTGGGGATGATATCCAGCTTCTCAAAAACTTATCACAATTTCCAGGTCATGACAAAATGTGAGTAGGCATTCTCTGTCCCAAGCAAGTGTGTCTTTGAGGATGCCAGAACTAACCAGTCGTCCAGGTAATGCAGCATATCTCTAATATGATGATGGCCTAAAGTCAATCACTGGATGGATTTTCTGATATTTTCAGTTCTTTGAGAAAGAATTGCATTTATTTTGCCATTTTTATTAATATAAGACCAGACAGGCACTTCATATCTGTATAAGGAACTGATGGACTAGTCAATACTAGTTTTGTTGCATATTTGGCTTTTGCATCTGCTTCTTCATTACATGATACCAACATGGGCTGGCACCCAACAAAGCTGGAATGATTTGTAATGAGTTGCAGGCCAGTATAGCCATCCCTGCAACTTGGAATGATAAGAGCAATATATATTCTAGCTATTAGGGAAAGCTCCAGTTTCCCATATTTTTTCTATAATCTTCAACATCAATGCTTTTGCATCATCAGCCAGGTGTACAACATAGCCAGATGACTGTTATCCTTGCCGGAAGATTTTCCCTCTCAAAGATGAGGCATGTTGCTTGATGGACTGGGCAAAAGAAGCACTGTGTTCCCTTGAGTTATCTAAAGAATCAATCAAGCTGTAACTGAATTTTTACCTTAGTATCTGATGGCTTTTGGTTTGCAGGACAGAGCTTTGGTTTGGAAATATCTGAAAAATGTTTCCCCAACTTAATAGCAACACCTTCAGGGTCTGTGATCAGTTGGCTATTTATTTTCAACGATGAGGTGAAGGAACATACTTGCCACTTAGTTTCCTACTTATTTCCATATCATGCTTAAGGAAGTCTTTAAAATTTAGAGGATTTTCAGCTCAAGCTGAATCTTGCTTGCCAGGCTTAAAGTAGCTTGTTTTTCCCAGGGCATGGTTATCAAAGTTTTGAAATTTTCAAATTTAGTTGTAGCAATACCTGGTGTCTCTCCTCAACGCCATGCATTTGTTTCACTATGGAACCACTGTTTTTGCTGGTCTTGTGGATCAGGCAAGATTCATTACAGCTGGCATAATTTTACCATTCAAGTAACGGTAGCTTGTCAACCGATTCTTTAGGAACAGATCATTCATTAAAGAGAGATGCTTAGAATCAATGTTTATCCCAAACAATCCCTTCACAGCTCAGATCCTGTCCCAAAAAGGTGCAGTAGCAGTGAGGATCAACTTAAACAGAGGGCATGAATGGTCACATACGCTTCTTCACACTCTTCACAACTGGTTATTCACACTATTTTTCCATGATAAAGAAAACAAAGCGCTCACAAGAAGAAAAAATTTTCCAAATTAGCAGTCAGCATGGGTGAAGCAAGATGACTTACCCAACAGTGGCTGAAGAAACAGTGCTTGGTGATGGGAGGCAGGTGAGGGCATTGCCCCAACTCAACCCTCTTAACCACAGGTAACTAACTACTTTGTTACCAAGTTTAAATGAATGATTCCAGTTAACATTGAGGATAATACATAAAATATGATGGTCTATATTTCTGCAAGAACAAATCATATTAGAAAGTAATTCTGGTCATGCTATGTCTTCCATGAGGCTCATAGCCCAGAGCCATTGCAATCCTCTGCCACTATCCTAAGCTATGGGTTGGTTAAACAAATATGCTTCTCCTACTTTTTCTGTTCAAAGCATGTCCCTCCACTAAACCCTTCCCCAAATCATCCTTCACTTTATTATGCCATCTAACATTTTGCCGCCCTCTTGACTTCCACACCTGACAGGTTTCACCCAAGACCTCTTCACTCCCTCCTCTCTCATCCTTGACACAACCTTATCATCTGTCTAGACTCCTATAATACTATTAATCTAGGCCACTCTGGCACTTCTAATTTATTAATCTTCCATCCTCTCAAGCAACAAAGCCCCAATTTCCACCTCAGCATCCTTATTTCCTCTCACTCCAAGCATCTGCTCTTCTTTATTAATGACCATGTTTCTGAACTATACATTATCACTGGTCTTATTACAATACAACACGTTGGTAAAATTTTGCTTTTAACCATTATCACTTTAAACTTTAATCCATCAGTGGACCAGATGTTTCTGGAAGCGGTTTAGGAGCAGATGCACAGTAAGGAGATGGGCAGGTGTAATAAATCCTAACATTTCCTAGAATTCCATGTCCTGACCTAACCAGATCTTACCTAACTTGCTCCTTGTCCTGGCCTGGCTGGGGGAGTTTGCCCCCTCCAGATCCCACCCACAAGTAGGGTAAAAACTGAAGTTTTTATGATACTGCAACATTCATCCACTCCACTGTTTGGACACTTCACTCTCTGCTATCTTAAATCCACCCCCTCCCCTCAGGAGACAGGTCAGGCAAGCCCCCCTCTGAGGAACTGAAAGCGGACGTTCAGCTGCCACCTCGTTGGTAACAAAGTAACAGTTCTGGCATATTTCACGATTAAACAGGGGTTTGTTAAGATTTAGCTATACGGTATGCTAACTGCCAGCCATGACATTCTAAAACTTTTGTTTAAAACACTTCAAAATGGAAAGAGTGATTTGCCATCTCGAAATTTGCCGAGCACACTTCTAGTAAACAAAGTCATTGTAGATTCCTGTAGGTTTAATATTTGTACCACGGAGACACTGACACAGTTTCTTGACATCAGTAATAAATGCTGGCATGTTTGAGGTTGGGCGGGAAACTTTAGTGAATTTTTTATTAGGACGCAAACGCCTGAAAACATTTAAATAACTCAGTGAATGAAAACACCAGAATAAAGGTTATTAATTGAAAAATGTAAAATACAGAAGAATAATTCATTTGAAATAAGGAGTTGACAAACCAGATTTATGGAGAAAATTTCAAAGGCAAGTCAGAACATTACGCAATTGCTTTTTCTATTTTTTTATTTCCTCAACAGAATTTGGTGCTGATATACTAGAGTAATGCGTACGTTTTGCATTTATAATGGTGTTTTAATCAATAATTTTGGATTTAAAAACCTTATTTCAGTCCTGTATTTTGATGTCTTGTTCTTGACTCTTTACACCAGTTCAAGCATTATTTTCATACTCAACTTTCTTGCATTTTTGTCAAAGTGGTAACACTCATATGTACACATTACATGTCTCAGAAGTATTACAGTAATATGGACTTAAATAAACAAAATGTCCTAAAAACAAAATACTACATTTCTATCAAATATTTACTAATGCGTAGTCGCTCTCTCCGAATGTTTATGGCAGCCAGATGTACAATAAGGCTGGAAAATTGTTCCATACAGTTTTGTACTGATGGAGTAAGCACTGTAAACAAACATTCTCCATGTATTTAAGTGATATTTAGTCAATTAAGAACCAAATGTAGATAATTACGATCAAATAAGCACTGTGAATTCCAGTTGTGATAATCAGTAAGAGATAAAACCACAGTTAAAGGTAAAAATGCATTTCAGTTCAATACAGGACGGATGGGAATTCCATGTCTTATATTTTCACCACTTTATTACTTAAAGAAGCAGCTTAAAAAGGAAGTATTTCTCGGTGCTGATTCTGGCAAATCTTGAGTAATATCTATAAACATTACATAAATACATAATTGGTGTCAGTACACCGTTAAATGAACAGCTGGGAAGAAGTATCCAATCGCCGTTCATTTTATTAAGTCTTTGGGAAGTCGCATATTGGATTCAAAATTGCCTTCAACACCTATTTCAGTCAAGGAAGACTTCATGCTTATTTTAGGTCATATAGCAGCT
The DNA here is from genome assembly GCF_040412425.1 of Macrobrachium rosenbergii. Taxonomy (NCBI): domain Eukaryota; kingdom Metazoa; phylum Arthropoda; class Malacostraca; order Decapoda; family Palaemonidae; genus Macrobrachium; species Macrobrachium rosenbergii. The sequence goes on along the minus strand of NC_089796.1, from coordinate 14,822,833 downwards.
TCCTATAGCTCATTTTGTTAATGAAGCTTCCAATCTTTTGAAAGGTTTTCAGTAATTCTAAAGTACTAGCTCCCGTTTTTACCTTGGAAACTGGTTTTCTCAGAATTTTAGGGCTTCATACTGTGGTGAACATTTGTTGTTGTTGGCAACTGCTATTTGCCCTCAACTCTCCTCAACAGTAAAGGGGACTGTAATTCAGGGTTGGGTGAGAGAGAGCTATGAAATGGGCAGACATGTTTACGTTGGGGAGCGCCTCTGGAGGGAAAAGAAGCTGGCCTGGGGCTACTCAAACGTTAACAGAGTTATTTGCAACTACGGATAGAATATGAACTATCTAAACAGACGCACTCAGCTCTGTTGTGAAGATTGTGTGTGAAACCCCTTGCTGGATGGACTTCAGGGTTAATTACAGAGTTGATTAAAATGTGACAAAAATCTGCATGACAAATCCATAATTACAAACCAAAAACCATTAAAAAAGTCAAGTTAGAGAAATTTCACCAAGGAGTTTCGTAAAATTTTATAAGTTGCCAATATAAATACCATGTAACCCAGGGGGTTGTTTAGTAGTTACAATTTTGCTGTATTAGTTATGGAGGGGAGGGGGGCTGGGACTGTCTTACCTACAAGTCGTAATTTGGTGTTGAAACTCTTTTCAAAATGGTGTTACAATTTCACATTGTGTATGGCAACTTATAAAATAATAGAGGCTACTACTTGATCTACCAATGTTTTTCTTAAGTTTATTTTTTTATTTCTCAATTAAATATTAGTGGAGAAAATTCTACCCTGCATGTCTCAACCCCGATCATTTACCCTAACGCCAAATATCCCAGTCTCCATGGCATTCTTTGGTCACTCCCTAGCCTACACCAGCCACCTCATTCCACTTATCCCACTTTTAGCCTCAGTTTCGCATCTCCCCCAACCTCAGCGGCTTTCAGTAGCCTGGATCCTGAGCATCTGAAATTCCCTATACGCTATCCCAATCAAACCCATAAGTTCCTGAAAGCTATTATAGGTTAAGGTCCTCTTCAAATTATCTTAATTTGGCTACACGTGGTCTAACTTTAAACAAAATTAAATATAACGTCTTACCAGGAAACACGTCAGGACCTTCGGTTATGGCCATATTTTTATCATGGAGTGCCCAATTGGTAAATACTGTAGGATACTTGAAAAGTAAATCAGCTGGCTCTAACCGCATTATTAGTAGTAGTAGTAATGACTTACCTCTAAAATGGCTCCCTTGCTCAGATTGCTGTTTTGATTTTGGTTGTGCTTACGTATATTTGCGCTGATACAATAAATCTCTGTACAGTATGATGATAGCTATTAGTTTCTCTTTATCTTCCAAATGTGGTTACTGCATAAACCTAAATCTGTTCTTAACACGTTAACTTTGCATGTTGAGCAATGAAGTAGAATGCTCAGTTTCAATTTTCTCACAAACAAAACTTTTGGTATTATCCATCCCACATCATTTCTATATTCATCTGTTGTATTCTCATTCTATACCTCTCTTTATTTTATCTTCTGCACACTGGTATACTGTCTTCCACAATTTTAAGAGACCTGACGTTAAATTTTCTTCCTATTCTCGCCACACATCATAGTCCATTCTTTTTCAGCAGTAGTTTTCCGTCTAGGCATAGCTATGTATTCCCATGTCTGTTCTGTTTTTCATTATTTGTGCCTTCCATTTTTCGTTTTCTTCTGTACTTCCTGTTTTCAAATATTTCTTTTCCTAACATCTGTACTTCTTGTTCCTGTCTGTAATATACTTTGCTCCTTTTCTTCTGTTTGAGACTTTACCTGGGAATTAAATTCACCCTTTTATCAGGAGCCTATCTTTTTTTAGTGTTACTTACAGATTACAGTTCAGTTTCTTTAACTGTTGTTAAAATGTAATCTTCAAAAAAAATAAAACTTATGAAAATAATCAGTGTCTTACATAAAGCTGTAGAGGACCCAACAGACCAGACTTTAATCGCTCTGGTGGACTCTAATGTGCATTTGAGATTCATATGGAACCAAGATTTACATCAAAATGGAAAATACAGAATGGATATAATGGAGAAATGGCCCTTATATTATTAAGTAGAGATCCTTATAACATAGGTGAGACAACCTGGCGTCTTAAAACTATGAGCATATGGAGACTGACGATGCACACTGTATACGACTTTTCTGATAACCACTTCATAAATGTCTGATGTAAATATAAAATAAATCAAGAAAGTGACATGGAAAGGAAGTCAGAGAAATTAAAATCTAAAAGTAAGTTAGAGATACCTCCTGTACATGAAAAAGCTCATGAGATACAAAAAGGAGACTTAATCCACCTGAAGAATCGATTAGAGAAGCAAAAAGGCCCTTGGTAATAAATAGACCAATGAAGAATATCATGAGATACAGCCAGTGCGGACCACGGGTCATTTAGTTAATATATAAAAAATGAATAAGCCAAAGAACAGCTCAACGAGTTCAAAAGAAAGGCTTTACACACAGAAGAAAAGGAAAGATCTGGGAGAGTATATGACAGATGATGAAAGCACAGACACTAGTAAAAAAAGGGGGCATTAGAAGAATATGACGAAAAGAAAGGAAAGAGATTATGAACAGCAACAAAACATAAGAGAACATGGGAACGCAGACATGTTGAGAGGGAAGGCTTAATTCAAAACTAAGATTTATGGCAAGAATAAGCAAATATTATGGAAGAAATGTGACATTCGATATGATAATCAATATGCTACAATGCAAAAAACAGACTCAAGGAATATGGAATGAGAATGAAACAGGTAAACATACATTGCACGGTAGAGACAGTACAAAGACCTTTGATAAGCATAAAATAAAATGAGCACCATAAATTTTTCCGGTTTGCAGTTCAGAGCACATGGTATTTAATCTAAACTGAAAAAATTAGACCAACTAGAAGTGAACAAGACGCAAAAATTAAGTTAAGAACATGAAAACAAAGAACCAGGACCGGACGGGTTAAAGCATTTATTTACTATTATTCATTTGTTTATGCAGAGTCCCATTCTCACACAGAAATAGCAGAATGTCTGGGCAGTATATTACATAAGTAGGAGTTCGAAAACACATAACAATAGTTTGTTTGGTTCTGTGGCCCAGGGCACATTAGGTCAAGAATTGGGGTCAACCTGGAAAAAAAATGTAAGCTGAATTTTTGTCAGTGGTAGTTAGATGTCTGTAGAGCTAGAAACACCAAAGTCTCCAAAATTTCTCCTTGTGCTTTCCATTTGTGAGAGCCAAATTCAAAATGGCTGCCATCATGCCTGGCATAAAGTATCGAATATTTATGTAAACATTATATAGGCATATAATACACCAAATAGTATGATTTTGGGCCTGATAAGTCGTTTTCTGGCATTACTTATTCTTTTTAGACCAATATAGAGATACAAAACCTTGAAAAAATTAGGTAAAGGCTATTTAATTGTATTGATTCTGTGTTTACGTTTTTATTGTGAAATTCTCTAAAAAAAGTGACAGATACATTTACAGTCTTAATCTTCATATTATAGATTTCAATAATAATAGATATATAGTAATTTCTGATAATTTAACAACCTGGTGAAAAACTAAAGATATAAGATTAATACACAAAAGCAAATCCATGAAACTCTTAGACAGTAAAATCATTGTTGAATGAACAGATCTTCAAATCGTATCATTACATTTAAAAGTTACCAAGTGATATCAATTTTTGCTGCAAAATCCTTTCAGCATTTAACAAACAGATGACAATAGCAACCTTTGCTTAGAAAAAAATTACCAAAAATTGTTTAATGTCAGTGCAGGAAAATATTTCAAATGTCAGAATCAAAGTTTTACACTCATCAAATACTATTTCCTTCCTATGATTAAAACTACAAATTTATTCAATATCTACTCCATCTAGTTCAGGGACATTTGTACAAGTTTGGCCAATGCAAGAAGAACACATAGGAGTACAATAAAGTCTTGCTCTATGGCATTTACACCCTCTTACCACAATTGATTTTGCACCTCATACAAGAAACAATCAATAAAACAGATTCTGAGGCAACAGACCTGTCAGTAAGAACAGGACTTAGTGACCCACCTAGCTGTTTCCAACCCCATTCTGTTGGCATAATATCTGTTGACTTCCACAAGCCATTCTCTTGGACTGCATAGTAAGCTCTGTATGAGTAAAACTTGCTGCAGGAGTAGGAGGAGACTTTTAAGTTGAAAAGTTCCAGATATTTTACTAATTTTTTGCATATACTGTATATACCTTAACTTATCAAGAGAATTACATGTTTTAGGGTGCTCCATATAATCTTAAAAAGAAATTGTTCACCTGCTCTAGCTATCTCATCATGTTCACTTCTTGAAAAACATCTAATATTTCCCATTCCCCTTTTCCAACACGGCTATTGCCTTTTTTTAACCTACACCATAAAGTTGAAACTGTATCACAACCTGATATGGCATGTGCTATCAATATGTGATACAGAGACAGATGATTTCAAGTTTTGAACAATACTATGCACATTATATGCAGAATCATTACCAAATTGCATGTTTTTTGTCTTTTGACCCATGGATTAGCATTACTAGCAAATCAGTATCATTACCCACAAGAACAACTGAAATTGCCTGCTGTCTGCCTTTAGAATTGTGGTGCTTGCAATCAAATAATCAGCATCAGCTACACTCTGATAACACCTGATACCTTCAACTTCAAACCTTCCATCATCTTATTTATTATGCACTGCCTTATTATTACGATTTGCCAAAATTGATTGTTGAGAGTTAACCACAGGTGTTTTATTTTCAAAGATTACATCTGCAGAAACATTGTGGTCTCTCAGCTGATTTTGTTCTGCTACTTTAGTAGATTTTGATACATCAGTGTAACCATCTCAATGCGACTTATGTCATATAACCCTTTGAGTGACAACTGCTTGATTAAATCCACTCCACAGAGGGCACTCAGTTGGGTCAAACATAATATAACAGCATCCACAAATTGTCCAGGTATGTAGCCAATTTCAAACTTTGGATATTGGGGTATATAAGTTTCAGTGGACTAATAATAACGTTTTTCATACCTGGCTCTGAAGGTTTTCTCCATTTCTTCAAAGGTATCTCTGCATGCTTTCCAATATCAGTGGCTGGTCTCAACTTTGTGAGCGGTTAATCACTGGTTCAACGTAAGTGCCACAAGGGTTGATCCCAACTATACCGCCCATAGCATGCCAAGTTCCATGCCCTGTTAATGTGCGGATGTCAACATCGGCATTGTCAAACACAAAATTAACAAGTGAATCTGTCCATTCATAGATTGGCTCATCAGTTGGAACAACTGCATCATAAAGTCTCTGAACCTCTCGATAATCATCTGCAAAGCCAAGGAACTAAGCAAATCAATCAACTCACGTGATTCCATCTTAGAGTTGATATAAACTGATATTGCTAATAAGATAGGGGATACAAATGATCTGGGCCGAGCTGCAGCAGTAATACTGTGAGCTATTCTAACTGTCGACGTTTGCTTTTGGTTAGTCGACTCAAGAATCTAATTAGAAGTCCTGAAACCATTGTTTCGCTATTTTCCAAGTCAGAGAATTTTGGATACTGTGTTGAATTATAAACAAAAGATCGTATTTGATCGTCAATGAGAGTTGCTGCAAAATCAACAATATCCTCTGCTGAGAGACCTGTTGCTTTATATCTGTCTCTGAGAATAGCATTCCCATGATTAAGAAAAGTGTATATAGTTTCTTTACCATATTCACTTGTAATGATTAAGTTATCTCTGTAATACTCTTGCAATCGTACCTTCAAATGTTTTGCTGTATAATAGTCCCCTTCATCTGAATATTTCTTTAATAGAGATATCAAATCACTGATTGAATATTGATGAAGGTTATTGTTGTCAATATGATCACACAATTTATGGAAAGCATCATTTTCTCAGTATTAACTGTACCAGAAGGCCGTCCCTTTAACTTTATGTTCGGTAGCTGTTGCTTTCCACTGTAGAATCTAACCTGGCAGTCATGGTGGTATTTAGCTTCAGCAGCAACAAGATCCCCTATATTTTGAATTCTGATATGCAGCCTCTCCCCAACTGTCTGCTCGCTCCAGTGATTTTGCAGAAACAGAAGCTAATAACTCTTTAGTTGCAGCATTATGAGATTGACCCCGCCTTTGTGAGGGAAGTTTTGTGCTTTACCTAGAAACCTGCCACAGTAAAGACAATCCTCTTTAATATTGAATGGAGACACGTGAGAGCGACGCTGTAGTTTCCAATTATCATCAGGTAGTGATTCAGTCAACACTCTTTTCCTTTTCTCTATACTTGATGGCATAGTGTATTGCTTTTTACATGAAAAATGAACAGGAATTGGGCAGGCCAGATGAGTCAATTTTTCATGGAGTCCATCCTTTAAATCAGAACTTATTTGAATAATGCTAGTTATTCCTCTTTCAGTTATAGTGGTAAAATCAGAAGTAATTGCTTTATCACAAAAACACAAATATCACACTGTTCCTGAGATGCCATCTTGATCTTTAATTATTGTTACCATCAAATATCCTAATATGTCTCTGAAGTTGAATAGCAACTGCTCTTAAGCTTAAATCCTAAACACCTTAATGTCAAACAGCATGCATTCTGGAAAAAAGGAGAAACCTAGTATGACATGTCTGGAGAACAGTAATTATTGTGAATGTATGATTGTTAATACACCCAACCCCAACAACCAAAGGAAAAAAAAAAAACTGTAGTGAAGACACGTAGCAGGCATGGAAAAATCAATAATACTTACTAAGTCAGAATACAATCCTAAGAATACTGTTCTTTCTGTGATGGACAAAATATCCTTGTAAAAATCCAGGATATAGCATTAACCGACTGATAGACAAATTCCATCATATACATCTATTCATATAATCTATGTCAAACAGCATGCATTCTGTAAGAAAGAAAACCTAGTAGAGTATGTCCTGAGAATGGTAATTATTGTGAATGCATGATGAATTAGTACATCAACCCAATCAACCAAAGGAAAAAGGAAAAAATGTAGTATACACCCACAAAAGGCATGGAAAAAATCGATAATACTTACTAAGTCAGAATACAATCCTAGGAATACTGTTCGTTCTTTGATGGACAAATATTCTTGTAGAAAATCCAGGAAATAGCACTAACCCACTTATAGATAAATTCCAACTTAATACTAGTACATCTTTTCATATTATTTATGTCAAAACAGCATACATTCTGGAAGAAAGAGAAACCTAGTAGAGTATGTCCTGAGAATGGTAATTGATGTGAAGTTATGGTAAATTGTACATCCAACTCCAATCACTACAGGATAAAGGAAAAAAATTCTACAGAGAGTAAATATATCTACATTTGTAAAATTTTGGGTTTACCCTTAAATTTTCCTTAAATCATATATTTTGAATCAATTCTGAGATTCACACTAAGGGTTGACGTTTTCGTTGAATGACCCTGGTCAGCATTGGTAAACATTTTCCTTCTGAAGCCTTCAGATAAGCCCAAAACACAATAATAAGGCTATTTTTGGATCTATCATCCAAAAAACATATGAAAAGAGGTACTTCAATCCTATAAACCATGTTAATTGAAATATTTGTAGTTTCGTCATGCACGATGGCGGCCATCTTGGTTTATGGCTAATGCTTGAAAAGCACAAGGAGAAATTTTGGAGACTTTGGATATTTTGACTTGATAGGTCTCAAAGACGCTCTGTGCAAAAATTCAGCTTTCTACATTTTTTCCACGTTTAACCCTAATGCTCCTGGGCTACTGAATCTGTTATCGCACCAAAGAGTCAATAATCCACTGTTAAATATCTCAGAACTGCAACTTTAACAAAAAGTTTCGTCTGAATAATTAAATGATAGAAACAGAAAAGCGCAGTGAAATATGGAGCATAGAAGAGTGATAAATCATTTGTATATATCAAAACACTGTATACAAGAAACAGAAAAAATTACTCCTTATTTGTAATATCAAGAGATTTTCAGAAAACCTTTGACTCCACAAATAGAAGAAAACTTACTGAGGTCATGATGAAACGATTACATGCAGAGGATACAGATGCAATTGCTAAGATGTATACAAATGATACAACAAAATTTCCCAACAATATACACGAAAAGAAGTAAGCGCAACAAATGGCATGAGGCAGGTGTGTAACTGATCAACCATATTCTTCCTGCTAGTACTCGACCAGATCATTAAAGAAAAAAAACAGATTCTAAGAATCATGGCACCGTTCCATGCAGATAACGGGCTGATCGTAGGTCATTCTTTGGAGGAGATAGTAGTAGCCATTTAAAGACAGATTGCTTAAGAGAACGCGATAATAGAACTCCTACTAGGGCAAAGCATGGCAAAGATGGCTAACTCAGTCACATAGGCAAAATTTGTGCTGGGTGATGACAAGAAAGCTGTGTTGAAATATCAACTTTAATGGATACCACGGAAAACATGAAATATACAAAAATGAATTGCAAGAAATTTAAAACCAATTTTACATGACAATACTGAACGCACCAATGTATAGTACACAGCATGTTGTTCCCTAATATCTGAAATATGAGTGTCATTCAATATTCACGGGATATTAAGGACAAATTACTTTATCTGATGCATACCCTTAACAATCAGAAGCTCCTCTGTGAGATAACCTTGTGTCATTGCGAAAACAAGAAAAGACTTTGAATTGCGCAAATTGACGAGGGGTTAAACATAACTGAAGAAAACTAGAGGAGATTAAAAAAGAAAGAAAAGAAACGATTAACAAATGGCGGGGTGGGGCGGGGAGAAGCAAGGGAAGGGGAAATGAAGGAAAAGTCAACTTCGAATATCTATAAGAAAGTAATGGCAGTAGTTATAAGAGAAGAAACTTGTTTGATGCCTCCGTAAAGAAAACCGATTAGCAGAGCTACTACAATAGGCTGAACAAGCTTGACTCTTAAGCTAAATGATCGGAAAAGGTCAGAGGGGTGAGTGACTATATTAAAATTTGAGCACTTTTTACTTTACTTCTCCATGTACGGCAATATTAGGAACATATAAGGAAGAATTTTTAGTTAACAACTTTTCACAGATGTTATCAGAGAGGAAGCTGAGAACAGGAAGAGCATACAAGAAGAACGCAAATTTAAAAAAGAACTAAAGACTCTCCTATTCTGCAGGAGCTACGATACTGACGAGAAAACACTGAAAGACAATTATATATAAAATATATAATTAGCACCTTATTTTGAAAACGTACAAGTGCCCGCCAGAGAGGAAATTATCCCTGTGGAGAGCTGTACATAAAACCATGCAAAGTGAACTGTTTAAAGCGCACGTAGCCATAGAAAATATAAACAAACTCACTAACACTACCGTAACCAAAATATACTACGAATGTTTACACACCAGAATGTCTCCTCGCTTTAAATACCTTCAATATGTATGGTGAGTAAGTAATTCATTCAGTCTTATGCTTAATGTCAGCTTAGGGTATAGTTCAGGTCATTTTTGGAAGAAATGCACCTAAGGTAGAGTAGCTCTTAGAGGCATGTATCATTAGGCCCATGGTATAGACGCAGTGCCGTGCCTGAACAGATTACTCCCTGATATAATTTTAAAGAGAGGGCTGCACAAATTTCCTGTGTATTGATATAATTTTTGGATTAAACAACAGGCTATAGGAAAGAATGTATTAATGCAGAGCAAGGGAGAAAATCAGAGGCTCTGCGTGCTCCGTGTAGCCTATAGAGTAGTGCCAGCCCCTTAGGAATGACAGTAAAATTGTAAAGAAAAGACTGAGAATTTCTCATTATCTCAGGATTTCTCAAATTATCCCGCTTGTATTGCATTATATAGCAGGTAGAACTATATAGTAGCTCTGCTGTGGCGACTGCCTTCTAACTTAACTTTTTCTACAGTTTTTTGGTTGCTAGTTATGAATTTACCTTTAATTTTTGGCGCTCGAGCGTAATTAACCTGGAATTAACCCCCGAAGCCCATCCAACAAGGGATTTCCATACGCGATCTTCACAAGACAGAGCACGGGTATATACGTCTGTTTCGAACAGTTCATATCCCGTCTGGCAAGTGCAATAACTTGTCAACATATGGGTACCAAACCCCCCAGGCCAGTACTAAACATGGTGAAGGGACATTCCATTTGGCCAACAACAAACAGATGCACCGCCAGTATCAGAACCCCTAAAAGTGTAGAAAAAACCAGTTGGAAAGGTAAAAACAGGCGCGGAGCTAATATATTGAATTACCATATAGCCTACACAAGAACTAAACTATGGTGACCAGATTTTTCTGGGGGTAACCTGGGACCTGGGGGTTTTGGCAGGGGAAGCCCCTGAAGCCAAAAACGGTTTGTGAAAATTGACTGAAAGACACACTTTCCTGAAGAGCAAGAAACAAACTCTTTCGTGTACATTATATAGTATGCTGTTCGTTATGGACATACCAAAACCTTACGTTGTCTTAATCAGGAATTGCAGGTGAAAGTAAAAAAGTACCAAAAGTGCTTTTACATTTATTAAAACAGTTATAAATAGATTTTTCCTCATTTCAGCAACACTGCACCAGTAGGCGTCAGACTCGGAAGAAGGACGACTAACCCTGTCTTATGTTATGATGGGCAGAAAGTATGACTTGGAATCAGAATGGGTCTAGGGAAAAGTACACAGCTCGTCGGAAAATGCCACAGGCCGGGACATTTCCTGACGTTTCAGGGACGCCGGGATGGGTGATGCGAAAATAGGGACTGTCCCAGGTAAACCATGACGTCCGGTCACCGTAACTAAACTTCTGTTTGGAGGTGGTGTTAGAGACTTCCTGTCGTTCTCAAAACTACGTGCCAGTTAGAACGCAGATGAAGGGATCTTGCCTATATGTTTACATAGAAGTAAATGCAGTGAAGGGTCAGGGCTACAGTAGACCTAGTAAGCATTTCGGAGGGAATGTGAACTAGTATATAACCAGAATTATCTTAACCTAACCTAACATAACCTCGGACAATGTGCCCTAACCTGCCCAGAGGGGTTTCATCCCCACGAGACACCCCAAGTATTTTGTGAACCCTCACTGCAAGCAAAACTGAATTAAAAGAAAATTAAGTAAATATAGAGACGGCCACGTGAAGATATGGCTTGTGGGTAGTTTTGAGAATGATGGGAGAAGGCTCTAACACAACCTCCTTATCCATTTGTTCGTACACAAATACAAACCTTTGTTCTTTACATAAGGATTTTGCTTGCAGTGTGAGCTGGAATGGCTGTTTAACTTTTAAACAAGGTAGCTAACTACCAACAGTAGAGGTGGAAGCCCCACCCACTCGTTGTTACACACTCACTTTGCTTTCAGCTTCCGTCGAATGTAGACGTCTTCTCTGCTCGACTGACTGCTTGACTTTTGTATCCTTTTGTTTTTGATTGTGATAATGAGTGTTTGTAGTTGTTTTGCTTATACAGTATACATATTGGTATAATGCAAACCCACGACTTATATGAGCCTGGGGAGAGAAACCTTTGTTTTTAGGCAACAAACCTAAACCAGTTTCTCACCTCGTTATAGTGAACCCTCATGCTTTGCTCTATGACAGTCCCCTTTCACTTGGAGGAGGATTTATCCTTCTCGGGGTGAAGGAAGATTGCCTCCCTTAACCTGACTTGTTTTTTCAGATGATGTGAAGCCCAAGGGGCTTAGGAATGAAACAGAACCTCATGCTAGCAGTATCTATGGTACTGCAGCTCCTGATGCCTATTGCACAGAAGCTTCTGGTGTCTATTGCACAGGAGCTTCCGATGCCTATAACACGGAGTTACTGCTGGCCTGGGTTCCACATACCCCCATGGCAATGGTACTGATCCCAGGAATTTTTTTTTCCTGGACTGGTAAGGGTCTCCGGGAACGGTGCAAGGGTCTCCGGAACGTTGACGGACCATCAGTAGAAGTCGAAGAATCATTGTCATCTTCATGTTCATCTTCGTTGTGTGCTGTCACTTCTCCCCCTTCTTCTTCCAAAGCTAGCAAGCAGAGGAAGAAGAAGAAGCCTGCCTTCCTCCATGGAAAAGGCTAAGGGATCTCTCATTTGCACTCCCACCCTGTCTACAGACATGGGAGCAACTGCTGCATGGGGTTCCATGGACCCCCATGGCACTGGTACCAGTCTGGGGATTTCACCTTCCTGGGCTGGTAAAGGTCCTTCTATCATTGCACGGGGTTCTATGGACCCCCTTGGCACCAGTACTGGTCCTGGGAATCCTTCCTGGAAATGCTTTCCCACATTCCTTGCACATGAATGGCTTCTCTCCAGCATGAATTGTTATATGAATGGTAAGATCAAGTTTCCTAGAAAATACTTTCCCACATTCCTTGCACATGAATGGTTTCTCTCCATTATGAATTTTCATATGAACTGTAAGTTCATGTTTCCTGGAACATGCTTCCCCCACATTCTTTGCACATGAATGGCTTCTCTCCCGATGAGTTCTCTTATGAATTGTATGATCAGGTTTCCTGGAAAATACTTTCCCATCTTCCTTGCATATGAATGGCTTCTCTCCAGTCTGAATTCTTTTATAAACTGTAAGTACATGTTTCATGGAATATGCTCTCTCACATTCCTTGCACATGAATAACTATTCTCCAGTATGAATTCATTTATGAATGGTAAGATCGTACTTCCAGGAAAATGCTTTCCCACATTCCTTGCACAAGAATAGCTTTTCTCCAGTATGAATTCTTTTATGAATGGTAAGGTCATGTTTCCTGGAACATACTTTCCCACATTCCTTACACATGAATGGCTTTTCTACAGTGAATTCTTATATGTCTTGTAAGGGAAGTTGTACCAGAAAATGTTTTCCCACATTCCTTGCACAACAGTATCTTTCATGTATGATTTATATGACTTTTAAGAGTAATTTTCTTGTAAAATGCTTTCTCACAGTCGGTGGATCTGAAAGGCTTCTCTCCACTGTAACTATTCCTTCTTTCATGTTTTACTTCTTTTTTCAAATTAATGGATCATTTTCATTCAGTACTGAATTCATTTCATATGAATATTCATCATCTTCATTAAACTCACAGAATACCTGTGGCTCTTCTTTGATGTCCATCAATGGCTCTCAAGACAAAAAGTTACCATTACTGGTTTCACTACAGGCAGACATGTTATTTTCTTGATTTATGTTCAACATTCATAACATTTTTTTCCCAATATGCTACAGTTAGTGAATCTTTTTCATTCAGAACTAAATTCATTTCATATGAATATTTATCATCTTCATTAAACTCACAGAATACCTCTGGCTCTGCTTTGATATCCATCAACAGATCCAGAGACAGAACGTTACCTTTACTGGTTTCACTAAAGTCAGCCATGTTGCTGTTTTCTTGATTTATGGAAGGGAGAGATACTGCATCTTCAGTTTCACTTTTCAAAGGAAATTTTAAAGAAGATTTTGGATTCATTTTAACTTCTTGTCCTTCAACGTTTATGTCTTTTCCCCAATATGCTACGGGTTGAAATTCAAGCTTTGCATTTCACATCCTTAAATCTTTTGCATGCCTCTTGCTTTGCAAAGCACCAGCATCCACTTTCAGCTCAGGCTGCCACATTGTCACACTATCCAGTATTAGATTTTCAGCATTTCTTTGCGAGCAGTATTATTTGTATTTAAGATTTTGCTTGCAAGTTTCATAAAGGCTGTAATAACAAAATATTTTATATTTTCAGTGAATACATAATGACATGCAAGAATGATATATAACACTTTTCTGAAATGAAAATTTGTTCAATTGACAAATCCTAATGCAAAACTGTTTACAAATGATTTCCCACTAAAATCTGTTGTAAATTAATTATAATATCTTGAAGGACTACAACCAAATTTCATTGCTGATGCCACGACTCTAATATTCAGAACAGGTTTTATTTGTTGTTGTAATTCTTAAAGTAGCGGTACAATAATTCAGTCTCTTACACTTCAAGAGGCATTGGTAATGTTACATGTACCATTAAGCACACATGCATTTCCAAAATCTTGATGCTCAAAACTGACAAAGGTTCTTCTGAGGGAGAAACTGAAATCAAGGAATGCAACACAGAGTTAGAAAACAATGCCAGAACTGAAACAAAATAAAATTTAATTCAGGTTCCTATAAACATCTCAGGCCAATTAACAAAGAGCATATTTGACAATACCCAAATATTAATACAATGTTGTCCACACACAGCATCAAAACATTCTTGAAGTGACAGTACAACAATAGATTAACAGTTAATATTGACTCTCACCCCCTCAGATCTGAAACCCTCTTAGCTTAACATTATAACTTATGAACATATCCTTATTAACAAATCAAAGACCAAAAATAGAAAATGCAAGAGGACAGCATAAGAATTTTATGTGGTAACAGATTACATCAACAAGCAGGGGGGACTGGTGTCCTTCCAGTTGCACAGGTTGACAGTGCAGGTACAGCAGTAGGCAGTAGCACACTTGGTGGAGCTGTCAGCCAGTTACATACTGGTGTCTCGAAATGGGGTGGCAGACAAGCTCAGTTGCCAGAGCAGCCTGGTGATAGGGATGAAGTCCCTGCACCAAGACATAGCAGAGAGACTCCAAGTTATGGGAAGTCCCAGCCATGATCTCTCCGTAACCCATACAAAAGAAGTTTCGAACAGACTTGCCCACCCAAAGAACTCAGGACTCCGAGTGAGTTGCTATTCTTATCTTAAGGAGCCTAGCCCCCACGCCATACGATTTGTAGAGAGGGTCATCAGACAGAGTTCTTACTCAAAGACTGTCTTTCCTTTTCTTATCCTAGCTTTGGCAAAGAGAGTAGGCAAGTTGCATGGCCTTCGATGCTAAGCACTCAGTGGGAAGGGAATCTGTTACACTCGAGTTGTTTTGGAATTCATAACAAAGACTCAGAGTCCTTAGGTCCCTGACACCGGATTTGAGTCTGTTTCAGTCACTTCTTGAAGGACTTCATAGGTATGATCGGAATGAAACACTACTTTGTCCAGTTAGAGCGCTGCAGCACTACCTTAAGAGAACTCGGTATCTCAGGCCTAAGTGTCAGTGCCTCTCCATTAGTAATGACTTGGCCAAAGAAGAAGGTTGAAAGAGCACATCCTCTTATGAGCTTCATGAGACAGCAATGGGCCTGTTCTTCGTCTGAGACAATATGGGCAGGTATGTGGTCGCAACAGACCACATTTACCTCATATAATCTTCAGGACTTGCACACGTGTGTTTGGACACCTTTTTCCTTCGCTCTTGTGGTGGCTGCCCAACAAGTTGTGGGTACTTCTCATCCAAGGTGTTCAGTAAGCGGGAGAGAAGGGGGTGTGAATGATTGGTCTCCTCCCTTCTCTCTTTTACTTGTCTCTCTCTTTAGACAAAGAGACAGGTAGCGAGCCATCATGTGCTAGACAGACAAGTTTGCAGGTGAATACATGATGAGGGCATCCTGTCTTTCATCTTATATTGATGGTTTGGATGCATGTTCCCCCCTCTCCCTAGACAAGGAGAGAGAGAGAGGGGTTGACAATAAAACAAACCTGCTGGTCTTATTAGCAAGTATTAGGCCAGAAGTCTTCACATATGAACTTGAAGATGAGTGTAAGTTTTCAAAATTTTGTTAGTCATTAGTGGTGTGCATCTTCAAGGTTGGAGCATCTTTGACTCCTGGAAATACACTAATTTCTTATATTTAAACTACAATTTAGTTTTTTTTTATTCGTTTTGCAAATTTAAGCATTCAAAAATTCATTGCCACCATTGGATTTATCCATCAGAGGTGGGGGAGTGGGAGTATTCTGAGTAGTGGAGTAGCTTAATTTATACACACACAAGCACCCAACGAGAGAATGAAATGTCCGCGTGTAGTCATGATTAATCTCCATCAGCCACTCAGAGGTGATAAAAAAAATGACATTGTATGATGTCTTAGCTTTTGAACCAATAACAGTCTTGAAAGCTCCCAATCACAAAAGTGCTCCCCAAGCCACAAAACATCAATAACTGTACTGTAGCCATGGCTCATCTCTTATTAGCCACTCAAAGGCAATAGACAAAATTATGTTTTATATGACTTTGTTGCTTTGAGCTAATAACAGTCGTGAAAGTTCCCAACCAGAAGAGGGTCCTCCCAGCCTTTTCCCCGGAAATGCAATTACCCTTGTCTATCCCCCCCCCCCCCTGACCAATAATACCCCTCTCTTTGTAGGCTATATGAACTTTTAACAGCTTTACCTCTGCATTTTTCCACCCTTGAAGCATTGCAAACTAAAAGGCATTTTATTCATTTCTATTTATGTATGTATACATTCATGAAAGAAAAGTGAAGATACAGTTTTCTTAGATTTCTCATCGAATTTTTATTTTTTCTTACAGAAAACACATAATCTCGGTAAATTTACTCTAGAATATGAAAATACAATGCAAATTATATCATATATGTTAAATCTGCAAAACAAAACGTTCAGATACTTAAAAACACCAAGCATGTCCGAAGTAATCAGAATTTCTCAGATGACTTCGTTCATAGAGATCTAAAAGATAGTGTGTGAATATCTCGGTGTAGTACTCTTTATCAGAACGGCAATATTTACTCGCTTATGGACAGGCTTATTATTGCATCATCAACGAGGTAGAGGTAGTGATAATTTCTTTAATTTTCACACATTCATATTTGTATTTCACAGTGTTAAAGTCAGCTGGAATTAATGGCAGTAAATGCTGCGACAGCTACGGTAAGTTGACCAAATCTATTTAAATCTGCAAGAGCGTTCTCTATGATGTTGGAGCACTTCAGCGGGAAACACAAGTAACTGGATGTTTCTTGACGTTGCCCGCAATAACTTTCTCTCTCTCTCCAAAAAACATACTATAAAATAGTATCGCTCAATCTCTAAAAAAAAATGAAATGAGTAGCTCTACAAAAGGCCTAGGCTCACAACAGCAACTCTCTCTCTCTCTCTCTCTCTCTCTCTCTCTCTCTCCATCGAAAACATACTATACAAATATAGTATCGCTCAATCTCTAAAAAAAAAAAATGAAATGAGAAGCTCTACATATAGGCCTAGGCTTTACACAACAGCAACTCTCTCTCTCTCTCTCTCTCCTAACATTGCATTCGTTCTTTATTGTTCCCACGTTGTTTTCAAATTTAACTCTTGATTTCACTATGGAAGATCAAAGATTCCGTTCATTGTGGTGTCATAAATTCATTGTATAAGGTTAATTGGTAGGTTACGTAAAAATGTTTATTTTGAACTGTCGCTGCAAATTACAACTTGAACGAATACTGTAAAGCTTACTACTGCATTTAAGTATCAATGATGCAGAATCGTAGAATATGATTGAAAGTTATAGGAGGTCAAGCAAAAACCAACACAGACAGAAGCTCCTCCCTTTCTAAAGTTGCCAGATTCGCATTATTGAGCAATATACTGTATGTCCGAAGATTTAAAAAAACTGTATCTTCACTTTCCTTGCCGAGTGTACATCTTGTGGGGCTGGAGTTACATGTTGATAAAGCCAAGTTGCTAACAGTGCATATGCAGGCCAAAAGAAGTGCTTAGTAATGGTATATGAGTGAGAGGAATCCACTTACTTACTCCATAAAAAGCTCTGGTTTGTATGGCTCAGAAAAAAATTGATTATATTTGAGGAAATGTACCACATACCTTCCAGGACTGTCAGCAGCGTTACTGATCTTAATAGCTATCCGTGTATTGTATCTATAGTAACATTCTGTGAAACTAATTTGAAAACTTTCACCTCTTGAAATTACTATTCAATTCCCCTCCCCATCCTTTTTTTCTTATCATCCACTGCATCTGTGGATAATATGGTATGAATAACTGGATCACATATAATTAAGCATTTACTATATTACCCTTCCTATTGTTACTCCACAAAATTCTTATGCTGCCCTCTTGCATTTTCTATTTTTGGTCTTTGATTTGTTAATAAGGATATGTTCATAAGTAATAATGTTAAGCTAAGAAGGTATACAGGTCTGAGGGGGTGAGAGTTAATATTAACTGTTAATCTATTGTTACATTGTTACTTCAGGAATGTTTTGATGCTGTGTTTGGACAACATCTGGTCAGATTGTATTAATATTTGGGTATTGTCCAATATACTCCTTGTTAATGGGCCTGAGATGTTTATAAGAATCTGAATTAAATTTTATTTTGCTTCAGTTCTGGCATTATGTTTCCTAACAATGTGTTGCGTTCTTTGATTTCAGATTTTCCCTCAGAAGAACCTTCGTCATTTTGACCATCAAGATTTTGGGAATGCATGTGTGTTTAATGGTACATATAACATTACCAATAGCTCTTAAAGTGTAAGAGACTGAATTATTGTACCCTTACTTTAAAAATTACAACAAAAATAAAATCTGCTCTGAATGTTAGTCGTGGCATCAGCAATGAAATCTGGTTGTAGTCCTTCAAGATATTGTACTTAATTTATAACAGATTTTATTGGGAGTACAATTTATAACAGATTTTATTGGGAAATAAAATGTAAACAGTATTGCATTAGGAGTTGTCAGTGAAAACATTTTCATTACGAACTGAAAACATTTTCATTACAGAACAGTGTTATGTCTCATTCTTCATTCTTGCATGTCATTATGTATTCACTGAAAATATAAAGAAGTTGATGTATTTCAATGTGATTCTGTTTGTATGGAGTGTTTAAAGCAGTAACACAGGACACGTGTTATTACAGCCTATGCAACTAGCAAGCAAAATCTTAAATACAGATAATAATGCTCAGAAAGAAATTACGAAATTCTAATGCTGGACAGTGACAGTGTGGCACCTGAGTTGAAAGTGGATGCTGGTGCTTTGCAAAGCACGTAGCATGCACAAGGTTCAAAGATATGCAGTGCAGAGCTTGATTTTTGACCTGTAGCAAATTGGGGGAAAGTTGCTGTGAACACTGAAGGACAAAAGGTTAAAATGAATCCAGAATATTCTTTAGAATTTCCTTTGAAAAGTGAAACTGAAGATGCAGTATCACTCCCTCCCATAAATCAAGAAAATAGCAACATGGTAAACTTTAGTGAATCCAGTAATGGTAATTTTTCGTCTCTGGATCCGTTGATGGAGATCAAGGCAGAGCCAGAGGTGTTCTGTGAGTTTAATGAAGATGATGAAGATTCATATGAAATGAGTTCATTACTGAATGAAAAAGATTCACCAACTGTAGCATATTGGGAAAAAAATTTTATAAATGTTGAAGGACACAAGGCAAAAATGAATCCAGAACATTCTTTAAAATTTCCTTTGAAAAGTGAAAATGAAGATGCATTATCACTCACTTCCATAAATCAGGAAAATAGCAACATGTCTGCCTGTAGTGAAATTAGTAATGGTAACTTTTTGTCTTTGGATCCATTGATGGACATCAAAGCAGAGCCAGAGGTATTCTGTGAGTTTAATGAAGATGGTGAATATTCACATGAAATGAATTCATTGCTGAATGAAAAAGATCCACTACATGTAGCTTGCAAAAAGGAAGTAAAACACGAAAGAAAGAACAGTCATAGTGGAAAGAAGCCTTTCGGATCCACTGACCATAGAAAGCAAATCATATTCAAGAGAAACCTTTCATGTGCAATGAATGTGGAAAACATTTTCTGGTAAAACTACCCTTACAAGACATATAAGAATTCACACTGGAGAGAAGCCATTCATGTGTAAGGAATGTGGGAAAGTATATTCTAGGAAACATGATCTTATAGTTCATACAACAATTCACACTGGAGAGAAGCCATTCACATGCAAGGAATGTAGGAAAGCATTTTCCAGGAAGCATGATCTTACTGTTCATAAGAGAATTCATACTGGAGAAAAGCCATTCATGTGCAAGGAATGTGGGAAAGCATATTCCAGGAAACATGTACTCACAGTTCATAAAAGAATTCATACTGGAGAGAAGCCATTCATGTGCAAGGAATGTGGGAAAGCATTTTCCAGACAACTTGATCTTACAGTTCATAAGAGGATTCATACAGGAGAGAAGCCATTCATGTGCAAGGAATGTGGGAAAGTATTTTCCATGAAACAGCATCTTACATCTCATATGAGAATTCATACTGGAGAGAAGCCATTCATGTGTAAGGAATGTGGGAAAGCATTTTCCAGGAAACGTCACTCTCACAGTTCATATGAGAATTCATACTGGAGAGAAGCCATTCTTGTGCAAGGAATGTGGGGAAGCATTTTCCAGGAAACGTCAGCTCACAGTTCATATGAGAATTCATACTGGAGAGAGCCCATTCATGTGCAAGGAATGTGGGAAAGCATGCTCTGGGAAACATGAACTTACAGTTCATATGAGAATTCATACTGGAGAGAAGCCATTTATATGCAAGGAATGTGGGAGAGCATTTTCCAGGAAACTTGATCTTGCCATTCATATGAGAATTCATACTGGAGAGAAGCCATTCATGTGCAAGGAATGTGAGAAAGCATTTTCCAGGAAACAAGATCTTGCAGTTCACAAGAAAATTCATACTGGAGAGAAGCCATTCATGTGCAGGGAATGTGGGAAAGCATTTCCTATGAAACATAAACTTACAGTTCATATGAGAATTCATACTGGAGAGAAGCCATTCATGTGCAAGGAATGTGGGAAAGCATTTTCCAGGAAACATGATCTTACAGTTCATATGAGAGTTCATACTGGAGAGAAGCCATTCATGTGCAAGGAATGTGGGAAAGCATTTTCCAGTAAAATTAACCTTACAAGACATATGAAAATTCACACTGAAAAGCATTTTCCAGGAAACATCTTACAAGACATATGATAACTCATACCAGAGAAATGCCTTTTATGTGCAAGGAAATATGGAAGCTTTTTCTACTAAATTTAATCTTTCAAGAAATATGAGAATTCATACATAAAAGAAGCCTTTAATGTGCAAGGAATGTGGGAAAGCATATTCCAGGAAACATCTTATAATTCATATGAGAATTCATACTGGAAAGTAGCCATTTGCAGTATTTCCTCCATCATCTGCTATAATACAAGTACCATCCAATTTACAACCTGCTTGACATACGACCATTCGTACTTACAATCGTACTTCTGGCAGCGGGGCTGGGTGGGCTGATCCATAAGAGTACAGTAAACCCCATGATTCGCAGACTCACATATTCATGGATTTCTCTGTGGAATGTATCTACCCATTATTCATGGGAAAATTCGCCATTCACGTATTTTTCACAGAAATATTCACTAATTACTGTATTTTCATGTTTTCATGACTAAATGCAGTTTTTGGGATAAAACTATTAAAATGCTCAAGTATAAGCATTTTTAGAGGGTTTTTCTTGTGTTCAAACTATCTCAAAGGCAGTTCTAAGTGTTTTTAGAGGGGTTTTAAGTAATCGCAGATTTTAGCTATTCACGGGGGGTTGCGTACGCATCCCCCATCCCTGTGAATACGGGGTTTACTGTACAAGCCGTATGACAATTGACCACTGAGTTGCTCAGGAACATGCCATCTTTGGAGAGCTCTGTCATCACTCAGGCAGCATCAGTTTGAGTTACCCTGACCTATCAGCAGCATCATACAGTATTAACTGTACTGTAGACTGAATTACAAACCAATTTACGTTGAAATCGACTTCCGACATGCATGCAAGAACCTAACCCCGTTGTAACTCTGTGCCTATCTGTACTAATATACATTACATAAATGATCAAAATATATCAATATAAGTACATTATGGTAATAAGATTGAAATAATGATTGTGCACTACATTACAGTACTATGTAGGTTTTATATTATTTCCTAACCAGTATGTTAGCCACTTTCTAAGGTTCGATTTACATCCATTTTGCCTTACAACCGGTTGGTCAGAACCAAGCTTGGTCGTAAGTAGGATTTATATCCAATGCCCTTGTTGAGATTGGAAATTTGTGGATATGGAAAAAAACACGGTATGGCTGTAAAATGTCAATTTTGTAACATTTTTTTTCTTTTTTGTTACTCCAGTACTGTATATACTTAAAAACAATACAGATATACTGTACAATGCTGTAAACAAAATAAAAACCAAACTGTGCAATGCTGTATACTGAATAAATGTATAAAAAAATTAACACTGAAAATCTCACTCTCTCGTGTGTGTCGACAATGCCAAAACCGCTTACATGGTCCAAACTTGAACAATCTCTTTTTATTAAGAATAACCCATAGGGAGAAAGAAAATGCACAGCATCGTGATTCATACATGTATATGTACACATGTATGTATACATACATGTCCATAAGCACATGATGATTTTATACTGAAAAATAGTTACCATTTTGTACTGTAATTTGGTACCTCCACAGTAAAAATCTAATTAACATTTCATTCAAATCTTATTATAGATGTATTACACCATTATTGTTATTTATTAGGTATGGTATACAAAAATTTACACCATCCAAAACACATCTTAAGCTACTAGAGCTTAGGCGGTCAAATATCACCAGTTGAAACCACTGTTAAAGCAAGTAATGCACCATGTTTACTGATAATACTGATTAGCACAATTTTGTTAATTACGTTCCATTACAGGATGTTAACTTTTATCATGTACTTTACATCAAGTTCATACTCTTGAATGTGAGCAGTTTATAGCAACATGGTTACACATTCCCAGTTCTCTCGGGTATGGAAATCAATCCTTGATTCTTCGCTAAAGAGAGAGAGATGTAAAACTACAATTGGCATTGCCTTTGAAGGCTAAACAGTAAGATTACACCTAACATTTACCTGAATTGATAAGAATAGCTTTAAGTCTGCATGCACAGCAAACAAGATCTAAATGCAGTACTCTATCATTTTGTCGTGCCTGTTACTCATGGATAAGTACTATTGTCCCTTAACGCCCTCTAATTTAACAGTTGGAACTGAATGAAAAGTGAACAAAAACTAAATGCAATACCTGGTCTTTGGTTTGTGTTGTATGATGTGCAATACCTTTAAGTACTGTACTATATGATTAAATTTGTTCATAAAACGTTAATTTTTTTATTGCATGTAAACTGCACTTCTGCAACTAATTATATTATTTGTTCTCTACCTTTCCCTCTTGCATTGGTCATGATTATTTTACTACAAGTGACTATCCCATAATAAAATATGATTTATATAATTGTGTTTTAACAATCACCATATTGCATTAACTGTTTACCAAGGGTTTCTCTCACACACACAGAGCGTTGGGAAATGCTAAATACAAACAAATTTATTCATCCCTCTATAGTAATACAAGAAGAAAGCAAATATAAAAAAGAACTGAAGACTCTCCTATTCTGCAGGAGCTACGATACTGACAAGAAAACACTGAAAGACAATATAAAAAATATAAGCACCTTATTTTGAAAACGTACAAGAGCCCGCCAGAGAGGGAATTATCCCTATGGAAGGCTGTACATAAAACCAAACAAAGTGAAGAATGGGAAAGAATTTTTAAAACCAGTATTGCCACACATATGGGTATCCCCCTACGGTGGAAATATTCTGCTACAGTACGGGAAATCTGGTGTCCTTTTGGGGTTGGGGAAACCTCGAGGAAATGACCTTTGTGTAGGCGGACGCAGGGGAATTTCACTTATTTCCCTTATAAGTTTTTTTTTTTTAATATTTTAAATAAAACAAATAAAATTATTAATATAAATAGTATCGGCGAAAAAAATATTAAACAGCCAAACGTAACAATGATAGAATTAAGAACTCGGTATTTGCTCATTCTTGTGTTTCAGGTTCCGACTTGTGATTTTCGAATCTCAGTTTAGCTTCAGTCTAGACAGTTCCTGGTTATAAGGGTTGTGAGAATAGCTTTATTATTAATCACATAGATCCTGTTCTGGGATTTCTGTAATTATGCCTAAAGTAACTGAAAAAGGTTACCGTGCCTCAAGGTATAGGAAGGGATGGGAAGAGGAGAGCTGGACTTTAGGACAGTTATCCGGCGGAAAGGCTCATTGCAAAATGTGACAAGGATTGGTGGGAAAATCGGAACTCATTGGTCATACGAAATCGGATTTTCATATGCGTTTTGCCAAAGGAGTGACTGCAAATCAGCTGATGACTGTGTTTGTTGAACTAAAGGATGAACGTAGGATTAAAGACGCACTGAATGCCCTTGCAATGGTAGTTAGAACAAATCTTTGTTTTAATTGCCCTGCGAAGCCGAGGTACTTTGAAAAATATACAGATAGTGAAATCAAATAAATTCTCAGTGATTGAAGGATTTTTTTGTGTTACATCAATGATTTTTTTGTAACAGAATAATCTGGCATTTATGTACGTTAACTATAAATGTGTTAACATTTCTCTTAGAAATATAGCCTATTTTCATAGGTTACTTGAGTAGAGTCCCTTTAACCTTTCTTATTGATTAAAGGCAACACTGTTGTTACATCCACGATTTTGGCAGTAAAACAATCTAAACTCTATTTATACTCATTACAAACTCAACACGTTTATAATTTTTCTTGTAAAATCTAATTTTTCCTCTTTAAAGTAAACAAAGTTTGTGACTAATTCTTGGCGTTGAATCAATGTTTTTGTAACAAGATAATTTACTATTTATTTACATTTGCTATAAATGCATTAAATGTTCATACATATTCTCTTTAACCGAGTTCATTCTTTTGTACCTAAAATTTGGAATGTTTATTTGAAATATGAATTGAAACTAAAACGTAATTAATTTTCACATATTCCATTATTACTTTGGTGCCTCCATGTTTGGTGCGTAGGGGAAAATCACCTCTGGAGTAGGGGAAAACGATCTTAGTGGCGTGGCAACACTGCCATAGAAAATGTAAACAAACAGTCAGACACCCACGGTACACACCCACACCAGTTCACCAGCTCTGCCATTAGTCCATTACCAAATACTACGAGTCTGTATGTCCCAGAATTATCGCCTCGGCCTAAATGACCCTCAATATATCTTATGATACTTGAGTAAGTCATTTATTCAGTCTAATGCCTAATGTCAGCTTAGTCATAGCTCTGGTCATTTTCGGAAGGGATGAGCCCATGTTGGAATAGCTTTTGGAATCTTAAGGTTTTATTATGCCCA
The DNA here is from genome assembly GCF_040412425.1 of Macrobrachium rosenbergii. Classification (NCBI taxonomy): domain Eukaryota; kingdom Metazoa; phylum Arthropoda; class Malacostraca; order Decapoda; family Palaemonidae; genus Macrobrachium; species Macrobrachium rosenbergii. The sequence goes on along the minus strand of NC_089796.1, from coordinate 14,797,641 downwards.
TGGGGTAGACGCAGGGCCGTACCCGAAGTGAGTATTCCCTGATATAATCCGAGAGAGGGCTGCAAGAAGATATCATGTATTGATATAAATTTTTGGTTAAATATAATTTAGTTAAGGGTGTAGGCCTAAGTGTACAGGGTAGAAAACCTCAGAAATCTGGGTTCATCACCGAGTGGCAGGTATTAAACACAGCGAAGCTATGATGGACGTGTTTAGAGCCAACCCCTGACAGTCAAACTATAAACGGTAATTCTATATATTAGCTCTGCGCCTGTTTTTACCTTTTCAACTGGTTTTTTCCACACTTTTAGGGGTTCTGATACTGGCGCTGCATCTGTTTGTTGTCAGCCAAATGGAATGTCCCTTCGCCGTGTTTAGTACTGTCCCCGGGGGGGGAGTACCATACGTTAACAAGTTATTGCACTTGCCGGACGGGATATGAACCGTCCAAAACAGACAAACCCGTGCTCTGTCTTGTGAAGACCGCGTATGGAAACCCCTTGTTGGGTGGACTTCTCGGGTTAATTATAGGTTAATTACACTCGAGCGCCAAAAATTAAAGGTCAATTCATAATTAGCAACCAAAAAACTGTAGAAAAAGTTAAGTTAGAAGGGAGTCACCGACACGGAGCTACTATATAGTTCTACCCTATAAAGAAAAGATGGTAAATTTCTCTTTACCTCAATGGATTTCTGAGATTGGCTCACCTGTAATGCATTATGTATCCTGCACACGGCAATGTTAGAGCCTTCGAGTCATTCTGAAAACTAGGCCTAGGTAGAATGCAGATGAAGGGATCTTGCCTTATGTTTACATAGGAGTAAATGCAGTGAGGGGTCAGGGCTACTGTAGGCCTAAGGTAGACATTTCAGAGGTAATGTGAACTAACCAGAATTATTTATCTTAACCTAACCTCAGACTCAGTGCCCTAACCTGACCAGAGGGGCTTCACCCTGCAGACTCCCCAAGAATTTTGTGGGTAAAACTACTTTAGTTGTGCAGACTGATTCCCGCCAGTCGTTGACCAGGACAGGTTCCCCACACATAAATGGACATAACCTTTAACATAATGCAAAGTCCTGACCTTACCAGATCTTACCTACTTCACTTTATTTCACTTTGTTTGGTTTTATGTACAGCCCTCCACAGGGATAATTCCCTCTGGCGGGCCATTGTACATTTTCAAAATAAGGTGCTTCTTATATTTTATGATTGTCTTTTAGTGCTTACTGATTGTCTTTCAGTGCTTTCTCATCAGTATCGTGGCTCCTGCAGGATAGGAGAGTCTTTAGTTCTTTTTTTTTTTAAATTTGCTTTCTTCTTGTTAAATTGCATGGAAGATTATTAGTCAAAGCCATGATCCGTATTGTTTTTCACCTTTGACACATATTCTTTATATACTGTGCAGCACTTATTGCCATCTTATGTTTTATGTTTAGTATCACTATGACCTTTCTTTACACAATTTTTACACTTGAAGATGTTGCTAGCACATTCATTTGATTTGCAATTTTCACGACATCTAGGCCAAGCATGGTCATTTCTACAATTTGCTGTGCTGTGACCAAATTCCTGACATTTATAGCATTGACAGGGCATGTAACAGTCGAATACTTTGCAACGGGTATGCAGTGTACACAATTTGTCACCTCTAGCCTTTCGTATGTGTGGTGTGCATTTGATGATAGTGTTTACATTTGTCATCTTTGGCTATCATTTCCTTTACAATTTTCAGGTCATCACTTTCAGAAAATAATACCAACAATGTCATCTTCATCCTTCTGGACATGGACTACTTTTATTTTTGGTTTAAGTTTACCCTTCTCATTTACTGATATACTGTTGGTATTCTGAATCTCCATTTTTGCCTTTTCTAAGTTTTTCCTGTCTGGAAATCTTACAAATAAGTGTCCATCTCTTGTTGTTTTAACCTGTTCAACTGGTGCCATTATTTTACTCATAATTTGTTGCTTTTCATGAGCTGCTGTGCTCTCTTCATTTGTAGATTTGATCATTAGTATTTTTTTGCCTTTAGTGTTACATCTTTATCAGCATTATCAGTTTTGTTTTGGATTTCATCTTTGTTGATCACTATGTCACTAGTTTTCTGAGTCAAATCCTGAATCAACTTTGTTAGTATCTCTGTTTTCTTTTATTTCTTCAAGTTCATCTTCAGTGCATTTTTTGTGTGGTCTTTGTTTAGGCCTTTTGCAGTTATTACAGATGTACAATATGTTATCACTGTGAAGTATGGGTGTGTATCTGACCTCAATGCCTGAACATTCATAATGAAACTATACGTCACACATTTCACAGCAAGTTCCTTCCTCATCAACTTCCCCAGAGCAATGTCCGCAGGTTGCTGACTCTCTCGATTTGGGTTGACTTATCCTTCTCTAGTATTTTATTTAGTGTTCCGTCTTTATGTGCTGTTTCGATACTTATAAGATAATGTTCGTATGATAGTTTGATATTCCCTTTACTTGATTTAATTTCTACAGTATTTATTTTCTTTTTTTCCTTCCTCTTCCTCATATTCACTTTGAACATCGCACAAGTCAGGCACTTTTCACAGAGCACTTCACAGACACGTCCTACCCGCACGGAGGGTGATGTGACCTGACCTGGCCTGGAGGTGAGGCCCCCCTAAAAGGCGGTAACCTGTCCCGATTGGCGACTGGTGGGAATCAGGCCGCGCAGCTAAAGTAAAGTTTTACCATTTTGTGAACACTCACTGCTTGCAAAAGTGCAAAACAGAATTAAAAGAAAATTAAGAAATACAGAGATGGCCACAGGAAGATATGGCTTATGGGTAGTTCTGAGAGTGATGGGAGGAGGCTCTAACGCAAGGTTAGGGTAAGTCTGGTTACGTCATATTTCCTATGAAATATCTACTAGGCCTACAGTAGTCCTTACCCCTCACTCTGCATTCACCCTTATATAAACATATAGGCATGACCCCTTAACCCAAGAGTGCTACTCCTCGCTAGAATTGTCTTCTATATGTTGCATAAGGACAATGATGATATTATCGATACTTTAGTACTTTCAATTATCATGGTGAATTTATTTTTGCCCCATAGCTTTGCTTGGGTGAAATCAACAGTCTCACCAACCATTCAGCTCACTGGTGAACATAAAAGATGCCAAATTTTTCTTAAATGTAAATATAAAAATAGCAAATTGTTCCTACACAAATACAAACCTTCAGTCTTTACATAGGGATTTTTTAGCTTGCGGATGTGAGCTGGAATGGCCATTCAGCTTTCAGACAAGGTTGTTTAGGCAGTAAAATTTTATAAGCTGCCAATAAGACTCCCTAATGTAACCTAGGGTGTTTATTGGTTACAATTTTGCCGTATTAATTTTTTATGTATCACTTGTGCTTAATGTTTATGGGGTTCAAAATAATGAGAATGAAGAGCTCTTTTCAAAAATGTAGGTTACAATTTCATATCGTGTATTGGCAACTTATGAATTAGTACCGTTTTGGCTGCCATCATGTGAAGATGTCTCTTCACTTTTCTGCCCAACTGCCATTTCCTTTCGTTTTATGTTGAAATATTTTTGTGTGGTTGTTGTTTGTTTTAAATACAGTATATATATTATATAATATATATATATATATATATATATAATTTATATATATATATGTATTTACATACAACACCCCTTAATCACTTTAGCACTTATGAAGAGTGAAACTGCTGGATTAGGTACTATCCAGGGAAGAGTGGACTGTGTATTCGCTTTCTCTCTACTTTGAGGTTGATCCTCATTTATTATCATATGTCACATCATGACATGAGTGTAAATAGAATAAACTAATCCAACTTTTCTAAGGCCGAGGGCCTTTGAGAGTTGTGTGCCCTCTAAGCCTCTTGGGAGAGTTGAGTGTCTTTTGAACTAAACGATCACCTTAGGCTCTGTGAGGGGCCTGCCGGTATCTGACCTGACTGTGCCCAGGATGACTTACTGGCCATGGTGTCTGCTAGCTGTAGGACTGCTCCTACTTCCTTGGTAACCCCTCATGCAGCATCGGTCGGGATTGTGTTCCCAGGTACTGCCTTCTACAACATCTTTGGGTGATATTCTCCTCTATACGCTGTTGTTGAAAGCACTCTCAGTGAAATCAAGAAGGGAAGAGGAAAGTTGTCATTATCATCTTCGTTTTCATCTTTGTTGCCATGTGCTGTCACCTCTTCCCCCTTCTTCTAGAACTAGCAAGTGGAGAAAGAGGAAGGTTGCCTCATTCTCCCACGGGAAGTCTCATAGAGCTTCCAGCGGCTAGCCTTCTCTTTGCAGAGAGGGCTGATGGTTTCTCACTAGCATGCTTTCAGTGGACTTGAAGGATGCGTATTTTCAAATACAGGCAATCCCCGGTTAATGGTGGGGGTTCTGTTCCTGGCTGAGCATCGATAACCAGAACATCACAGTAATTATGGTAATAAATGGCTTTTATGATGCCATAAGCGCCAATAAATTGCTTACCAGTGCCAAAAATCGCTTACTGATGCTGGTACACCACTTATCAACACCGATAAACCACTTAATGGCACCGAAAATCACTTACAGGTGCCGAAATTCTGGTTAACGACATCATTAGCCAAGCGTTGTAAAACTGAAACGCCAGTAAGCGGGGACTGCCTGTACTGTACCCATCCATCAGTCCTCTCGCAAGTACCTCCACTTTACCCTCAGGTCTTCACCCAAGTGTTCACCCTTGTCTGAGCTTGGGCCCATTAGCATGGGATACATCTTATGAGGTATCTCGACAACTGGCTAGTTCTGGTAAACCCTTGGTTACAGTTGCTCCAGAAGAGAGACTGACTTCTCGATTTTTGTCACGACTTGGGAGTGATGATCGATTTCAAGAATTCTGATCTCACATACAGGCAGAGGGTAAAGTATCTGGGTATTCTGACAGGTATTGCTGCTGAGTCTTCCCCTCAGATTTGTGTATCAGCAAGTTCAGAGAGGCAGCACAATTGTTCCTGTCACAACAGGAACAACTAGCTTGGAAGTGGCAAGTTGTTCTTAGAGAAGCTGGTTCTTCATGGGCCATCTTCGCTCTCTTCAGTGGAGAATGAAGGAGTTTTGGTCTCCAGCACTGGGACTCCCTGTTCTTCCCATTTCCTCTCTTAGAGGAGTAAGGAAGGACTTAGCTTGGTGGTTAGACGACAGGAACCTCTTAATAGGAGTGCCGTTAATCACTCCCCTTCCTGAGGTGCTTCATGTTTTTTAATGCATCGACCAAGGGATGAGGTGCACACCTGGAAGCAATGCTGGTCTCAGGTGTGGAGAACCAGAATGACAGACACCTCCACATCAATATCCTGGAATTCAAGCCAGCATTATTGGCACTGCAGGAGTTTCAGGATCGAGTGATGGGGCACTCCGTGGTGTTGATGAGCAATACCATGGTAGTGGCATACATCAACAAGCAGGGGGATTAGTTTCCCTTCAGCTCCATAGGTTGGCGGTGCAGGTGCAATGAGTCAATGAGTGTTAGCATCACTTGAGCAGAGGCTGTCAACAGCACACTTGGGACCTGAACGTGGTGGCTGACAAGCTCAATCTGCACTCAGACATAGCGGAAAGGTTGGTTGATCTTTGGGGCCTCCAAATGATAGATCTCTTTGAAACCTGGCACAGCAGAAAACTGCTGGTGTTCTGTTCAGTCGTGCCAGACCCATGGGCAGCAATAGAAGAGATCCAGCACCCATGTGACAATCTAGAGGCCTACACCTTTCCTCCATTTTGTCTGATTCATTGGGTGATCAACAGGGTCATGATCACCCCGAATCTCACAGTGACCCTGGTGCCTCCCAAATGGCATCCAAACCTGCTAGCTCTACTCTTCAAGGTACCAAGAGAGGTTCCCCCATGGCACAACCTACTGTGCCAGCCACACATAGAGACTTATCACCAGGTGGTGGAATGACTGGCACTTCACTCCTGGAGACTACCCAGCGTCTCTTGCAAGCAAGGGTTTTTTCTCACTGCGCAGCGACAGAAATGTCTGGATACCTTCGTAAATCCTCTGTGGCTGTGTACCAGGAGAAATGGGCCTTATTCTGTGGTTGGTGTCGTTGACAGGTTATCTCTCCGGTCAGAACTACTCTTCAGCAGGTAGTGGACTTTCTTGTCTTTCTTCATCGAGAGAAGCTTCTCTTCGTCTCAGCTATTAAGGGCTACAGAGCTGCCCTTGATCAGGTCCTTCACTTGAAGGAGGTAGATCTCTCTTCCTTGTGGGAGATCTCCTTGCTGTTAAAAAGCTTTGAACAGTCTTGCCTTCCCAGGGAACTGAGGCCTCCTGAGTGGGATGTAACTCGCCTTAAGAAGCCTGACTTTTGCACCTTACGAGCTTTACGAGAGTCATAAGACAGGGATCTGACTACAAGACTGTTTTTTTGCTTGTCCTGGCATCAGCGAAGAGTTGGAGAGCTTCATGGCCTTTCCTTTGATGTTAAATGCTCAAGGGGATGGGATCTTGTGCTCAAGTTTGTCCCAGATTTATAGCAAAGACTCAGAATCTGCTGGTCGCCAATGCCAGATTTAAGTCCTTTTCAATCCCCTCCCTTGAAGACTTTGTTGGTGGCGATCAAGACGAGATGCTACTGTGTTCAGTTAGGGTGCTGCAGTACTATCTTAAGAGGACTCGACATCTCAGGCCTGAGTGTCGATGACTCTTCGTTAGTACCAGCGCGACCAAGGAAGAGGTGTTAAGAACACTATTTCTTCTGGCTTTGTGAGACAATCAAGCGAGCGTACTGTGCATCTGACAAGGTAGATGGGAATGCGTTCTGAGTATGGGCTCACAAGGTCATTGGACTGTCCCTAGCATTCTGGACATGTTTTCCTTGGGTTCTGTGTTGGCTACTCAACAAGTTGTGTAGATCACCTGGCTTCCCTAGAGGGACAGGTAGTATCCTGCCTAAGGTGTACAGTAAGCGAGAGGGAGAGAGAGAATGTGTGTGAGTGACTGGCCTCCTCCCTTTTCTCTTTTACCTTTCTCTCTCATAGGGCAGAGAGGCAGGTGGCAAGCCATCACATGCTGGAGGGGCATGTCATGCAGGTGAGTCTAGATTACTGAGTTTCCTGTCAATAATCTAAATTAGATTGTTAGAGGCAAGTCCTCCCCCTCTCTAGCAAGGTGAGAGAGGGGTTGACGATAAAACAAACCTATTGGTTGTATTAGCCTTTTATTGTCTCCAACACTATAGGTTCATCCAAGCCTTTTATTGGAATGACATAAACTCTTTAATTCAAGCCCAGAAGTCTGGCGGTTGAACATCCCATATGTTCAACAGGCCAGAGGCACAGAACTCCTTCCTCAGCTCTTTGAGACCAGGAAAGGATTCCTGGGTAGGTAGAACCTCCGGTCAGTTCAGAGATTTACCCAGAATCCACCCTTCAGTGGGTAAGTCTCCCATGTAAATACCAAAGGTTTGTATTTGTGTTGGAACAAATTTTAAAGTAATTTGTATTTTTCCTAACATACAAACCTCAAGGTCTACATTTACAGCCCACCTCGGTCACCCCTCATTCTGATACCTGGGCCGAAAGGCAAAATGGAGTGCAGACTGACGAGTGGGCGGGGCTTCACCCTTCTGTCAGTAGCTAACAACCTTGTAAAAAAATTTTTTGTTATTTGGTTTACTAATTTAAACGCTCAAAAATTCATTGCCACCTTTGGATATATCCATCAGCGATAAGGAGTGAGAGGGGGAGGTTTTTGAGTAGTGAAGTAGCCTAAACTACACATACACAAGCATTCAATGAGGAATTAAATTTCTGTTATGAAATCATTACACATCTCCATCAGCCACTCAGAGGTGATAAAAAAATAACATTGTATGGTGATGTGCTTTTGAAGCAATAACAATCATGAAAGCTCCAAAGTACACAAGTGCTCTTCCAGCCAAATAAACAAAATGGCATTTTATGTGACGTTGCTTTGAGATAACAGTAGTCGCGAAAACTCCCAAGCACATGAGGGTCCTCCCAGCACTTTCCCCCAGAATGCAATTACCCTTGTTTATCCCCCCACACTACCCATCTGTTTGTTGACTATATAAACTTTTAATAGCATTATCTTTGCTTTTTTTCCACCCTTGTAGCATTGCAACCCAAAAGGCTTTTTATTCATTTGTATTTTTGTATAAACATTCATTACATTCATGTATATTTTGGGGGGGAGGGCTGGAGTTAAATACTAATACTGTAATGCCTAGTTGCAGACAGTGCATATGCAGATACAGTAATGTAGGGAATAGTGTAATATGAACCTTTCCTATCTCCAATTTCAACCACCCTTCTTTGTTCCTGAGGGGAAAAGAAGAATTGCTTGGTGATACCAGGTGAGTAAGGAGTATTCTCTTACTTGTAACCACCAGTTAACCCAACTTTCCAAAGATACCCATGAAAAGCTTGTTTGTACTCAGAAAAAATATTTGATATTTGAGGAATGTACCATGAAAAGCTATTAGTGTTATGGTCTAATAGCTACCCTTGTATTGTTATATTTACAGTAAAATCAGTGAAACCACATCTGAATTAGTGTTGCTGGTCATAATAGCCTTATTGTATCTCTATTGAAACTTTTGTAAACTCATTTCATTACCATTTCACCCTTACTTATTTTTCTTGTTGTCCGCTGTGTCTGTGGATAATTTGGTATTATGTATAATTGGATCACATATAATTAAGCACTTAACGTACACCCTTCCAGCTGTTACCCCACAAAATTCTTACGCTGCTATATTGCATTTTCTGTTCTTGGCCTTTGATTTGTTAACAAGTATATGTTCATGGTAATAATGTTATGCTAAGGTTTATAGATCTGAAGGGGTGGGAGTCCAATTAACTGTTAATCTATTGTTGCATTGTTACTTTAGGAATTTTTGGTTAGATTGTATTAATATTCTGATACTGTCAGATGCTCACCTTGTTAATTGGCTGGAGACATTTATAGGAATCTGAATTAGATTTTATTTTGCTTCAGTTCTGGCATTATGTTTCCTAACTCTGTGTTGCATTCTCTGATTTCAGATTCTCCCTCAGAAGAACCTTCATCAGCTTTAAGCATCAAGATTTTGGGAATGCATGTGTGTGTGATGGTACAAGTAACATTACCAATAGTTTTAGAGTTTGAGGGACACTGAATTGTTGTACCCCTACTTTAAAAATTACAACAACAAATAAAATCTGTTCTGAATATTAGATTCATGGCATCAGCAATGAAATTTGGTTGTAGTCCTTCAAGATATTTTACTTAATTTATAACAGATTTATTGGAAAATCATTTGTCAACAGTTTTGTGTTGAGAGTTGTCATTTGTAATGTTCATTATAGAAGTGTTATGTATCAGTCTTGCATGTCATGTATTCACTGAAACTATAAAGAGGTCAATGTATTTAATGATTCAGCTTGTATGAAGAAATGTTTAAAGCAGTAATACAGGACACTTATGTATTTTAATGCTGCTCGAAAAGAAGTGATAAAAATCTAATATTGTACTGGGTAGTGTGACAATGTGGCACCGGAGTTGAAAGTGAATGCTGGTACTTTGCAAAGCAAGTAGCATGCACAAGGTCCAAGGACATGAAGTGCAGGGCTTGGATTTTAACCTGTAGTATATTGGGGAAAAGATGTTATGAACATTGAGGGACAAAAGGCTAAAATGAATCCAGAATATTTTATAGAATTACCTTTTAAAAGTGAAACTGAAGATCCATTATCACTCTTCCACAAATAAAGAAAATAGCAACATGGCTGCCTTTAGTAAAACCAGTGATGTTAACATTTTGTCTCTGGATCCACTGGTGGATATCAAACCAGAGGCATAAGTATTCTTTGAGTCTAATGATTTCAGTGAACATTCATATAAAATGAATTCGGTACTGAATGAAGATTCAGCAGTTGTAGCAAATTGGGAAAAAAATGTTTTGAATGTTGAAGGACACATGCCAAGAATGAATCCAGAACATTCTTTAGAATATCATTTGAAAAGTGAAACTGAAGATGCATTATCACTCCCTTCCATAAATCAGGAAACCAGCAATATGGCTGCCTTTAGTAAAACCAGTAATGATAACTTTTTGTTTTTGGATCCACTGATGGACATAAAAGTAGAGCCAGAGGTATTCTGCGAGTCTAATGAAGGTGATGAGTATTCATATGAAATGAATTCAGTAGTGAATGAAAAAGATCCACTAACTTGCAAAAAGGAAGTAAAGCAAGAAGGCAGGAAGGGTCTCAGTGGAGAGAAGCTTTTCATATCTACTGACTGTGAGAAAGCATTTTACACGAAAATAAATCTTAGAAGTCATGTCACAAATCCTACCAGAGAGAAACCATTCTTCTGCAAGGAATGTGGGAAAGCATTCTCCTGGAAACATCATCTAACAGGTCATATGAGAAGTCATACTGGAGAGAAGCCATTCATGTGCAAGGAATGTGGGAAAGCATTTTCTCGTATAAGTGCTCTTAAAGTTCATACAACAATTCATACTGCAGAGAAACCATTCCTGTGCAAGGAATGTGGGAAAGCATTTTCCTTGAAGTATAATCTTAAAAGTCATATGAAAATTCATACGGGAGAGAAACCATTCATGTGCAAGGAATGTGGGAAAGCATATTCCAGGAACCATGAACTTACAGTTCATATGAGAATTCATACAGGAGAGAAGCCATTCATGTGCAAGGAATGTGGAAAAGCATTTTCCAGGAAACATGATCTCACAGTTCATATGAGAATTCATACTGGAGAAAAGCCATTCATGTGCAAAGAATGTGGGAAAGTACATTCCAGGAAATATGCACTTACAGTTCATATGAGAGTTCATACTGGAGAGAAGCCATTCACGTGCAAGGAATGTGGGAAAGCATGTTCCAGGAAACCAGATCTTAAAGTTCATATGAGGATTCATACTCGAGAGAAGCCATTCATATGCTTAGAATGTGGAGAAGCATTTTCAAGTAAAATTATTCGTACAAGACATATGAAAATTCACACTGGAAAACATTTTCCAGGAAACATCTTACAAGACATATGAGAAACCATACCAGAGAAAAGCCTTTTTTATACAAAGAAATGTGGGGAAGCTTTTTCTGCTAAAATTACTCTTACAAGACATGAGAATTCATACTTGAAAGAAGCCATTCATGTGAAAGGAATGTGAGACAGCATAATCAAGGAAACATCTTATAGTTCATGGGAGGATTCAAACGGGAAAGTAGCCATTTGTAGTAGTCCCTCAGTTATCTGCTACAATATATCCAAGGCTGTTGTATTTACTGATATTACTGTACTGATTGATGCAATTATATTAATTACATTCCATTAAGGGATATTAACTTAATCATGTACTGTATATGAAGTTCATATTCTTAATGTGAGCAGTTTATTTAAACAAGGTGAACATCATGCAAAGTTTTCTCAGTTATGGAAATCAATCCCTGAGTACTCGCAAAAGAGAGAGAGAGAGAGATGCAAAACTGCAGTTGGCATTACCTTTGAAGGCTAAAAAATAAGATTACACTTCACATTTGCCTAAATTGATAACAAGAGCTTTTAAAAATGCAGAGTGAAGAGAGGGAGACTTACAGATATCATTCAGTTTTTAAACGGTTACAACTGATTGAGCAGCAAGCAAGGTCTAAATGCAATACCTTATCATTTTGTTGTCTTCGATTCATGTATGTATGTAGTACCATTTGCCCCCAACACATTTTAATGTAATGGTTAGAACAGAATGAAAAGTGAGTAAGAACTAAATGCAGTACCTAGTCTTTTGTTTGTGTTGTATGGTCAGGCAATACCTAAGTGCTACTGTACTGTGCAATTAAATTTACATTAGGTTCAGTTCATTTGTCTATTACATGTACTGTAAATTACTCTTTTGCAACCAATTATATTATTACTGTATCTGTTCACTACCTTTATATTGCACTGTGCAAGATTATTTCATTACAAGATAATATCCGATAATAAAATGTAATTTATATAATAGTGTGTAACACTAAACATATTAAATGTTTACCCAAGATTTCCATCAGTGGTATAAGATTGCCTAAGTTGACAGTGATTATCGAAGGTTTTGATCAAGTAAGGATTCCTAGTTTTTGTATGCCATACCATATAAACAGCAATATAGAATAACCCAGAGAGACAAAGCAAACACACACAAAGTGTGTACAGTATTGTAATTTACTGTACTTCAGTATGATGCATGTTTACTTAAACAAACACACACACACACATGGTGTACATATACAGTACACATGCAAAGACACACTGATAAGTATGAAAAGTTGCGATGCAACACGACTGGGCAGTTTATACTGATATGATATTTTGTAATCTGTTCAAGTTTTTAAGTTCACTTGTATTTAAACTTCAGAAAAGCTGACGTATTACTGTATGTAGTAAAGTTAGTAAATTTAAGAACTCATAATAAATTCATTGTCACTTTTGGAGTTATCCATCAGAGGGGGAGATGGAAGAGAAGAGAGTGAGAACAGGAGGACATCAGAGGGGGAGATGGAAGAGAGTGAGAACATGAGGACAAACACAAGCAGCCAACAAGACTGAAACTTCTATGCTATAGTCATGACACAGCCACTCAAAAGCAATAAAAGAAATGATGTGTTATGAAATTTTTTATTTCAAGCCAATAACAGTTGTGAAAGCTCCCGAACAATTAAAGGCCCTCCCATAAGCACACAGTTGTATAAGTTCCCATGCAGATGAGGGTCCTCCCCATAAATTCTTACCCAATCTATCACCCTCACAATATCGCTTTCTCATTGTGCTATGACTGTTAACTGCATTACTGTTGCATTTTTCTGCTCACACAGTGTTGTCAACCATCAGAAGCTTTTTATCCATTTTTATTTATTGCACTGCTTATACGTATATATATATATATACATTTTTAAAGACAAAACTCACGAAGGAAAGAGAAACAAGGGAGTGCTGCAAGACCTTTCAACTTATAGCCTTTTACTTAGCAGACTGCTCAGCAAAGGACTATAAGTCAAAAGGCCTTGCAGCACTCCATTGTTTCTCTCTCCTTCATGGATTTTGTCTTTAATTATGTATTCATCATGTTCCATATTTTCATGATTTCAATTATACATACATATATACATATATATGTAGTGGGTACTCCAGTTCTTAAAAATGTGGATAAATGAGGGGTTACTTACATGCTAAGAATGTGAGAAACATTTACCCATAAAAATAATCTTAGGGCACATCCACTGTACATAAACACATCCACAACTTATCTAATTCATATCACAAATTGGCTGAAAACAAGTGAACAACTGTAAGTAAAGAGTGCATCTCTTGCAAATGCTGAACAATGAATTAAAAATCTATATGAACTTCAGAGGCAATATGAGTCTTGCAGGATAGTTCAACATAGTAACAAGTCTCTCTTAACAAAAAAAATATATTAGAATGCCCGCCATCACTAAATATGGGTAAAATGTAAATTGCCATCAAAATGACCATAGTACACCATTACAACATATGTCCTTTCTGACATTATTTCTAGAAGTCGTCGCTTATTCCATTATCAAAACCAGGTGGTTCCCAAAGTATGGTACCACTTCTGGGGGCAGTGAGGCAAAAGGGGGTGGTTAAAGACAGGGTGGTATTAAGAGCATTTAATTTAAGCAATTAAAAGCAAAAAAAAAAAAAAACACAGACTTAAAATTACCGAACGTGGGGACGCTACGACTTAGTGAGTTCCAGCCTGATGTAGAAACCGATATCCCTGCGCTAAGCACACCCATCCCATTAACAGTAATTGTGAAGACAAAGTTTACTAAATTAAGTATTGTTTGTGAAATACATCTTCGAGTTTAATATTGTTGTTTTCAATTTGAAGCAAACCGTCCCCAAAAATAATAATACCTGCGTGTATCGGCAGGAGGGGGCGCTAGGAATCCATCTGAAGCTAAGGGGGCGCCAGCCTGAAAAAGTTTGGGGAAACTCTGATCTAAAACAAAACCAGTGACTGCTATGTATGCTCAGTGTTAACGAGTGATCATATGTATCTCGTACCTGGTCAGTGCAGAAAGTAAGCGTGTGTCTGGTATGTAAGAACTCGATATTATGTAACTCTTCAGCATGGGAAGTCTTGTATTGTCAACATGATCAGTTTTCAGTGTTACCATGTACAGTATTGCTTATGTTTCTCATATTATCTAGTATCGAATACTATTTGAATTATCTCATAGCATGTGATCTCTTGTATTATGATAAGCTAACATGCTCCTAAGTTTTGTATCAAACCAATTATATTTTTGTACGCTTATATCAAACTCTCACCACAATATTGGCCTATCAATAAACATAGAGGAAAGGTCATCTATTATTTACCCTACCTTGGACATTTTTGCAACTAACTCTTTATCATTTCAGGTGAATATTGAAGTAGTATCAGTATACTGTACTGTATGGTGTATTTACTCATAAGTACCATCAACTTTACTGACCTTGTACTAAATAAAGATAAAAGTTAGATTTCCCTATAACCTGAGAAATTTTCTTCAAGGGCTTTTCCTATTCATTTTGGAGAAGCAGACAAACATAGAAAGTAATAATGTACATTTTTCAAAACATTGCCACCTAAATGATGGACTCAAAATAGTAAATTTTTAAGGTAATTTGTATTTTTCCTAACATACAAACCTAAATTTCTTAACATAAGGATTTAGCTTGCAGACGTGTAACGTGAACTGGAATGGCCATTAAACTTTCAGACAAGGTTGATAATTACCGACGGTAGGAGGGAAGTCCCACTAGTCAGTCTGCATCCCACTTAAACTTTCAGACAAGGTTGATAATTACCGACGGTAGGAGGGAAGTCCCGCTAGTTAGTCTGCATCCCACTTTGCCTACTGGCCTGGTACCAGAATGAGGGGTGGCTGAGGTGGGACATAACTGTAAAGAACTTCAGGTTGGTATGTTAGGAAAAATACAAATTACTTAAAAAATTTGCTATTTGTTCCTACACAAATAAAAACCTTCGTTCTTTACATAGGAGACTTACCCATTGGTGGCGGGGAGTCGGGACAAAGCTCTGAATTGATTGGTTGGTTTTACCGACCAGAGAATACCTTCCTGGTCTGGAAGAGCTGAGGAAGGAATCCCATACCTCTAGCTTGTTGGACATATGGGATGTTGCGACAGGTAATCTACTAAAAGATGAAAGACAGGGTGTCCCTGTCAAACTCGCATAACTCGTCCATCCAGCACATTTTGGCTCACTACCTGCCTCTGTCCTGTGAGAGAGAAAGGTAAAAGAGAAAAGGAAGGAGACCAGTCACTCACTCACATTCTCTCTCACTTACCAAACACCTTTAACGAGATGCTACATGTATTCTTAGGGGAGCCAAATGAGCTACACAACTTGTGTAGAATGAAGTGAATGTGAGCTGGTGGAATCACACCTTCACTCGTAATACATGCTGAGCCAACAGGTTTTGGAATGCAAGAGATGGGGCAATGTTCCTAATTTCATGAGCTCTCGCCCAGAACGAACTCCTGTCTACCTCATCAGATGAAGAGTATGCCTGCTTGATTGCTCACAAAGCCAGAAAGAGATTGTGTTTTTGGATACCTCTTTCTTGGTCAAGCCAGTACTAATGAAGAGGCACCAACACTCATGCCTGAGCTGCCGAGTTCTCTTCAGATAGTAGCACCCTAACTGGACAAAGTAGTACTGTATCTCGTCCCAATCGTTACCTACAAAGTCTTCTAGGGAGGGGATCAAAAAGGACTCAAATCTGGCACCAGGAACTGACGGATTCTGAGTCTTCGCTACGAATTCTGAGACAAACTCGAGCATAACAGATCCCCATTCCCTTGAGTGGTTAACATCGAAGGAAGGGCCATGAAGCTCATCTACTCTCTTCACTGAAGCCAGGGCAAGCATAAGTCTGGAAGGCAGATCCCCGTCTGATGACTCTCAATGGCTCGTAAGGCACACAAGTCAAGCTCCTCAAAACAAATCGTGTCCCTCTCGGGGGGCCTGAGTTCCCTAGGTGGGCAAGGTTGAAGATTCTCAGAAGCATGGAGGTCTCCCATGAGGACAAGAGATCTACCCCCTTCAACCAAAGGACTTGGTCAAGAGCAGCTCTGCTGCCCTTAATGGCTGAAATGAGATAAGCTCCTTTCAGCAAAGGAAGACGAGAAAGTCTGCTACCTACTGAAGAGAAGCTCTGACCATACCCACTGATAGCACCAACTACAGAAGAAGGCCCATTTCCCCTGGTACACAGTCGCAGAGGATTTTTACAGGTATCCAGACATCTTCGCTGTGTCAAGGAAACCCTCTTGCTAGCAGATGTTGGGCAGTCTCCAGGCATGAAGTGCCAGCACTTCCACTGCCTGGTGATACCTCTCAACATGCGCCTGGCACAGAAGGTTGTGCCACGGGGGGAATCTCTCTCGGGACCTCAGATGACAGGCCAGCAGTTCCAGGTACCACTTGGGGTATGGTCACTTGAGAGCCACCAGAGTAAACTTGAGTTGTTCCTACACGAATACAAACCTTTGATCTTTACATAGGGATATCACTTGCCACATGAGCTTGGAACAGCCGTTTAACTTTTAAACAAGGTAGTTAACTACTGACGGTAGGGGTGGCAGCAACACCCACCCAGTCAGTAAACATTCGCTTTGCTTTCAGCCGTCATCGGATGTAGGCGTCTCTTCAGCCTGACAGGACTGTTTGACTTACCTTTGTTTTTGTTTGTGTATACTTGTGTTTATATGAGAGTAGTTGTATGTTGCTATTTTGATTATGCAAACCCACAACTTATCTGAGCCAAAGGAGAGGAAGCTGTGTGTCATGAGGCACTGCCCGGGCACAGACAGACCCTTTAATCGCTCTCTCCTCCATAGAGATTGACCCACACTCTCTGCACATTGTGCAGTAAACATGTATGCAACCAGATTAGCCCTTGCTCTGAGTGTCGTGTCTGGCTGTCAGAACAATGGGTGCAGTTTGGCTGGAAATGGAAGAGAGAGAGGAGGGTTTCCTGGGCAACATGCCTCTGGTGATGCCGAGGGTTTTCTCTGATTCATTCCTGCCCCCAGCCAAGCTGCCTCTCATCGTTGCCACTCCCACGGGAGCTGTCTTCCCTTTGCCGTCTCCTACTGCTTCATCAGTAGAGAGTCAACGTAGGGGGGCCAATGACCCAGGGTGACTCCTCGCCAGTGGTCTCCGTTCATTCAGGGTGTGGGGGGAGGAATCCCCCTCAGGGCGAAGGGAGAGTGCCCGCTCTAACCTGACTTTGATTCCAGGTGTGGTGGGGCCCGAGGGGCTTAGGGAGTTATGGCCCTCTCTAGGCCTCCCAGGGGAGCCTTCTGTGGAGGGTTTGATCTCTCAGTTGAGGGCCTCTAACACCCCTCCAGGGACTGCTGCTTCCGTGACCATTACTATGGCAATGATTACAATGTCGACCAGATCTAGGATAACCACTATGGCAGTGGTTCCTACATTCATGCATCCTGCTGATGTGCCCTTCAGTGCTCCCTCCGACATCCTCCCCTTGGGGAGATGCTATCCTCCATGCCTTGTTCAAGAAGACCTGCCACGATTGCAAGAAGAGGTCGAAGAAAAGGAGTCATCATGTGTCTTCATCTTCGTCATGTGTTGAGGCCTCCTCCCCTTCTTCTAAAGGTTCCAAGTGGAGGAAGAAGAAGGTTGCTTCTCCCACCCGTAAGAAGGCCCAGAAGGCCTCTAACGGTCAGCCTTCTTCCACGGAAGAGGCTAAGGAATCTCTCGTATGGTCTCCTGATCTGTCTAAGGGCACAGGAACTGTTGCACGTGGCTCTATGGGAGCATCAGGTGTAAGGGGTTTCACAGACCTCTGTTTTGTCAGTACTGGTCCCGGGAAGGTGACTTCCCAGGTCAGTAAAGAACGTTCTACTGCTGTGTGGGGTTCACCTATTCACAGATTTCTCTGTGGAACATATATACACAATATTCGTGGAAAATTCACCTATTTGTGGTATTTTTCAGAGAGAAATATTAACAAATTGCTGTATTTTCATATCATTTTCATGACTAAATGCATTTTTTGTGATAAAACTATTAAAATATTCAGGTATAAGCATTTTTAGAGGGGTTTTAAGCATTCAAGGATTTTAGCTATTTGTGGGGGTAGTGATACATCCCCCGAATACTGGGGTCGACTGTATATATACAGTGTATATATATATATATATATATATATATATATATATATATATATATATATATATATATATATATACACACAGTATATACAGGGCAGTCCCCGGTTTCTGACAGTCCGACACGACATTCCAAGTTATGACGTTCGAGTTGCAACACTTTTGAATATATTCATCAGAAATTATTTCCTGATTTCGCGCAGGTTCTGGGGTTTGTAGCGTCGTATGCCGATCGATGGAAGAAATATGGCTCCAAAATGGCAGAATAATCAAAATTTGAAGTTTTTATGAAAAACTCAATAAAAGCTCACAGTTTACTTTGTTTTCAATACACCCAAGCATTAAAGGAAGGTTTTCTTAAGATTTTTATGATTTTAGACAATTTTTTGGTTTCTGACGTGGCATAAAGTAAAAGGATCCTGTTGTAAACCAGGGACTGCCTTATATAATATATATATATAGAAGAAGAAGAAGAAGATATATATAAGAAGAAGAAGATAGATAGAGAGAGAGAGAGATATAGAGATATATAGAGAGAGAGATAGAGAGATATATAACAGGCCATATATTATATACAAGTATATATATACAAAATAAAAATCAAGTTAATATATAAAACATTATAAATTAATAATTTATTTTAAAAAATATTCCTTCTGGTGCAAAAAAAGGCATTTCTGCCAGGTCAGGTGAGACCAGGTGAATCCCTCCAGCTAATAAGACCTATGTGCAAGGCCTGAGTCTGGGATTAATTTCTAAAATACTTCACTTTTAGGGCAAGTTGCTTATGGTGCTGGAAAGACAGATCAGGAAAGCTTTCATGGGGAATAATTTTTATAAACCTCGTCCAGGTAAGACAAGGACCCCTATTTATTCGGCTAAGTTAGATTAAAAGATGGTAAGGTTGGGTTTGGAAATCCCTGTATTTTTTAATATTAAAACCTCTAGAGTGGATTAAGTTGGCGAAGGGTCTGGGGTTAGGTGAAATTCCAGGGCAGGTCAACTTAAAAACACATAAGGATTAGGGAAGGTCATTAAGAACCATCTCAGTAATTGACTTACAGACATCTTTATTTAGGTAGTATGCAGTTGGGGAGACAGGGTAAGCACTGGTAATTTTGCCTTCCAGTTACATTTTTATATGAAAATAATATTTCCTATGAGTACCCAGTGCTCAAATTAAGTGTTACCAGGGCTCCAGTGTCGGGGATGGTGCCCTAGAGTCAGCTTTGGAGGTAAGTTCTGCCTAGGTTCAGGTTCAGTACTCTGAGCTCTAACTTTGTTTTGGATTTGGGTCGCAGCCAGTGCTAGATCCATGTGTCCAATCAGAAATTCAGTCCACTGATCTGTTTGTGATATTCCCAGTGTTATACTGGGGGTATATATATGGTTCCCAGGGATACAAATATTTGGCCCTTTTTCAGTCAGATTTCTCCACCTACCAGTTTCCCTACTCTACATCTGCTCCCTTTGTGAGGAGGTGCGAAATAATGAGCAGATGATACAGATCTAAGTACTGCTGATTTAACTGATGAAAATTAGCTGCTTATAAAGAAATAATGAGACATCTGTGTAGATAGCAGAATTGCTGCCCTTCCCAGATTAATCATCAAAAAGGTCCAAAACTAGTTCATTTAAAAACAGGACAGGTTCATTTTACAGAACAAGTGATAAACAGAACTGACACAAGTTATAAATAACTTGGGAAATGACACTGTATACACACTGTAGAAAAGACAACATATATATATTTACAATTGTGATGATAAATATATATTCCCCTATATATTAGGTCATGGATATATATATTTTTTTTTTTTTTTTTTTTTACAGAGAGCAGCGTTGACGGGCAACCTAACGACCTTCCTTTTATGGCCAATTATGGAATATAATACTGATTTTAATATAAACCTTGAATTTTTCCGAATCACGTTACCCTGTAGTTATCTTGTAGAGTTATGATTCTACAAAGACAAAGGACAAGTTGCTGAAGAATTGGCCTAACCTTCCCTCACCACAAAACCAAGTTTCACCATGCATAACCCCATAATTTTGGACAATGAGTAACAAAAGAATCAATGGCTTGCACCAAAATAATGGCATGAAATACATTAGAGATGATAATGGTTAATCATTATCTAGGATGAGAAATATGATAATACGTTTCCAATGCAAAATACACAAGATGGGCAGTTGAACAGGATATGGTTCAAGTGTTGGCAGTTGAAAAAAATGATCATTAATTTACTTACAGAGAGAGAGAGAGAGTACAGAGAGAGAGAGACAGCAGAGCAGTAATTATCTAGCTAATGCTTTCATTACTTAAGTTTACTCATAGTAGACAGACACCCTCAATAAAGAAACTAAAGTCACTTGCAAGCATTAGTTTAAGGGTGTCTGTACAAGGATAGTACAGACACCTTAGTAATGTACATTGCACCACGTTTTTATTTTTTTACTTCTTTTGTAAGTCACCACATCGGCGCCAGGATAAGTGTTTCGGCGGCACCATTAATTAAGTCTCCGCTGAGCTTGTTTTCTTTGGTGACTTCCCATTTTCTTCAAGCTCAATTAGTCACGCCTAAAACGTGGAGGTCACGCATTTTAATCATTTTACTTTATGCGTATTTATACAAATGTCACATTGTGTATCACATGTTTCTTCATTCAAGGCATCAGACTGTATCCATATTGTAGCTCTGTATGTTTTGTATTGTAATTTGTACTCGTTCACTGCATATTATTGTTTATTGTTTCGCGACCTCAGGTCACAGTCAATTCCATTGTCTCTCACGGCCCGGCGTCAGTCGCCGCAATATAAGCTGCCTGGATCTGTAATAAAGTAGCAGTAACGTTTACCTGCTCGCTTCTTTGACACCTTACAGTGGTGACCCCGAGTATCCTGAGCCATTAAGCGGACCTCACACGCGACTTAGTCTTGGCTCCAGGATTTCTCCAAAACGCTTTAGCTACGGCCTAAACACGTAGCTGTAACCAGCGTTTGAGCGTGCTGACTCGCCGGTGTACCCCACCAGCGTCACTAAGCGAACCACACGGCGCCGCAAGTGCGCGATTCGACGCCGAGCAATTTACCCAGTAAGGGGTCAAAGGAGCGAGCATGGACGCGGATATCCTCCTTCATGCAGTTAAACGCGGACCCCGCTGACTCCGAGGTTTACCTACCTCCCCATCACAGCCGCGCCTGCCCGCGCATCGCAGGCCCTCCCGCACCCACACCAGCGCCCAACACACGACGGCCGGGCAACACAATCCCGGCCGCCCTCACCGTAAAGCTGCCGCCGTTTACGCAGGGAACCCATCGATGTGGCTGCGCGGGGTGGAGAGCCACTTCAGAATCGCGGACCTCACGGACGAAATCCTACAGGCCGACACAGTGCTCAACGCCCTTCCGGAGGACGGTACAGAAACTCATCTCAAAAGTTCAAACACACACCCTCATACAGCACCACAAAAAGTTCCTCCTCGAAGCTTGCTCCCTGCCCATCGCCCGGCGGGCCGCCTGCGCTATCGACCTTGCCATAAATCCACGCCACGACCTCAATCCAAGAGACGCTTGCATGGTCGAGATCTCCTGTCAATACCAGTCTTGGGTGGCACAAACAAGCGGCAGGAGATAAGCTCACGGAAATCTACCTTCGCCAACTCCTCCCGGAAGTACGCAACCAGATCGCTCACCCCTACACCATGCCTGTCGAGGACCTCAGAGAGGGGCGCAACACCACAGACTCGTCAAGGTTTCACAGCGGCTAAAACCGGCCACACAGCCGGTCAGCTCCGCCCAGCCTGAAGAGGGCGGCGAGAGCAGCCCGCCAACGCCATCGCCAACAGACGCCCACCGAACCACAGCAGATGGAGGTCCCCGGGCTTGTCGCTACCACAAGTGGTTCGGAAAGGACGCCTGAAACTGCCTGCCGCCCTGCTCTTCAACCCGTTCAAAAACGGTGGCGGCGGCCAGCAGGACAGGCCGCCATGGCAGCCGAAGAACCCAGGGCCTCAAAACAGTAGGTTTTACGTCCGCGACACTGTCTCCGGCAGGATGATGCTGGTCGACACAGGAGCCTTTAAGTCGGTCTTCCCAGCATCCAGAGAGGACCGCAACCAGACACCAGACCCGGCCGCTTTCCTGACGGCCGCCAACGGAACCCCATCCTCCTACGGCACCAGGCTCCTGTCGATCTCCATCCTTGGCCAGAGTTACCCTGGGACTTCATCGTCGCGGACGAGGAACCCCACTCCTGGGGCCGATTTTCTGGCGCACTTTGGCCTGCTAGTCGACGGGGCGCAAGCGCCTCCTCGATACCGACTCCTGCCGGTCTCTCCCGTTAACGGGGACCCAGACCCACCATCAGCGCTGTCGCCCCACCAGTATGCACACCTACTGTCGGAGTTCCCTGAGGTATTTAAGCCCAGCTTCGCTAAGTCCCCCGGGCCCCAGCCAAGCACGGCATATACCACCATATAGTGACTAAAGGGCCCCCCCGACACATGCGGTTCCGCAGGCTTCTCAGCGCCTTCAGGAGGCGAAAAAAAGCATTCATGAGATGGAACAGATGGGCATCTGCAGGAAAGCCCCAGTCCATGGGCCTCCTCCACATGGTGCAGAAACCGGACGGCTCCTGGAGACCCTGGGCGTGACTACAGGCGGCTCAACATTGCAACAGAGCCCGACCACTACCTCTACCCAACATGCAAGACCTCACGGCCTCCTTTCACGGGGCCAAAATATTCACTAAATTGGACCTTCTTAAATCTTATTTCCAGGTACCTGTTGCGCCAGAGGACATACCAAAGACAGCCATCATCACGCCCTTCGGGTCCTATGTGTTCGCCTTCTCCACCTTCGGGCTGAGGAACGCCGGGCCACCTTCCAGCGGCTCATGGACAGCATCCTGGGGACCTAAAATTCTGCGCCTGCTACGACGACGACATTCTCATATTTTCCAGGTCCACAGCCGAACACCAGAGACACATCAAAGCAGTCCTCAGCGCTTCCAAGAAAACGGCCTCGTCGTCCGTTTCGACAAGTGTACCTTCGGCGTCCAGAAAGCAGAATTCCTGGTCACGAGGTGTCTCCGACAGGCGTCCGCCTCTTACATCGAAAAGTGGCAGCCGAGCTGTTCCCGACACCCACCTCCATCAAGGCCGTCCAGGAGTTCCTTGGGATGGTAAACTTCTACAGGCGGTTCATCCCCGGGATCGCGCACACCACGGCCCTCTGGACGGAAGTCCTAAAAGGTCAACCAAAGTCCCTGTCTTGGGGACCCAGCCAGCAGCAGGCCTTTTCCTGACGAAGGCCGCCACCAAGGCAACCGCCTTGGCACACCAGGATCCCAAGGCCCTCCAGCTGACGACAGACGCCAGTAACGCGCCTGCGGTGCTGTTCTGGAGCAAATCATCAACGGCGCCCCAGCCCATCGCCTTCTTCAGCAAGAAGTTCAGTCCCTTCGCAGAGTCCCGCCAGCACCTTCGACAGGGAACTCTGCGCGATGTACCAGCGCAGTTCGGCACTTCAAGTTCCTCCTGAGGGGACGCCCTTCACAATCTTCACAGACCACCAGCCACTGGTTCACGCCTTCACGAAGCAGGGGACGATGGTCTTCCAGACAGCAGCGCCACCTCTCAGCCATAGCCGAATTTACCTGTTCCGTCAGGTACCTCCCCGGCAAGAAAAATCCCGTAGCAGACGCCTCTCCAGAGTCGAGTTGAACGCAGTGCAGCTTGGGTGTAGATTACCAGGACCTTGCCAGAGAACAGGCCGCTGACCCAGAAACCCCAGCATACCGCACCGCCATCACATCCTCAAGTGGCGGGACGTGACCGCCCCCGAGGCCCCAGCCTGCTCTGTGACATCAGCACAGGCCAGCCCCGCCTTTGGTTCCAGCCTCACGCCAGGTATTCGACATAATTCACGGCCTCACACCTCCGGCAGGACCACGCCAAACTGCTTTCAAAAAGTTCGTCTGGCACGGGTGCAAAAGGACGCCACAGCCTGGGCAAAACAGTGCCCTGCAGTGCCAGACCAGTAAAGTGGGTCGTCACACGCAGTCGGGGGGTAGGCGAAGTTCCCACAGCCAGGGCGCCGTCGCCACATCCACATCGACGTCGCCGGGCCCCTTCCCCATCAGGCAGATCCAGATACCTCCTGACGGTGGTAGACCGTTCGACGAGGTGGCCTGGCCACACCCATGCAAGAAGCCACCGCCAGCGCTGTGCGCTGAGGCCCTGCTTTTCCAGTTGGGTTAGCCGCCAAGGCCCGACCACATCACAACCGACAGGGCCCGCTTTCTCCGGAAGTTGTGGTCTGCCCTGGCTCAACTGCTGGGAACCACGCACCACACCACCACAGCGCATAAACCCAGCGCCAACGGCCTGGTCGAACGGTTCCACAGGTCCCTAAAGTCATCCTCATGGCCCGCTGCACCGCCGAGGACTGGAAACATCAGCGTGCCGTGGGTCCACCTCTATCCGCAGCCTCGGTTGAGGACCGCTACCCTCATCACTGGAGGCTCAGAGCCGACGCCGCACCCATCCGCCACCCACGCCTCGCCAGAGCCGACGCCGCCCGCTCCACTACCAACTAAGTCCTGCAGGGACCTTCCGTGCTGGAGCTGAACAAACCTATGGGAACCCAGCGACGCAGCACCCCTCGTGGTGCCGGGAGAGTGGCGGATGATCGCCGCACTCCCCATCAGATACTGCAGAGGCCTCCCGACGTGGCCGGCAAGTTCGCTTGCAGGCGCCATCGACAAAGCAACCACCTTCATGCCGCCACAGCTGTCATCCGCCACCCACGTCTTCGTCACTGATAGTCGACGCCCCGGACGTCCGTCCAAACCAGGTGTTCCACTAACTAAGCCCCTCGCTTTTCTATGAACAGGGACCCTTCCACTACTTGCGTGCTGGAGCGAAACAACAAGGCTGTTCAAACTGTGTGTATGCTGGCACTCCCAGGCAAGAACGACTGGGTTTCCATAGACGGTTAAAGCCCGCCTTCCTGTCGGAGAGTCCCGGCAGCGACGCAGCACCCTTCCGCCCAACCGCACTCCAGCATGCGCCTCACCATTACACAGCAGGCGCCGGCCGCCCCAGGAAGGGCTGACCGCCCAAACAGCAGCCTCACAGGCGGGAGGCCCTCCGTTATCTTCAAGGAGCCGCCACGCACTTTCAGCGTCCCAGCAGATAGCCCCGGATTAGTCAGACGCGTCCCTCGTCTTGGGGGGAGATTTGTAAAGTCACCAAATCGGCGCCAGGATAGTGTTTCGTAAGGCGCCATTAATTAAGTCTCCGGAGTCAACTGAGCTTGTTTTTCTTTGGTGACTTCCCATTTTCTTCAAGCTCAATTAGTCACGCCTAAAACGTGCC
Organism: Macrobrachium rosenbergii; assembly: GCF_040412425.1. Lineage (NCBI taxonomy): Eukaryota > Metazoa > Arthropoda > Malacostraca > Decapoda > Palaemonidae > Macrobrachium > Macrobrachium rosenbergii. The sequence goes on along the minus strand of NC_089796.1, from coordinate 14,772,034 downwards.
AGGTCACGCATTTTAATCATTTTTACTTTATGCGTATTTATACAAATGTCACACATTGTGTATCACATGTTTCTTCATTCACAGGCATCAAGACTGTATCCATATTGTAGCTCTGTATGTTTTGTATTGTAATTTGTACTCGTTCACTGCATATTATTGTTTATTGTTTCGACCTCAGGTCACAGTCAATTCCATTGTCTCTCGCACGCCCGGCGTCAGTCGGCCGCAATATAAGCTGCCTGGATCTGTAATAAAGTAGCAGTAACTTTTACCTGCTCGTTTCTTTGACACCTTACACTTTTATCTATCACCTTAGTAATTAACACACCCCAACCGCACATTTCATCTCTATCTTAAATCCATTTTCTATGATAGGTGTCGGTTCAGTTATTTACCCTTCCGTACACTCGGGTATATGCAGTAACTTTTACTTTTTTTTTAATAATAAATATATATACAATAAGCTTTGGTGAAAATGAAAAAGCAATGTTTTCTGGCCGGCCTTCCTGTGGCCAAACTGCTGCTCATACCAGACTCCCAAGAGCTGTTTCAAGTTTTCCAATATTTGTTATGAGACGAGGTTGCCAGTCCCATGCCTACAACCCCACAATGCAATGGCCACGGGAATCTCTGTGCGCCTGTTTTCCTTCGGAGGTCACCTATCCAAGGACTGAGCAAATTCAACCTCTACACTGAACATATTCTCTCACTCTCCATAGAATATCTGATAGTGTTGTTAACTTGATCATGTCGATACACGTAAACAGAGGTCTGCCATTTTACATTTTACAGTCAACGATCACACTACAATCAACCACAGCTACAGCCTTCATTGTTGCAAAGTATGATTTGCCGAGCCGTTACGTTAATCGCATTGATAATTCACATTAAATAGATCAAATAATTAGTCAAATACTTTATTAGAACTATGATGATGATGTGAGTAATTTTTACGATTTTTATATCAACACAATGTTTTGGGTAAAATAATGATTTACGCATTTGCGTTACCAAGAATAAGCCAGTTGTAGTCCTTCATGTAGAGAACAAAGATTCAGATAACGAATTTGGCACTATGTCTTACGTAAAATATCGATTCCAGTAATTTAATTCATTGGGATAACTTAAAAAAGGAACCGCAGTACTGCTTAATGTTATTTAACCTCATGCAATACAAATATGGAATTATGCCGACACGATACCATGCCGATTGACTGACATCATATTACCAACAGACGTTACAACGATCACGGTTGAGCTATATCCGCTGATAACAGTGACGTACATGAAGGTGTGTCAAGGTGATTAGGTAATCCTCTGTGGATTTCGAAATCTCCAGAAAGACAGACAAATCCTAGGGATTGAATTTGCTTGGCAAGCTGCTTCAGAACAGACCCCGTAGCGGGGTAGGGCCGTAAGTGCACTTTGTGCGGTGCACTGTAGGCATTATTTAAAGTTCTGTGCAGCGTGCCTTCAGCCCCTAGCAGCAACCCCTTTCGTTCTTTTTACTGTACTTCCATTCATATTCTCTTTCTTCCATCTTACTTTCCACCCTCTTCTAACAATTGATTCGTAGTGCAACTGCGAGGTTTTCCTCCTGTTACACCTTTCAAACCTTTTAGTCAATTTCCGTTGCAGCGCTGAATGACCTCATAGGCCCCAGAGCTTGGCCATTGACCTAAATTCTATATTCAGTTCAATTCTTCAGAACAGAAAACCCAAGAATGAAAACACAAAAACAAAATAAATGAAAATACATAACTGAATGAACCAATAAATGGGCTCATAAAATCGAACACATACAGTCATAGGTACCTGAATCATACTCCTGGTATTTTATTTGTCAGTTTTTCATATGACACGTAAAGGATACCAAACTTCTTCAAATTAAGCCTGTAATTCTTTGCAAGGTTTCTCGTGCTTGGACTTCAGTCTGGGTGGAGTGTTGGGCAAAACTTTTATAATCTTATTGTTTTTTATATTCATAAGATAATGCAAAGCCTTTATAATAAGTTTTCTAATCACATACTGTGTACTATAGGCTTCTGGTTTTATAAACAGTGATGTATGTTGCAACTGTTGACTTTCATGGTCAAGATTTTGGGGTGGAGCCAAATGCCCTTCACCACGCCAGTATTCTCAACCTATCTAATGCAATATTAAATCTAGTTCACCTTTTAAAGTACTCCTTTTTAAGCATCGTGCAACATTGCCTCAATATTATTTTTTACTCTTCTCTATCCCTGTATCTGAGTCTCGTTATCACCTGTTTTTAGTTTACTTCCATTTATTTTTTTATCTGCATATCAGCTTATTTCTACTTACTTTGTTTTATTACACTGATACTAATCATAATAATAATGAAGGTGATTAAATGACTGGGATAATGCACTTATCACACACTGACTTGATAAACCCTATCTAATCATTTCAATTTTCCTCCTTGAATTTCTTATCAGTGCATGTTGATGACGGCATGGTTGTCTGGTCGTCATATTTGTGTTGAATTCCAATGCTGAATGGCTCCCAACAAATAATGATTATTTTTAAAATATGCTTTCGTATCACAACGAAACTTTCGCTCTAGAGAGATTGTGGAATATAAATTAGAAATGAAATATAAAATTTATGCCCAAGGCCAAGCACTGGCGCCTATGAAGTCATTCAGTTTTGAAAGGGAAATTGAGAGTAAAAAGGTTTTCAAGGTGTAACAGGAGGAAAACCTCGCAGTGAAAAAGTTGTTAGCAGAGGGTAAAAAGTAAGATGGAAGAAAGAGAATATGCACGGAGGTGCGACAAATACAATGAAAGGGGTTACAGCTTTGGGCCGAAGAGACGCCGCAAAGAATGCACTATTTCCCCCCCCCCTCTACAGGATAGAGGTTTTTACTCTATATATGATGGTCTGGTTTCTTAGACTTGGGTCAAACTACCTAAAAACAGTGAGTCCACTGATATACAGTATAATGCTTGGCTCATATGGCTTGACGGACGAATTTATTTCTGGATATTTGAAGATGGAGCCATGTTAGGCCAAGACATTGGACAGCTGGATGGTCACCAAAGAATCTTTAGCACTTTCTACACTTCGCCATGCAAGGAATGTTTTCCTGGAATTTTTCTTTTCTGCAGCTGCCCTTTGCACCATATGCCTGATTGATGATTTTCATTGGTGTTGAATAACGCCAAAGTACAAGTTAATGACTTCAATTTTGCCACCAATGTTGGCTACTTGGTGTAAAATTCGGAAACAAGATGGGGCATTCTCGCCGTCATCCCCCGCCCCCTCCACTAACAGGACAACTCGTTCATTCTTATCCCACAAGGTCGAAAGGAGTTGATAAGTTCGCTGCTTATTTCACAGACATTTTTCACGTTTTTCGAACAACGCGGAACCGCACGATAATCATTGCTACTTTTTATAAATCAATACCTGTACTACTTTTTTATAAAGTGTTTTTATCTTATGGAATATTCAAATATACTTATGGAGATTATGAAATATTCAAATATACTTATGGAGAAAGTATAAAAAGGCGATGGCTTGAAGAAATATTTCACCGGGACATTATGAAAGTGTACTGAATAGTGAACTATTGAATTCATAACGAAAAGAAATGAACAATTATATATCAACAAATAATATCTATTTAATAAAAAAAAATTGGAAAAGTCACGAGTAACAGATACCTACAACGGATATTATGAAACAACATAGGCCTACAATTTGGTTGCTTAAAGGAAGATTGCATTGCATCATACACCTGTGCTTTTTAAAGTGTTTTTATCAGTAATTTCGTTCTAATTTAAACAAATGATTCAATAATGGTCAGAAATTGAAATTTGGGTAATTCGTCAGAGAAAATTAATCGGGAACATTATCACCAGCGCGAAGATCAAGCGATTCAGCTAATTAAAGATAAACATGAATGTTTTGCCGTGTCAAGCTGACACACGGGCAACCTAATTCCCTTGTCAAATTCTAATGTGATGCACGAAAAAAAACGGAAATAGTATATAACAAACAAACGCTAATGGTACTAAAGAAAAAAAAAGCAAAGGCGAATGATAATTCCGAAACAATATTCCAACACTAATGAGATTTTTATTTAATAGATATAAATCAAATATTTGACTTCACATGCCTAACTGTTCTGTGTTCTGTTTACAATAAAAAAAACTTATTATCGCTGATAATTACCTTATCAGAATGAATTTACTTCGGCCGATAAATCCGATAAGATAATTTAAAATTCTTGCCCCGACACTGCGGGATTGTCAGTTCTGCGACGAAGGAAGCTTATCTAGTACGGATTCCTTTTCAGGAGTGCAAAAGTTACATTAAGAAAGTGCAAAAGCTACATCAGGAAGCGCAGAACTTTCATTAAGAGAGTGCAAAAAGTTAACATTAAGAAAGCGCAAAAGTTGCATCAAGACAAAAGTTCCATTAAAAAGCGCAAAGTTACATTAAAAACTATCACCTTGAGCGTGATGCTAAACCAGTTGTAGTGGCTGTAGCGATGTCTATACTAAGGTAATATGCACCGAACTATATAGAGATTTTTGCTGAAAAAATAATTCGGTGTTCATACCGTATCGAACTCAACCTGTGCTTTAAGAAAATAGTAACTTGTTTTAAATGTAAATTCTACCATAAAATTATGTATGAGCTCCTTTACTGAGTGGCTTCCTCAAATATTATTTTTGAAGGTGATATTTAAACTTATGTCAGTACAGTGTGTGTGTGTTTGTGTGTGTGTGAAAAAGTTTGACTCTTCATTTTCCTCGAAGGCATGTGGAATGAATTAAAAATAGTAAATGAAACTTATTTAACGTCCAACTTCCAAGTAGTGTTTCTTATTTTATCGCACACGGGAGACTTTCTTTCGTAGTTAATGACATTTTAGGTTCTAAAATAATGATAATATTTATCTGCTGCTTGACTGAAGGGTGGAATTAATTTTGCTTTGTAGGCTCATGGTCTTTAAATGGCTTATTCTGCATAAATATTGACACATTTCAATTAACAATAATAAAAAGAATTCTCCACAGCTGTTGTGTGGCCGATGGATGAATCCGTAGCACATGAGGCTGAAACCTATGTAGTTCTGGGACCAATAAACAATTCACTACATGAAATACATTAAGTTGTTAAATTCTAAGCTAATATTTGGCCAGCACAAGTTCTTGCTCTTATGGGCAGTCCGTGAGCATTCAATTAGCCTTTGAAACTATATATGGTTGTGAGGGAAATTATCATTATTCAAAATGTGCATTCCAATGAAATGAGCCAAAGATGTCATTCCTCATTCCTCCACAGGATATAATCAAAGCAACCCCCTAAAATCCGCATAATGCAATAAAATTGATCTATACATACAATAAAACTGACCTATACATACAAATGCTCAAAGATACCAAAATGAGGAGGACCCATTTAGGTAGGGTTCACTGAAATCTTTGTCATTGTTGGCTTAAGCAATTAAATAAATCATGGACTGACCAATGGACAGTGACACTCACAATATTAGCCACTAAATACGCCTGCAAAGAAGGTTCATCAGCAGCTTGTCAAACCACCCTACACACAAACTGTGCAATTCACTCCTAACCTACAAACGTTCTCATGCTTCCAGGACACTAAGGCCCTTTCTTTCTAATACCTCTTTTGTGCCATCTATCCAACGCTCTCTACGTCTTCCTCCCCTCCCTATCCCTTACACTGTTCAGTTGTTTGTTTTTCACCAAACTATCATTGTCACTTTTTCCACATGACCAAGCCATTTCAAAATACTTTGATCCATCCTTTCATCCACATTAACCTTTTTACAAATTCTTCCGCTGTCTCCACAACTCTTACCCTCTCAATTTTTCATACACTTCATATACCACACAAACAGCAGTGTCAACCTTTTATTCTTTCATTTACATTCAACACCCACAACTTGGCTCCATAAAGGAGAGTTGGCTCATCAGTCCCCTCATACATTCCAGCCTTGGAGCTTCCACCGACAATTTAAGCCTCCCAATCTTTTGCACATATTGTGCTATTTATCTTACTCTATTTTCTGACTCATCTCTTGTCTCATCAACTATCATTTAATACTCGAGTAACTTATACGAATATATAATTTCAGCTCTTCCACCATCATATATAACTCCCCAGACGCTTTCACCTATTTTTCTTCCCTTTCGTTACCCTATTTAAGTTAAATATAATAGTTAACTCTCCAATCCTGCCATACACCCAAACTCTTGCTCCTACCTCCAGACCTTTTGCAAAGGATCCTGCTACCTTCCATGTTCTTTCTAACTGATGATTCACCTCCCGTGTTATCCTACTTTCGTCTGCTATAATTACATACAAATACCTACATGAACCAACTACTTCCACTCTTCTGCCAGCCACACCAATATTCATTGTCAATTTTCCCTGGCTTCCTTTTATCTACAATTTTAACTAAACCATTAATAAAATTCTCTTTCATTTTTCTCCTCTTACAAACAGTTTCATACTTCACTAGTCTTTGTAGTGTCACTTTTACCAACGAACTGTATTCACTGTATACATTAGCCACTCCACAATCAACTGACAGCTCAGTTTTTATCCCACAAACTTCCTCCTACATCAGTTCTTTCCATAACTTCTGCCATCACTCAATCCATAAAAATATCAAACGACAGAGACAACATACACCCTCATCCAGAACTAAATTTATAATAAATCTGTTAATCTCCCGTCTGCATATCCTAGCATATATCTAACAGAATGGGATTATATAATTCCAATTCATTTCATTATTTTAGGCTGCTGTGCTAAAACATTTAGGATAAAAAGAGTATTACCTAAGCCATCAACAAAAACAAGGGCAAGATGTCATTCATAAGGAAGATGAAGGGCATGGTGATTATTACCCATATTGGAGACACAGAAGCCCAGCATCTTGACGAGCTCGATTCAAATCCTGCGAGACAGAAGACGAGAAAAGGGAAGACCAAAAACACTAAAGCTCCACCCAATACTGGTCAGCCACCGCAGGATTCCTTGGCCGAACTAACAGAAGAAGCACGGACTGCACCAAAGAAGGAATTACAATACAAGAAAAGTAAGTATTGTCATAGGTATTTGATATATATCGTATAAGAACATGACAGAATACCACCAGTAAGATAGGAATAAAAAAAAAATATTCGTTGGCTTTATCACCTGGAATCTATGCTACCGACCTGAAACGGGGAATTGCAATCGAGGGGAGAAAGGAGTAAGAGTTGATTAAAGTTTTCAGTGCTCCGGCAATATTAAAAGATTAAACTGCAGGACAGTAGCCTGAGATTGGAACAGTCCTTTTTCTATTGGGACCAGTGGCACCTCAGTGTCTCACACGAGGGAGGAAGAATGGTAGATGAATGAATTAACAATTATGACAGATACCACGCTGGTCTTTATGAATGTTACATAACCCCAAGGACTTTTTCAGCAGAGTAATGGGAAGGGCACGGGTTTATAAGAATTGCAGAGTATGAAGATTTGGTACATTTTAATCCTTAACAAACAACAGGGTTAATTTCTTTCCTGAAACTACGAGAACAATCTTTAATAAAAAGTGAAGAGATAAAACAACACTACACTTGCAATGAAACATTTTCACAATTATGGTAGCTTAACTAAAGTTGGGAACTTACAAAAATTGTTGCCTTTTACTTCAATACAGAACCCACCTGCTTGGATAATGCAGTTTTCAACGAGAAACTACGCATCATTTATGTCATCATTCTTTGCCTCCTAATTGGATTAATGGTCCCTTACATTCTCTCCTGGCATTTCATAAATTTGCCTCCACCAGACTACAAGAATTACTGTGGCCTTAATATATCATACAGGTTAGAAAACTGAAGTGAGCTCTTTTTTGTATGCAATGATTCAATAAGACTTGAAGTGTCGAAGCATTGGACATAGTTGAAATAAGTTGCATTTTTTCAAAGAACGTGTAAAAAATGTAATACAAACTCGCATTTTCTCTTTTTTTATTTTTATTTTTTTTTTTGTATTACAGGATGGAATGCCTACCTGGTACTATTAATATGTCCCAGAAAGTCTGTTACCAGGCCAACTGCTGCTATGATGATGCACCGACTGACCCATACGCTCCTAAGTGCTTTCATACTATCCCCAGCCAATATGGCTACTATGTTTACAATTCTACGGAGGGTGGAGATACCATCATCATACCTGTTAGGCAGTCAAAAATACCAGAACCTGTTAGGCAGTCAAGAACACCAAAACCTATTCTTTACAGTCTGGAACAGACATCTTTCACACTTGACCTTTTGCCCATAGATGAAACAACACCTACCAGTGATATAGCTTGGCCATTAAGGGTCCTTGTCCAGAGGAAGGGACCAGATACGGTAAGGATAAAAATCTGGGATCCTATGAATGCACAAGATGTAGATGACGACTTCACAGATGACAGTCCCTCTGAATGGAAATTGGACGTCACTGTCAGTGACCTTGGTGGGCAGTTCAACGTATCCATCACAAGAAATGAAACAGGAGAGGAGCTTTTCAATACTGTGTTTGGTCCACTTATATACAGCAGAAACTATATGGAAATCACTGCTAGAGTGAGCAGTTACCACATTTATGGACTGGGGCAAAGAGGAAATTACAATTTCATCCCCAATTCTAATGAGAGACCTCGCTGGAAACTTTTCAATACAGATACGGATGATGATGATGACACTATGTCTCACAGCTCCCATCCATTTTACATGAACTTCGAAGGAAATGGAAGTGTGCACGGTGTCTATCTACACAACTCTGCTCCACTGGAAATTGGCTTTCATCCTGTACCAGCCATTGTTTTTAGGGCGCTTGGGGGCTCACTCGATCTTCGGTTCTTTGCTGGACCAACACCTCAGGATGTTACCAGACAGTACACGGACTTGATAGGAAAACCGGCAATGCCACCATTTTGGGCTCTCGGGTACCACCTCTGCCGTACAACAGCGGACACCAAGGAGTTTGAGTGAGTAACTTCAAAGATTTTTATCGGTGATCTTCATAAATGTCTTTCGTTACTATTGACGATTTCATTTTTGTTCAAGTCAAGGGCTACTCTGTGTGTTTTGCTTTAGGGTCATCTACATCTGATTAAGTGACTTTACCTGAGGAGTCTTCGTTTGTATAATCATAATTCTGTGGTAATATTACTCAAGTCTGGCTTCCCAAACTTATTGTCGAAATGAATTAACCTTCTCAATATATAAAATACAGGTATATACTGGGTTTAAGGCAGACCAAAATATCATCCTGTTAATTACACAGAGCATAAAATAACAGGAGGAAAAGGAGTATGTTAAATACAGTGAAAAAAATTAGATAACTTTCTAGCACACTCTTGAACATCCCAAAAATAACCTAACTTTGAAGAAGTAAGAGGAGGTAAAGGGAGATACAGAAAGAAGAGACCCCACATTAGAAAAGGGGGAAAAATTAATAATTTAATAAGTAGATAAAAATGTATTGAAATGCAAGGAGAAGAGTATTAGGGTAGTAATGTACTGCACCTTCGCTTGAACTTCTGAAGTTCCAATGTCTAACTGATGAATGCTTGCAGCAAAGCCTTCGAGAAGATGACAGAGAAGGCACTGCCGTACGAGAGCGACTGCATAGACGCCAGGCTCGCTTTTCCTGGATCGTTCACGCCCCTCTCACAACAAGCTGAGGAACGCATCCAGAGTCTACAGACTAACGGACGAAGGTTCTGGCTCGTCCAGTACCCCTTTTTAGAGTCTGGAAGTCAAGCTTATGAAAAAGCTAAGGGATCGGATCTGCTCCTACAGGTTAGTGATTTCAAGTCTGATCATTTATAAGCTTGTTCTTCTGAGTTTGAATTTTTTTTTAAAGAGGTAGTTAAAGGTTTTTAGTTGTTACCTGACAGACAAATAGCTTACAGTGCTTTCTACATCACTCTCATATGAACTCCAGTTTTAAATTGACCTTATTTTTCCTGCCTCAGGGTATTTTTGACACGTTTAAACGCCAATTCCATAGAAAACATTAACATTTTTCATCACCCTTGCAGACAGAAAGTGAGTCGGGAGAAAACATCACGGTCATAGACTACTACGGCCGAGTGGCTAAGAAAACTGTCGGATATCCAGATTTCATAAATAGTAATATCACAGACTGGATGAAAGCGCTTGACGGAATAAGTGACCTCTACAGTAAATCCGACGGTATTGTACTTTTCAAGAATTCACCAATGAACCAGGCCTATCCCAACTACACTCTTCCAGTTGGCGTCTGTGAGTAAGCGCGAAGAATGAGCTCTTTTCTCTTACTGCTAATGTCAACGGAATTTCCCCATGTTCCTATCCCGATCAGTCCCTCCAGAGCCATCTATTCATTTGCGTTAATATTGACGTTGCTGTATCATCACTTTAAGAAAGAACTCACGAAGTTCCGCTTCAACCCCTCCAAGTCTTAATTTCCTGAATGAGAAGACGTCTTTTTAGAACCCTGTACTGAGAGGGACTCAGTTTTAGTCTAAACGATACTAAGAGGAACTAAGTTTTAGCGACCTGAATTGCAACAGACGTGTTCTCACTAACATTTCCCCCTCCAGTTTTTCGCTCCGGGACTATTAAGGAAGTTTGGTAATAATAAAGGGTACAAGAGCTCGAAACAGTCCACAGTTTGAGACTAACTTGGCTCACGAGTAGCATTTGATTAAATTAATGATGCAGATTTTGTATAATGACACTACGTTTCTCATACAAAAGGCTTGAAATGATTTGCCTGTACAATCCTCTCGCTTCCAAACGCACGACAATGTAAGCAATAAAGCTTGTTCCCTTTGACAATCCAGCTCTTTGTAAGACTGCTGATATAATGACTGTTGCAACGAAGATATCAATCGCATTTCACTTTAATTCATAAGTAAGCAGAAAAACGAAAACAAAACATTAAGATGAATATGCCTTAACTACCCTGTAATGCATTTTTTGCAGCACTGCAAGAAGCTTGCAACGAGACCCAGCCGGAATTCTGTTGTCCTCGCTACGACGTGCCCTTCCTACCTGCTGGTATGTCAGATTTAAACAACAAGACAATATGTTCATCGCTAATACACCAGACTCTGGAAGGAGAGGCAAGACCTCATATAATCTCCCACAATTCTTATGGACGTTACCATCACCAAAGGACTTATGAGTTTAAGGTAGGAGTTTTTCTTTCCTATTCAACTGGTTTTCGAGTTTAAGGTAGGAGTTTTTCTTTCCTATTCAACTGGTTTTCGAACCCCACTGAGATCAAATGCTGTGGCTGCCAGGCTTTTAAGGTCTGTCATAATTTTCAGCGACACTGTATTTTATAAGGCAACAAGAGTAAGCTCAACCCACAATTTTTTTCCAGGACTCCTTCCTGCCTTACACTGAGTAAAATCCCAATCCTTGACGGCAGCAGTTTTCCCCTGATGTAAGACCAGTGTTGAATAAAAAAAAGTAAAAGAATGTGCCGAAGTTTCTTCGGCGCAATCGAGTTTTCTGTATAGCATATAACCAAGGCCACCGAAAATAGATCTATCTTTCGGTGGTCTCGGTATAATGCCGTATGAGCCGTGACCCATGAAACTCTCAGCCAGCCGTGGTGGCCTGTGTTGTTGCGGTGCCAGAGGCACGATTATGGCTAACTTTAACCTTAAATAAAATAAAAACTGCTGAGGCTAGAGGGCTGCAATTTGGTATATTTGATGATTGGAGGGTGAATGATCAACTTACTAATTTGCAGCCCTCTAGCCTCAGTAGTTTTTAAGATCTGAGGGCGGACAGAAAAAAGTGAGGACGGACAGACAAAGCCGGAACAATAGTTTTCTTTTACAGAAAACTAAAGACTATCTACAAGAAGAAGATTCTAAAATCTTTGTGTTGATTAAAACAAGTAAAAGAGACAGATACGATTTAACCGAAGTCATTTATAACAGCAGCAGCAGCTGACTCGTTGGTTTGCAAACTTCTTGGCTCTTATTAACGGGATCGTAATATAAAAACAGGTTTTCAACAATTCTTAGAGTCCATTTTCAGATATCAAATTACCTACCATAATATTTGGGCCATCGTTTCTCTATAAAAGATGTCAAGTCTACTCTAAACGTAATATAAGATGAACCGGTTCACATAGCTTACTTAATTTCCGGTTTCAGTATGACTAATAAGTATCTGCACAAGAGATCCTACGTAAAGATGCATTTACCTACAATCCTAACGCATTCATGCAACACCACTCGTAATGCCTTTACTAAACATTTACAGAAATTTTGTATTACGAAACTAGGGACTCGTTGACCCATTCCACGAGAAAACAAATAATAAAAGACTATATGGAGAGACAATAGAATCAAAGATCAAGTAATAAGACTGCTCGAACATGATGTTATGTGGATACAAAGTAATTTATGCTTCTCAAATGACCGGAAGATCTAACATTATGCTTTACCTCTAAAATCACATTTCTTCAAGTTGTGATTTGTAATTACCAGCACCGAAACACAATCATATTTTATATCAGAAATAAGTCTTGAAAGACATTTTAAAGAATTTAAAATCATTAAGGACGAGATTTCCTATTTTTTCCACATTTGCGTGTTTATTCTTACAGACGCCTATCATCCACAGAAATCATTGGACACAGCTACCCGTCCTGTGGTACTCAGCCAATCCACCTTCGCAGGAAGTGGCGCTTTTGGGGGCCAGTTTGGAGGAAATTACAAGCCTAACTTTGTATCACAGCAGAGGGCTCTTACCTACATCTTACAGATGGGGCTATATGGTGTCCCCTTTACAGGTGTACCTATCTGCGGCAGCACAAATGACACAGGTGATCACTGTTAAAAGAAACATATGAATATCTTCTGTTTTTTTCCTACTGTTAACTTTGAGAAATACAAGAGCATTTTAGCAGCTTTATTAATCGGAAAATAATGATCTTGCCTGTCACAGTTAAAAAGGCACACTTATTCTCTGGGTAAGAACACAAGGCACACTTATTCTCTGGGTAAGAACACAAGGCACACTTATTCTCTGGGTAAGAACACAAGGCACACTTATTCTCTGGGTAAGAACACAAGGCACACTTATTCTCTGGGTAAGAACACAAGGCACACTTATTCTCTGGGTAGAACACAAGGCACACTTATTCTCTGGGTAAGAACACAAGGCACACTTATTCTCTGGGCAAGAACACACAAGGTTTTAAAAACATAATCATATACATACACATGTACCTTCTCATCTATCTCGCTCATGCATCCGACGCATAAAGGTGAGCCTTTACGTATGACTGGAAAAACCCTTTATATGATTCCTGTTAAATTAACGATAAAATACAGTTTTTGACTGCTATGACAATAAAATAAAATCAGTGTATACGTCTGCAAACGGCGCAGTTGCCAACAGTGAGGCTTGATTTCAGTGAACTGGGTAGCTGTCAATTTTCCTTTTCATATTCAGTGAAAAAAGCTTTTGATATTTGTTATTAAGAGCCCGATATAAAAGTAGCGTAAACATTTACGAAAACAGTACAGATAGTTGTGGCTTTTATTCTATCGCACAAAGACCAAAATACAATACAGTATTACTGTCTTCCTTGCTGTTTCAGAAAATTTCATGAGGGCGGAATACTGCCTCAGAGGTCACCAGATGGGCGTCTTCCTTCCCTTCATGATGAATCACTACGAATATCACCACTTACCTCGTAATCCAACGGACTTCACATCCGGGTTTATGGAAAATGTCAGGTTAGTTTGCTTAGCCCGTGGTTAGTGCACAGTTGAGCCGTGGTTAGTGCACAGTTGAAGATAGCAGATCAGTATCAACCTTTCAGACCTGAAAAAAAAAACCGCAGATTGGAGAACCAATATATTCAGATGCAAACATACAGTTTCAGAGCGTCATGCTCCGCCTTCGGTGTGGAGACAGTGAAACCAGTGTGCCTTTTTAAGAGTAGTTGGGCTGTAATGTCTCCACACTTATTGCATAATTCTTTCACACAGCAAGTCTAAATTCATGCCTAATTTTCTGTGTCTGATGAAAAAGAAACTACACTACAGCCACAGTGTGCACACCAGTCCCATTTGTTCACGTAATTGTATTCCTCAGATGCAGTTAGCAGTCAGGATCTGCACAAAATCTTACAGGCTGGGAGATGATATGATATCAGTCATAATTTGTTAATGAAGGCATTTTTCTTTAATTCAGTAACTAAATCAACTACAAGTCAACAATGTTTATTTCTTTGGACTTTGTAGCGCTTGAAAAAAATATCGGATTAATCCTATAACTAGATTTTTCCATGACCCAAGACTTGACTCCGAGAAATGCTAGAAATTCATCTATAAGTTTCACATAAAAACAAACAGCATGAACAGACATGATGAACATAACTTCCAGCCATGCCCTTCGACGAAGGTAGAAAGTTAAATTAAGGTACATAAATAGACTAACGAACATATTAAGACCGATAGACGGACAGCAAGTATCAGCATTAAAACAAGACTTGCCAGCTATGAGGCTAATAGCACTGAGCTCTACTTAGGAATGTAGCCAAATCAGGGAACGTACACCCAATGTTGAGTAAGCAAATTCTTTCTTAGTAAATTATATATATATTATATATATATATATTATATATATATATATATATATATATATATATATATATATATATATATATATATATATATATATATATATATATATATGTAATTCTAATAGCCACAATGCCCTCTTAACTTCTCTTAACTTCTGGTAAAAGTGACCAGTAGATTCTACATATATATATATATATATATATATATATATATATATATATATATATATATATATATATATATATATATATATATATATATATTATGGTTACCTTTTCAACTGAGACCATTACCTGAAGGGCGCGTGGCTAAAATTAAACAAAATTCTAGGCACCAATTCAGTAAGAAAAGATATAGCGATCCTTCACAGTAACCGAAGATTTTCCTTATTTTAATGATCGCAAATTCCCAGGAGATCATTTTCTTTATGATAAATAAGGTCTGGGCTATAATACAACATCTCTCTACGTATACCGGACCTTTCAACATCACAGTCACAGTCTGTGTTCTGTTCAGTCTTCTCAGTCACAGATCTTGGATATCCAGGCAATGTTATATAAAAAAAAAAAAAAACTGAAATCTACTTCCTGGAGGAGCGAGCCATTTTGAGCAAATCCTTGGATAACCACGCAAGCAAATTTCTATGAAAAACTTCTACTATATTTCAGACTCTTCATCCGGTTAAGGTATATGTTAATTCCATACATCTATGACTTATTTTACGAAGCTCACGAAACGGGGACCCCAGTAGCGAGGCCATTGTTCTACGAATTCCCACAAGATCCAGGTAAGCTAATAAAATTGAATGGTCAGAATATAACTTGGTGTTAGATTACGGGGTTTCTTCCTTTCAGACATTTGGAAATTTTAATGTTAATATAAATACTACAATGCTCAACCAAGTAATGCTATTATTCAAAACAGGTTTTTTTAAGCTTATAAGGTCATTAAAAACTTTTCGAATATTAGTAGCAATGATGATGAATAAACCCACAATGATGTCAGTGTACAGTATTTATATATATATATATATATATATATATATATATATATATATATATATATATATATATATATATATATATATATATACACAAAACGAGAGCTTTCGACAACCCGCTCGGTTATCTTTCTCAAATGAGAAGGAAAATCGAGCAGGTTCTCGAAAAGCTCTCGTTTTAGATATTTTTTCAATATATATATATATATATATATATATATATATATATATATATATATATATATATATATATATATATATATATATATATATATATACTGTATATATAAAATGTACACTGACATCATTGTGGATGTCTTCACCATTTTAGTGACATGTGATTATGAGCACTTTGAAAATAACGATGAAAAGGATAATGCGCACTATAAATACCAATGTGAGGCTAAAGCATTCTATCACTCCCTGAAATGTTTTTTATGTCACTGAAAACTACTCTTATCAATTACGACCGGTTGATCCTTGCGCTAGTTCTCCATTGGAGGGTGGGTAGAGCTCTCGGCTAGCACGCTGTTGGCCCAGCGCTCGACTCTCCGACCGCCCAATGAAGAATTAGAGGAATTTATTTCTGGTGATAGAAATTCATTTCTCGCCATAATGTGGTTCGGATTCCACAATACGCTGTAGCTTCCGTTGCTAGGTAACGAGACCTATGCTTGGTAACCAGTTGGTTCTTAGCCACTTTGATCCTTGCGCTCGACAGATTCCAGAGCCCTGCAGTCGCAGTTCATGTTGGGAAAGGCCCTGCTGGTGACGCCCGTCTTCCGTAGGGTGGACGAGAGCAAGAGTGTGAAAACAGACGCACATTTCCCTCCGGGATGTTGGTAAGAATAAATTCATGTGGTTTATCAGTCTAACTGACAACACGGGTTCGTTTTAACAGAAAAACTAGTGAATTAATAGTCTAACTGACAATACGGGTTCGTCTTAACAGAAAAACTATTGAATTAATAGTCTAACTGACAATATGGGTTCGTTTTGACAGAAAAACTTGTGCATTAATATGTCCAAAATGTAAATGAAAATCATAAAGGTGATTTTCAGTGAAAGTAGATTTATTGCTATTCTACGGAACACAGCACAGACTATATATTTGAAGGCTTATTTATTACTCAAAAAATATAATACCACATATACGGTATACAGCAACTGTTTCTGTGTCTATGTGAGCTAACGTGAGATGAACACCAAATATTAAAAAATACATTGAAGGGAAAAATGAAGATCTTGATTGTGGCTAGTACCTCCTCATGAATGGCATCGTCAGGCATAGCCTGAAGATGCAACTATGTTGAAAGTACTAGCCCTAATCAAGTTTCATTTATATAATATATATATATATGTATATGTGTATGTATGTATGTTCTCTCTCTCTCTCTCTCTATAATACATATATATACATATACATATACATAATATACATATTTATATATATATATGTATATGTGTATGTGTATGTATATATGTATTTATGTATATTCTCTCTCTCTCTCTCTATAATATATATATATATATATACATATACATATATCTATATCTATATATATACTGATATATATATGTATATATGTATATATGTATATATATATATATATATATATATATATATATATATATATATATATATATATATTACTAAAAGGACCTCATTCAAACTGGATGGTATCTAATGGAGTTTTTATTTAAAAAAAGTTACAAGCTTTCTTGGACAAACAGTCCACATTATCAAGTATCCATACCTATATATATATATATATATATATATATATATATATATATATATATATATATATATATATATATATATATATATATATATATATATATATATATATATATATAGTGATACAGTGAACAGAAATACTCAGGAAGCATATCAGAGGAAGACGGACGAAAACCACACATCACTAGGGCTGTCTTATTTATTTTAAATATATATAATATATATATATATATATATATATATATATATATATATATCTCCTTATTAAAAACTAAGTATCACTGCTGTTCTTAACTCATCAACTTTTCACCCTCAAAGGTATGACTTCTACAAGGGAACCTTGGTTAGCAACTCCAGAGACGGAGAAAACCTGATCTTACCAACCCTTCTCAACGACATGAATGTTCACATTCGAGGTGGTTCCATAATAGCTTTACAAGGAAACCTTCATGTAAGTAGAGCGATACACTTCTGATTTGCTAAGGGAGAGGGATGTGAAGTTAGTAATCATATTTCATGAAATAACCTGAAGTAATTCACAAACATACACACACACACACACACACAAAAACACACAAAAAGGGTGCATCATGTCTCCGTGGCTCTGTTCATTATCTTTTAGGATAGTGGGATGCGAGATCTCAAAGAAAGGACGGGACCCAGTTCATGTAAATATAAATTGCGTCATGATAACGTGTCGGGAATGGAGAGTGAAATGGTTGATGTCAGATGATTCTGTGCTCATTGGTGATACTGAGGAAACGCTTCAGAAGCTAGTAAAAAAACTGAGTGTTTCGGAGGAAAAGCTGAGAGTACATGTAAGAGCAATAGCGTGAGGGTAAATGCTAACCATGGATAAGGAAAAATAAATATTACTATGGATGATAGAGAAATGGAAGCAGTTGGTTCGCAAGAGTGTTTAGGAGTAAAATGCAACGAATAATGCCAAGATAAGAGAAGAGGCGCGTGCATAAGGTTGGGCAGAAACTTTAACTGTGTTTCGAAGCCACTGTGGGGAATTATCAATGGGTTCTCGGGCCAGTTCTCCAATTATGGAAGTGAAGAATGTACGTTGCATAAAATGAACGATAAAAGGTTGAAGCTCTCGAGATGAACTGTTTGTTTAGTATATACAGCTTGAGAAGAAGTGAGAATGAAAAATGTAGAGATACGTTTCAGCAGTAAAAAGATTAGCGTAGGTGCAAAGATAAATGAAGATTATTTTAAGGTGGGTCGTAACGTGGAAAAAATGGACAAAGATAGGCAGGTGGGAAAGTGCATCGCTCAGAAGTGTCAGGGAGGGAATGGAGAAGGGGAGAGTCCTGGAATGGGTTGGGAGATGGTACGAAAGAGGTATTGGAATGGAAGACTTCATTATCCATGCAGGGAGCGTGAGTGCGTCCAAAACATTGGTGAATGGTGTACTAATGAGTTCCGGAGTTTCGACTCCGCAACTATAAATCTCCTGTGAAGGTCTAAGAGGGAGCTTTTACCGTAAAAGTTTTATTTTACATGGGGTCATCCATGATTGATCAGTGAAGGTGTGACTGTAGTACTGTGGTAGCGATCGTGTTTTTGGCCTTCTTCTGGACCCTTCGCCCTCTGTTAAGAGAAAAGCTTAACACGTACACACAAATATATATATATATATATATATATATATATATATATATATATATATATATATATATATATATATATATAGTGTGTGTGTGCGTGTGTGTGTAATGGGGAAAGCTCGCGCGCGTTAGGTGAAGAGAGTTCTGCTTACAGGCTACGTGACAGTGTTTCAGCTAATAAATTTACTATTCTTTCTCCTGGCATCATTTAAAATCCTACTGCAATTGCAATGTTCATTCCTTTAAACACAAAAGAAAAGATTACATGAATTTATTCATACCAATTTCATACGAATTACCGATCCTCTTGCATTCGTAAAAGTCTCAAGCAAAAAAATCCCACTGTATTCGTGTAAAACTGGTCTGTTTGTCCTATACACTGTGCGATATGTGCAATGAATATGTTCATCCTTTGACCAGGTGCTACTTTCGTCACTGGCATTGATAAAAAATTGTGTGGAAATTTCCTTAACAACAAAATCAGGTCAGTGCAGCAATCATAACTAGAGTGTGTGCTCGCTCCCTTGTAACTTCACCTTTTCAGGCTATACTGTTTAGCATCATCAAAGCGGCAATGGATAAAGACAATGCGAGTTGTAGAAAGTTAGCTTTTGGATAGGGAGCTCCTCCTTTATTCCCGTCTCACATTTTGCACTTTCTTCTTCAGGAGGATTTCAACACAACAGCAGAGTTCCG
Source organism: Macrobrachium rosenbergii (assembly GCF_040412425.1). Lineage (NCBI taxonomy): Eukaryota > Metazoa > Arthropoda > Malacostraca > Decapoda > Palaemonidae > Macrobrachium > Macrobrachium rosenbergii. The sequence continues at coordinate 14,752,328 of NC_089796.1, read as the reverse complement.
GCAGATGCCTCTGTTGCTGATGATTGCCTTGACTTGTGAGCTGGAGGCCAATGATACGACTACTACACTAGCAGCAGGAACTACAACCGAGGCTGCGGTTTCAGAGCAAGTGCCCCTCGTTGGTGAAGATGAGCTTCTGTTCACAGCATCTGGTACACTTGTGGTTTTCATTTTTATGTGAATTAAACATTACTGACAAAAGGGAACACCAAGTTACTAAAAAAAAAAAAATGAAGTTTTTAGACTTAGTTTTCGATCAGTTTTCGCAAGTAAAGACAGCTATACAATAGCTTCTGCCTGACATCTTTTGACACCTTGTCGCCATAATCTTACCCCAATTACCTCATTTTTTTTCGATTCTGGTGAAAACTGAAGTCACACATGCTAATTAACTTGGTGTCACACAAGCACAAACAGGCTGACTCCAGTACTGACTATTGGGTAGTTTGACACTAAAAGATTTCAGAAAAATAGTTCCTTTACACTGATGTATCTATCTAACATGATGAAACACATGCTAATTAATTTGGTATCACACAAACAGAGACAGGCCTGACTCCAGTTTTGACTATTGAGTGGTTTGACGCTAAAAGATTTCAGAAAAATTGCTCATTTAAACTGACGTATCAACCATAATAAAGCATCACTATGGTATAAGCAAAATTTCAAGACATAAAAAGCATGGATCCTTAACCAGGTCCCTTGTCAATTGCCTTCTAACAATATATTAACTCCTAATTCTGAAACTTACTTAAATCATGTACCGATGCTGCAACAATTACTTCGCCTGCTAATATACATTTTTCTCTAAACATAAAGCATTCTTTGCTTGAGAATTTTCAAAACCTTGATACAAAGTTAAAAATTTTAGAAGGGACTTGGAGCTCTACGGGGTATGATTTTAATGGGACTCCACGAGGAAATTTGATAATAGATTTTTCACTTTCTACTTTTTTGAAGTTATACTATTGAAAACCATTACCTAGAGTGGAAAGAAAATAAAAAAATAACGTTTAAAATTCTAGGCCTCAACTATTAACGCTTTGAAGATGTAAAAATGGAGGTCAATCAGAAATCATGATAGCAGATTTGGGTTGGGTGCTAAGTTGGTTTGGTCGCATTTATTGGAATTGGAATATAGAATTTAGGCCAAACGCCAAGCGCTGGGATGTAGGAGATTATTCTGCCCCGAAAGGAAAATTGACAGAAAGAAAGTTTGAACGGTGTAACAGGAGAAACAACTCATTTGCACTCTGAAACAATTGTTAGAGAGGTTGGAAAGTCTGGTGGAAGAAAGAGAACACGAATAGGAATGAAAGGGGTTGCAGCTAGGGGTCAAGGGGAAGCTGCAAAGAGCCTTAATTAATGCCTACAGAGCACCACGTGAGGTGCACTGACAGTATTAACCCCCCTACAGAGTTCGTATGTATTGAACTACAAATTTTTAATTTTTTTTAAACAATTGCTAATATTCAGGTAAATAACTGACACTTTCCTTCTAATTTCAGGAGATTTCTATATGGACGATGGAATGACGCCTCTTGAACAAAATCCCCCTTACCACAATCTGACCTTCGAAGCTGACCAGACGTCCCTGACAGTCACTCGACTGAGCGCTAATGACGCAACAGTATGTGGAGATGACCCGAACCCCTTGGTTTCACATCACTCATCGATACCGTTCAAATATTTGGGGCTCCTCGTATCAAGAACGTGAGTTAACTTTCTCTGCCACTTGTTTATAATTAATTTGGCCTTTTATACAAATTCTTCGTGCATTACTCTGGCAACCTCCTGAATGTTACGGATAAGAATTATGTTTGGAATGACACTGAGCAAAAGGCAAAACAAGTGACGCGGAGGGATCTGGTGTGGGCAACAGTGAATGAATACTTTAATTCTCATTAGAATAAACTATCTGTTTAGAATTATTCAGGAGGACTCTTCAAGTGCTATTCAAGTCTGATTACAGTAGTTACTATCAACTAATGAGTAATGGTAGTACAGTATAATCATTTTCATGACCCAACCATTGACGTGAGTCTTTTTATGTTTTGTCAAGGTTTTGTCATTTCCGTAGAAAATCATTTTCGGCTACACGGGACTGTCATTTTTGACCGACATCTTTTTAACTGTGCCTTTTAGAGTTCGCCGACTAGCCTAAGTTTCTCATGAAAAAAAAAAAGTTATTTTAAATTTTAAATGCAGTTTTCCTGATAGCCTAATTTCTTGTGCGATTTTTGACGAATTTGACATTCATTTTAGATTACCAGTCTTCTAGGCTTTAGAGTCGAGTTAGGTTGTAGGGATTGGGGACAGATATAATTACTGGCCACCTACATCAGGTTTGGCAAGGAGAGGGGGGGACTGCTTATGGCGTGCCATCCTGGAGGAGGATGCATTGACGTATTTCACTTTATGAATTACAGTGACTTTCGTTAAGTTAGAATGCATCCTTGCAATTTTCATTCTATTTTGTTCCTTACCACACAAAATCCTCGGTTTCCCTCAATGTAGTCGCCCATTACTGTTACATAAAAGGGTGTAATGGTGTAACCAACCGTTTCCGGTGGCAATGAACGCCAAACTCGTGAAAACCACATTAAAAAAACTATTAGAATAGCTATATTCAACATTCGTACCTTATAGTCGGATTAAGTAATTTTAACAAAGTCCATAATACCCTGGTACATTTAATAGGAATTTTGCTTACCTAGAACGTATTTTAAGCTTGCCCGTGATAGGCTTATAAGGACTTTTATTAGTCAAATCGCATTGAACGAAAATGTTAGGGATATATGGCAATTTACATTTTGGTTGTCTGCTTGCTTGAAAATGTCGCGGTTTAAACAATCATCAAATATTAGCAACAGAATCTAAACTTTCTAAGAAACACCTTCCCTGGAAAGCATGGCTCACATCGATGGAAAATGGTACCGTTCTGTATTAGCCAATAAGACCGGGAATCCAAAAACCCTTTACCTGGTTCAAGGAAACATCTAAAAGGGAAGCAAAATTCAGAGTTTAATTACCAAAGAGGCTAGCCTACCTTTTAAAGGATTAAAGGGCATACATCAGATAAATGGACGAGAGAGCAAGTAAAGTCAATAAATCGTCCACCAGTATTGTTCACTGGTTGTACGAACACAAAAATTCTATTCCTTAGCTGGTCACCAATATTATTCCCACCTAATAGACTTAAGTTGCAACTCGATGCAAGAGCTCATACTGATATAAGGGCACTTCGTGCACAACTAACATGCAACTCAGCTCGACCAAACACAACCTATTAAGCAGATCTTATAACTACCCATATAACTGATGATTTATGGAATTAAAACTAAATATACTGAATATAAACCATTTCGTTGTTTCAAGACGTGGTAACCAAAATAATGTTTTACATACAATGTAGGTTATTTACCTGCTAATTTAAACGCACTTCATACACTAAAGCTGTCAAACATCTTGCATGTAAAAGTGCAAAATGTTGGATGAATACAAATGAACAAATTCGTGATACGTTTTCATTTATCTGTAGTTGAATAATTTAATGGGCCTAGGCCTAAAGTTCCTAAAACCATACACTAATTTGGTTTGGGTAGATTTTGCACTAGTCTAGTAACTTTCACTTACAGCAAGCAAATTCGTTATGAAACCCGTAAAGTATACAAATAAAGTGCCTTTATTATATAACGTTATCGGATAAGATAAGGTTTCACCCGCTAGAAGTATTTTCAGCCTATTCAGTAAGTTGCCAACGAAATCCTCTTTATAACTTCAAACTTTCCCGTAACAGTAGCACAGTTTTATGTAATCTACCACATGCAGTGTTAAACTGAACACTTACTTGATAAAATCAGCAGTTCTTTTATTACCGCTGCCTTTGCTGATAATTCTTTGATGTTTCTTCCAAGTTGTTTCACGATCAGCACAGCGTTTTTCTTCGGTATAATTACCAGCCTATGGTGGACTATGTCGACTTCAGGAATGTCTGCCTCGTATATTGTTTTTTCCTCGTCAAGCATCAGGTTTTGGAGGGAGATACCTGTCTTCCGTTGGCGTTAACACGGCTTGTGAGATAGATACCTGTCTTTCGTTGGCGTTAACACGGCTTGTGTTACCCAAGGAAAACTCTGACAACACCGCTTTCAAAAACCTGTTCAACTGTCAACTAACTGGTCCCGACTCCCGACTCCCGATTCCACAATCCACATTCCAGCGTACTCAGAACCAGCCATTAATGTTTCGCAGTGGTGTTATTATTTCTAATATATATAGTCTATTTCCAAAGTGCCGGCTGCCGATTTATCAGTGACTTGTTTCTGTTCTTATAACAATGTAACATTTGCTTCTTCTTATTTCTTTCTTTTCATAGTCAATGAAAGCAAAGCGGTTGCAAGTGTTTTTGATCCATGAAAAGCATTACCTTTTTTGACACCCATTTTCTGAGTATGAAACTGACAATACTTGCTTTAGTCATGAGTCAAAATATTACAGGAAATATTTCCTATAGGAACTTAGCAACTGAAGACGCACTTCTGGCCACAATACGCTAATGTTTTCATAAATTTCAGAACAGTTTATCACTTTAACAAAGAAACATTATATTGTTATTTGATTAATATTATAGTTATATATATATATATATATATATATATATATATATATATATATATATATATATATATATATATATATATATATATATAAAATAACGTTGTCTGTACCTTTCCCGGCAGATGAAAGTCGACGGACAAGAGAAGAACTTCACTCAGGAAGGGGACACTAATGCAATCACATTACATCTGAATTACGACTGGTGCAGTACCAGTCAGACTATCGTCACATGGGAGTTAGTTTAAAATTTAAACTAACACCTTCTACGATCAAATACGGTTAATAAAGGTTCTTGCATACTTTTCACATTTACATACTTATTGTATGGGAAACAAAATTTCCATTAAACAGTCTCTGATCTGAAATGTAAGGCGAATTTTCAGATCAGGTAAGTTTTTGATTTGAAATAGAAAACTAATTTTCATACAAAATAGGTGTATGTAGATTTTTTTTTAATTCTGTTCAAGACGGCGTATTGAAAGTTTTTATTTTTATCAGAGATAAGTTCAATTAATTTCTGGCTTCTCGACTGAATGTCAGTGTAGTTTGCGACTGCAAGATCTTGACAATTCCTGGTTGTAATAGTTGACCATATTTTTCATACTTTATCCATTTGTAAGTCAGGAACTTTTACATTTGCCTACCAGTGTTTTCTTTGTAATTTTGTTCTATGCGTTATTTTAACTGTCACATGTTTCTATTACCTTGTTACAATTAGCCCTTTCTTCCTGAGTTGAAAATAATAATTTCACACGGTATCGTTTCACCATTTATTATCTAGAAGTGCTCATTTTGTGACATGGGTCTAATTGTTAGCTACTGTCACAGGCAACACTCTACAGTACTTTAAGGCGTCAGGTGTCTATGCTTTTGGTCTAGGAATGCACATTCACCATTCTTTACGCATATATGCTTATTGGTTTAGTGTGTTTATCAACCCGAGCATTATACTTCTAAGACAGCTGCTAGCTTTCAAAGATTGGAAAATGCTTAAGCTTGTATGTTAATGCTTTCATTCAGACTTTGCCCCAAGTTGCCGAGTTGGTGAAGAAACCAAGGTAGACCACATTCGTTCAAGTGTGGCACCGTGTTTACGACCGCAGCGAGTTAACGATTACAACTGTTCAACACCAGGTAAAGAAAACGTTGGCTCTTAGGCTCAAAGTTTATCTGCAAGGCTATAAAAAGATGCCAGGAACAGTGCTCGCGTCACGTGTCACACAGCCTTAAAATTTATCTTTGAACGTAATGATTACAGTGTTTCAAGTGACCAATGATGTGTCAAAATCATGGGTGATTTTGTAGTTATGATTTGTTGCGACTGCATAAATATTTAGAATTTATCTTCATTATATATATAAATATGTATATATACATAAATAAATAAATATATATATATATAATCATATATATATATATATATATATATATATATATATATATATATATATATATATATATATATATATATATTGACTATATAGCCCATTGCCCTTTATTCCACTATTATAGAATAAGACAACTGATTATTGTTTTAAGATCGATCATGTCTTTCATATTGTAAACCTGTTAAATGGAATCCTGATTCACTTCTTATCTCTTTCATTTTCCTTAATGTCATAAATGTACCTCTCACATATCGAGTGATGACGGTTAATTTTACTTGGTAAGGAGTGAGAATAAGCCTAGTATTTATGGCCCTCCCTCGGGATGAAAAAATTATTAAATAAAGCAACGGACCTTAAGAGACTTTAAGAAAGGGAGGGGGTCACAGTGAGACCTAAAATGCAAAGGGAAAGAGCGTAACACGTAACTGAAGCAAACTATCTACGGTAAGTGCAAGAACAAGAGGAATTGTGGCATGGGAGGCTCACGCCTTTTTACCGCCAAGCAAGAGAAGGAACACAAGCTGGACTCATGGAGAAGACAGTGGCGTTATTCAAGAGTAGTTCGCGCACCTTGAGAAGTAATGCACATTGAATTATTAAAGTATTATTATTATTGTTATAAGCCACAATGTTCTGTCTAGTAACATTTACGCAACCATACAACTACCATCTCTAGAACAGGTGTCTATTCAGATTTAATTAGACATTATTAGCAATCACTCTGCTATAAACTTTGGATCATGTCAAGATTAGCGAACCCAGTCGCAGCAGAGTTCGCTATTCTTTACAAGAGGATTATTGGGTTCGTTACTCTTTACATGGGTATAATCGGGTTCGCTGTTCTAGACATGAGCACTTCGGTGCTAGACATTTGATCCCCCAGGGGCTAATACTAAACAAGGCGAAATACATTTGACCGACCCAGGGGATAGTACTAAACACGGCGAAACAGTGTAGATGAATCACTGTTTCGCCGTGTGTAGTACTATATAGCCCTCATGTGGACCGGAAAGGGTTGGCCACTCTTTACATGGGGATCATTGGGTTCGCTGTTCTTGACATGGAGATGTTGGGTTCACTATTCTTGACAGGATCCTAAACTTTAATATGTTTATAAACTTTCTTAATGGGTAAAACAGTATCCTGATATTTAACAAGATTATCGTGATATCTTTCTTTTTGGAAATCTATGAAAGTATCTATATTTTTAGAAAGTAATATTTAATCAGTATTCAATACAGTGCTTAACAGACGCTTCGGCTTCTCTGATAGGTAACAAAGTCCATTAAGTAACAAAGGCCCTATAATCCTATATTGTTACCTGCACTTCAATATATTTCTAGATATCTCACAGCAAACAGGAATTCCATTAAGTCCCTAACCGAGGCTAACTTGTTCTTTACACTTAGCATTCAGTTTAAGAGTTGTATCTAGAAATGTATTACATCTAAAATGGTAGCATAGGATAAAAAATAACCATAATATGGTAGCTAATAAGTACAGAAGTCCGATAAGTTGAGGTCAGCTACGTTAAAAAAAAAGCATCATGGTATTCTATTATTTCTATAATAAAAAGTCAAAATATCATGATATGTAAATCAGTCACGGAATCCTAATTCACAATCTTTAAAAGATGATTATCATAGTATTCAAAAAAAGAATTAGCATAATATTCCAATAATTATATCAAAATGCAGAAAAGAAAGAAGCTCTACAGTCTACAGTATCTCGATATGCCAAGACCGTCGCAGTAAAATTCCCGGATAGAAAATTCTGGCCATCGGGAATATCAAATAACAATTAAGTGTGACTTTTTATTACCCATTTCACTAACAGATTTAAACTGTTACAACTGACTATCAGTTCAAACTGTCGTTTCGGGAGATTCAGTTGTTGGAGCCTCTGTGGTGTGAAGACTTTCAACTGCACAGCAAAACATTGAAATGTCGGCCACTGCTGTTGTGTCCACGACCAGGTTTGGCATTTCGTAGCGAATCTGCAAAAGCAAACGTGGTGTAAAGGCAAAACTAAACTCACTTGCAAGAGGTTAAAGATCTGCACAGTAATGCAGGCGCGTACAGGCTAAGTGTTTGTGAAGGAACAGGATAGCCAGGAGGTGGAACCAATCAACACAGCTAAGAACATGCCAGTGATGGGGGGGAGGAGTGTGGGGCGTCAGCGGATCAGATGGGTGGATGTGGTGAGGAGGGATATGGGTGAGGTGGGACTAGGGGAAGAAGATGATTGGAATAGAAATAGATGGAGAAAGTCGACTCGAGCGGCCGACCCTGCTATACAGTGGGATTAATAAGGTCGAGAGAAGAAGAAGAGGATAGCCAGAAGATGCAGTAGCATTTCGTACATTATTTCTGAATATCATACAGAGGCACAGCCGAGCTGTCGGGAATTCATGAAGTTGTGAATTCCCAAAAGATCGGCTTCGCCTCTGTATGATATTCAGAAATAATAATGTCTGCAATGTCACCACGTCTTCTGGCTGTCCTGTTCTTCCTTATAATGAAGTTTTCTGGACACGAAAACATATCCAATTAAAGTACTTGTATTATATTACATACTTTTGGCCAGTCCAAGTAATATTTAGTTCTTCAAGACACAGGGAATTGTAAAGAAGCTGACAAAAAAAGCTTTTCTTCCAATTTCTTAATAATTAAGATATTCTCGATCTCAATGAAATTCTCTCAGTGGTAGGTTTTAAAACCTCTACAGAACCGTAAGACAACCTCACCTCCAGGCCACAGATAGCAGATCCTTCGTTGCACTTGGCCATTAAGCCCCATTCTCCAGCTTTAGACTGAAAGAAAGGAAAGTTTTACCTTATCACTCCAGAGAAAAATACAAGTAACAGGTGGCTACGACTTTGATATCCACTAAATAGTTTCATGTGCAACAATAGATTACAACCACAAACTTTCACCGAGACATACCAGGCCTACTGCATCGTGGGCTAGGATAGTGCTCTCGCCATAATTGCACTCCATCTCCACATTTTGCACCGCCACGTCGTCCAACAGAGAACCCTGATATGGTAACACTTGGGCTCGCATCCCTGTCATTAGGCCGTTTGAACAAGCCCTTATACCTGGAGAAGGACAAATCGCCCAAAAAGAGATTATTTATCAACAGAAAACATTCGGAAGTGGATGTTTTTGTTTTCTCTTGCTTTAAACCAAACTGGTTGAAATTTAGCTCTAGCACTGATTAGTCTTCTAGACTATTTAAATTTAGATGAAAGGGATAAAATTCTACATTATTATGTATATTTGCAAAACCAGAATCTCGTAAGCCTACCTTTCCACTCTCCTTCATCCCCAATGGTAGATGTAATGTAGCCTTCGTGATGTCCTTCAGGAGTAGAGCAATATAACTTGATGGCATTCAGCGCAGTTTCGTCCAGATCAGTCAAATGGGGATCCTCGTACTGAAAGCATATGAAAAGTGCAAGTACAGTAGACAGGAAATGATTTCCAGTTTTCATAAACAAAAATCTGCTGCATAAAGGAAAACAAATTATGAAATTAATAAATATGAAATTACGTCACCAGTTTTTGTGAAATAGTTAACAAGAAAAAAAGAATGACTGAGAATAAGATAAATGCACTGATATATTAGAAAAAATGCGCTATCGATTTTACCATGAATAAACGGGTAAAGTGCAGTATATTATGTCGATAATCACAAATATCAACGCACAATTACAATACAACACAATTTCCTCGCAATACTGCAGTCGATAACAATTATATATTGTCTACTGTAAAGAAATGTTAGCTAGAAATGAGATAAATGATACATAATTTCATTTTACACTGTGAAGTTACGATGAATTACCTTTCCGAATCGAATGGTTACTTTGTGCCAGTTGTGAAAACTACCACGGCAGATAACTTATTCATTCATTCAGGTGTCAAAAATATACCTGTAGCTTACCTTAGCCTCTATATTAGCGGCAAAGCTTCCATCTGGACAGTACTCAATGATCCCCCACTTGCCAAAGTCGAGGCCATTGCTGAGCATCAGGTTCTTGGTGACTATCCGGTTGGCTGGCACCTTCGGCGCAGCATCTGGGAAACGGCAAAAGATGAAACGAACTTTCATGAGAGCAGGGGCGTCATTTCAGATTTTTTATGGGGGGCGGGTAGGCTGTTTGGGGAGCGAAGCGAGCCTAATCACCTGGGTTTTTTAATTTTGAGCTATTTTATGTGCTTTTTTTGAAGCACATAAAATAGATAGATGGATAGGAGGATATAACTTAATGTGACGACATTTAAATTTCGGTAGGAATAATGGAAAACCAGCTGCTGTTACTTCTTGGGGCTTGGTGGGGTGAAGGGGGCAACTTGAGTCTTGGGGGCCAGTTGCGCCCCCCATAAATGGCGCCCCTGCATGAGAGTCTGCTCACTAATAATTCTAACCCCTTGCCTGTAAGATACCAAGCGGATACGATGCTTGCAAGACAAGTAGCTGTCATGTGGAAGCAGATAGTTTAGCAAAAATTAGGAGATATTAACGATACATACTCTTTGTTAATAATCAGATTATTATCGTTACTTATTCAGTGTATGGTAGATCAGATCTATTTTATTGTTATTATCTTGGGTATTAAAAAGATTCTGTTCTGGTAACTGAGAGGGGATGCCACTACCAAACCATAATCAGTGCTGCTGTAAAATCCCACTAAAGACCACCATTGACAAGAAAACCTGAGGACCCTTCAAATGGGCCACTCTGCTTGCAGGCAGAACTACGAGCCACTGTAGAACCCACCACAATCCTAAGATCTGCCGTACGTTCCTGTAACGTTCACGAAAACTAATATTGTTTGAGATCCATCTTACTGACAGAACCAATTTCTTAATTCAGTGGCGAGATTCCAAAATGGAAGTTGATCGGGCTAGAACTCCTTAGCTAGCTTGTGAATTACTCAACACATAGAAAAGAAAAGTAAGGAAAAATGTAAAAAATAAAAATAAACAAGAAGGGGCAACTTGGTAAAAGAGTGAAACCAGACAACTCCTAATTCTGAAATATAAAGACAAGAGGTCGATACTTGGCGGTGTTTCTTCTCTCTTAACTCGTAGCCCTCAGCTGGTATACGGCAAACTTAAACATTTATAGTATTTCAATGAAACACGTTTTGAAACTAAAAACAGAAAATCATCTCCAAACGGAACCAAAAACCAAACTTGAAACAGAATGAAATAATTTAGACAGCCAATCCAGCCCTTGTGTAAATGATTCCTCAGCTAATCAAAAATACGTTCTGCACTTGCTCATTTCAGTAATAAACCTTAGCTCTGGAACGCTGTTATTTTTAAACAAGTCAGTTTAATGGTTATAAATTATTTGAAAAAGTACTTAGTGATGGTATGACGCTATGGGTTAGTAAATTACCTTCTTTTGTCTGAACCTTAACGGCGGGAAACTGCTGTTTTCCAGTGAGCAGTTGACGCTTTTAAATTCTTCTGAACCGTACTTTAGCAATAAGATACATGTTCTCAATAAATTAAGTTATACTCACATTGTCTACTTATAAGAAACGGCGTAATTTTCGAGGATTACCTGCAAGTCTAAACGATAAGACGAGGCAGAAAGTAGCCCAAACTGCTGTTGGCATCATGATGGCGTAAGGAACTGAACGAACTCCCAAACTGTGACTCCCAGATACACGCGGATTGTGTTACGTCATCATCTTTGCTGAGCCAAGAGCTTTCCCAATTGGTATTTTAATTTTTTTTTTCCTAGTTCGGGAAGATAAAGAAGCATCTGGTGAGTGTTTTTTTTATTTATTCTGTACTGTGTACGTCTTTACAAAACCAGCAATAGCGTTACAAGAAAGTAATATGTCAACAATGCGTGATTCAGTAATGGATACCAGCTTTAGCACACAGTAAAAACACTAGTCTCCCTTGTGCATTCAAAAACGCACGCACGCATAGAGAGACAAATAGAGAGATATATAAATAGACATATAGATTATAGGAATTTTCCAGTTCTGTAAAATTAATAAAAAGAAGTATATTCTTGCAAACAAGCCTGAGAAAATGCCAGGTGGAAATTACGTATCTAATCAGCGCGGCCTTGTTTCATTGAATGGGTGACTGGAAGTTTTCAAAATTTCTGACGAAGGTTAGAGCATAATCTTCAGTTAAATGAGAATCATGAGCACCTAGCAATTTTAATTTGTACCATAAGCATAAAACAAACACTTCCAGCTACCGTCACAACTAAAGTGTCGTATCTCCCGACAATATATTGGATTACAGTACGCCCAGCTACCAAAAAACAATGCTTACATTTTCTGTTTTTTTTACATTGAATAATCGTGCCTCAGTGCGTGAATTATTGCTTTCACTTTAATGGATGAATAAAATTGTGCTTGGGTACCTTACTACATCCAAAACAAGGAAATTTCCGTTATCTTTTCAAGTGGAAACAATGTTACAAACTCCAAATTCTGTTATTCTCTTAATTTTTCAGTAACTTTCCTGAATCCTTGGAGAACAACATCTTGCTCGATCAAATTGTGTCTACAGTACAACTGTGTTACTTCATATAAAAAACATCCCCGCCGAATATCAATAACGATGGAAAAACTCAGTTCAAAGTACAAGAATTATTATAACGATTGTTTACCTTTCCACCTATGAAACTAAATCACACTGGTTTTATCTGACATCCCAAGGTTGAGGGGTACTTCTATTTTCGTCAACTGCTCTTCCTCCCGGGGTCCCGTTTACAGTGTTCCTTGCGTGGGCCGCTGTAATTGGCTCTAGATGTTCTTTTCAGCTACCTTTTGACCCCAGCCGCGTTGCTTTCTATCTTGTACACTTTGTTCGTTCTCATTGTCTTTCCTTAGGCTACTTTGTATCAGTTTAATTTAGAAATAAATTTATTCTCTCGGCCGAGTCATACGAGAGTCTAGAAACATTGTTCATTGTTCTCGTTAAACTTTTTTTTTTATAATGATAATTCTCCAAAAGGACAAAATCATTGGCAGCTGAGCAATTATACTTTTCCTATTTTACAGTAAGTGTAAACCATCTTTTGTGAGGAATCCTCCAAAATTAGAAATTAGATGAACTAGAACTTTAGATTTAAAAGTACTGAAGTTGTGAAGGAGAGGAAATCTTTAGAAGACGAGAATACCCTTAGACCTGTATAAAAAATTTAGATTTTTTTGCTCTTTTAAGAGCAAGCCAGTGATACTGTAGTCATGTCCAAATTGACCTTGTGTCTAAAAGATTAAGAACAGATAAAAGAACTGGAGCTAAAGCTGGAAACAGCCAATTAACAGAACTATGATTATTAGCGAAAAATGTGATAAGACGCCATGGTTTGGCGAAGCAGGGAAAGAAAAAAACCGCCGACTGTTCTCCTTAAGATGCATGTGGTGGCCTGAAGGTTACTGGTTGTCTGTTAGCAGTGGGAACTATCTCCACGTCAAAATACATGCATTCAAATTCACACCATAAACATTTTCTAATTCATCAGTTACCTCTGTCTACAGTTTCCTGAAAGAAGTCCAGTCAGACACAGTGCATTTAAAGCAGTTTCTGGTCAGTTCTCCATTCCTCTTTTCCTTTCAGTTTTAGGGTTATTTAATGAATTTTGGATCTCAAATCTTGTTTGTGGCAGACCATAGTATTCCGCTAAGTACGACATCTGCTAAAAAAAAATCTAAATTTCCTACTTTTATCCTCCATCGCCATTAGGAATATTGTTTTCATTTTTTAACTTCCTCGTAGGTTTCGAATTTTAATTCGGTCTTTAGTAAGGAACATTCACTGTGCTTTTTTCCTCTAGGTTTGCAATTCATAGTCTCCCATCTTTCAAGAGGTGGTGTCCGAACCACTTCTCTGTACTAGCCCTGTCCTTTCCTCTTTTTTTTTATTGTTTCAGTGGGGGCTGAAATAGATCAGGACATTAGTTTGCTAGGCCTATTGATCCGTGCTTCTCTTCAGTTAATATTTATATTCCCACTCCCTTCATTTGAACGTTTCCTCACTCATTTTTGGATCTTTATATCACTACAGTCATTATTCTAATGACTTGGAGGAGTAAATCTTTCCTTGTAAGTGCTCAGTTCACCTCACGCAGCATTACTTGAGGTTCTTTGCAACGTCCCTTCGGCCCCTAGCTGCAAACCCTTTCATTCCCTATACTGTACGCTCGATTCATAGTATCTTTCTTTCCTCTTTCTTTCCACCCCTCTCCTAACAACTGTTACATAGTGCAACTGGGAAGTTTTCTTCCTGTTACACCTTTATAACACCTCTTTACTCTCGATTTCCCTTTCAGAGCTGAGTGACCTCATCTCTCTCAACGCTAGTCCAACATCCTTTGCCTAGCATTCGTCCATATTTACAGACGCGTCGCGAAGAAATCTTCATTTTGTTCGATTCAGTGACAGTTATCCCCCTTTTTAGTTTTCTTTAAAAGAAAACTATTGAGATAGCTTTGTCTGTCCGTCCACACTTTTTTTCTGTCTGCCCTCAGGCCTTACAAACTACTGAGGCTAGAGGGCTGCAAATTGGTATCTTGATCATCCAACCTTCAATCATCAAACAAGCCAAATTGCAGCCCTCTAGCTTCAGTAGTTTTTATTTTATTTAATGTTGAAATTAGCCATAATCGTGCGTCTAGCAATGCTATAGGACAGGCCACCACTGGCCCGTGGCTGAAAGCTTCATGGGCCGCGGCTCATACAGAAAACTCGATTGCGCCGAAGAAACTTCGGAGCATTTTTTACTTGCTATTTACTGTACTGTGTTGTATATCAATCATTTCCCTCGTTTTCCCTGCTTCTTGCAACATACCGTATGTAGAGAAAAGGAGCAAAGTTTATGGTGTTTCTCTTATAATGACAATCCATTTCCTTTATTTTCCTTCATGGCTGGAACTTGGAAGCGTTAGTTGTCCATTCTTCAACCTTCAGATATTAAAAAAGGATGTCAGTGGTGAGGCACAATGCATTCATAGGAAGCTTCGCCTCGCCTGAATCTTATCTTATCAAAAAACAATAAGATATTCATTGACGCAAATATCTGGGACGTCAGAATTCGCTATGTTGTCGTAACTGAAGTTTGTAATTATTATTTTGATTATTAAAATTGAATTCTACAACCTGATATGAGAGAGAGAGAGAGAGAGACAGCATCAAAAGAAGATATTTGATGTATATTGCCTACACAATTTCGAAGTGTTTTCAAGTTCTATTCAAAATGCAAATTTTTATAACTTATTTTGGCGGCGACTCTAGGAGTTTCCCATCTAGATATTCTTAATAACTATTTCCACTTGACGTCAAATATACAAGACTTTTAGAAAGGCCGATGACTGTCAGTACTGTATACTGCTGAATCATGAGGTTTGTAGAAGTCACCTCACTTATCATTGGAAAGTCGCCATGTAGGCTGAAGCTGTGTTTCGAGATTGTTGCTCATATTTGCTTTGTTTTGAAGTTTGTTTGCCCTATATGAGTTGACTTTTACGTACACAATATATATATATATATATATATATATATAATATATATATGTATATATATATATATATATATATATACATATATATATATATATATATATATATATATATATATATATATATATATATATAAATATCAAGGGATATTTAGTTTTCAATTCTAGTTTTCTGTACAAGAATACTATTGAGATGGCTTTTTTTCTGTCCGTCCGCCCTCAGATCTAAAAAATTACTAAGGCTAGAAGGCTGCAAATTGGTATGTTGATCATCCAACCTCCCATCATCAAACATACCAAATTGCAGCCCACTACCTCAGCGGTTTTTATTTTATTTAGCTATGACCGTGCGTCTGGCACCGCTATAGGTGCCAACAACACAGACCACCACCGGGCCGTGGGTGAAAGTTTCTTGGGGAGCGGTTGAGAGTTTCATTGTCCGTGACTGAGAGTTTCATTCAGCATTACGCGCTGTACAGAAAACTCGATTGCGCCGAAGAAACTTCGGTGCATTTATTACTTGTTTATCGTTGTGTTCCATTTTGGCTGTCGTTAAGTTCCTTTAGCTCGGCGTTTACTCCCACTGATGATAATACCTTTATTCCGAATCTATCAACTCCAAGAATTCAAAATCCTTTCACCAAATCATGGTGTAAGCTACTGAATCCATCTTTGCTTTGCTTACACCTAGCAGCAAGTGCAAAGCTTATTGAAAATTATTTCAATCGAATTAGGACCAAAAAAAAAAAAAAAACTATCTGATCAAATTAAGGACCGTTACCACTTTATGTAGAAAGAGCACAAATTTATCATTGATTTATTAAGCAAGATCCTCAGTATCATACAGTCATGTCCTACATCTAACCGAGAGATGACCAAGAGGATATATCCATGAAAGAATCAAAACTGAGGCGTCGATGACCTTAGAAATTGCGACGCCGTTTCGTAGTATAGTCAGTCAATCAGTCTGATGGGGGGACAGTAGGGGGCGTCCAGACAGAGCAACAGTAGAGTGAAATGTCGCTGATAGCTGTTGTGTCTTCGATCAGGAAAGGTGCCTCGTATCGTACCTGTACAGCAAAGAGAGAAAGTTTACCTGTATAAGAAAAACCACTGTATAAAACCAACTATAAGCGGATACATATAAGATAGGAGGTCTCGGTCTTCACTAAGGTCCTCTTCAGCTGTACTAAACAGTATTTACAAAGCGCTTAGCCACTGAAGACAAACACGTTTAATTCATTGAGAGAAATATAAGAATTTTATTCAAATATATATCTTTACTAAACGAGTCCACTTCTTGTTTTTCCAGTATCCATATTAAAATAACACAAGATTTCTTCTTAGATATAATGGAAGGGAATGCAAGACTTCTTCTTCCAGCTAATCCCTATTCAGGGCCACTAAAGGAGTACAAGACTCCTATAAAAAAAAAAAAAAAAATATATATATATATATATATATATATATATATATATATATATATATATATATATATATATATATATATATATATATATATATATATATATATATATATATATATATATATATATATCTTCATTAGCAAGTACAGTACTTCTGCTCAAATGTTTTTCCTTGTTAAGTGATTAAAAAACTTTCTGTTCAAATATATATGCAAATTAACAGGGGGTACAAAACTTGTTCAAATATGCAACCTTGAAATGTCACTGAGTAAATGGCGAAAGCGTACAACTAGAACTTTTTTTTTTATCATTGAGAGGACTATATGGCTTGTATTCAAATATACATCCCATTAAGAAAGTATAAGACTTCTTTTTTTTCAAAACTATTTCCTCATTTTGGGGAGTGAAAGACTCGTATATAAACATATTTTCTAATTAAGTGAGTAAAAGCTTTCTGTTTCAAAATGTAACTCTAGCATGAGTAGATGACAGACTTGTAGAACTGAATCAGATTTGCCTTCATTCGAAGAAAAAACTCTTATAGTTAAATTTCTGAATCTGTGAATAAGTAAATAAGGTTATTCATAATAAAATACTTCTTTAAATACTAAGAGAAGCGAGAGGAACGCACCTTCAGAATACGGGGAATCTTCAGAGAAATTATGAATCACCAGGTACGTGTTCAAATGAGTAATATTCTACCAATACGCTATGAGTCAAAGGGATTACTTTATTTCGAGTAGATGCTAAGAGAATCGTTATGAGGAAAGGAGTAAGGAATTTATGTTACCTTGAGACCGCATACTGCTGAGTCGCCGTCACATACTGACCACTCACTCCAGACACCAGGATTCACCTGGAAACCATATTTTTTCTGCTTTAGCGGACAATCGGTAAAATTCGTTTGGATGGTTAGAAACTTATTTTACAAATAACGCTTAGAGAATACGTAAGTAAAATGTTAAAGTTGTTCTATTAAATCTAAGTAAAATATTTGAATTTAGGGTAAATCAACAAATACCTTGCAAAAATGGTAAAGTATTCTATAAAGTTAAAAGCAAATTTTTGAACTAATTTTCAAAGAACTAAACCTTGTACTCATTAAGTTGCCAAACATTAATTTTTGAAGCACTTACATTGTGCAAACATTTACCCACTTATAAATTTTATTATTCACTATTTTCATAAAGTACCTCTGATGAGTTATCATTGGTTTTCACTAGCAGATCCAGAAAAATTTCGGGGGGGGGCACAAATTTTCATATTATCTATCTATCTATCTATCTATCTATCTATATCTATCTATCTATCTATCTATCTATATATATATATATATATATATATATATATATATACGTATATACATATACAGTATATACATAGGTTTTTATCCCATTTTTATATTTCTCATTTATGTTATTAGTATCTAAATCTTCAATATTATTATTTTGTCATTATTTTTCATGGGGGGGGGGGGCACGTGCCCAGTTGGCCCCCACCCCCGGATCCGCTAGTGTTGGTTTTTAATTAAAAAAAACTTGTACTGTGGCTTTTTGATGTGCTGTAAATTGACTTTTATGACTTTTATAACAGAATTCTTTGTACTAGCCAAAACAATTTTGGCAGGGACACGCCCTAACCATCCCAACCTAACCAGCCTGGCTACGCCCACGAACAAATATGACGTACCTCAGTTTTATCGCTAGAGAAGAGTGTCTCATCCATGGCTAGAACTGTGCTCTCTCCATAGTTGCACTCAATCTCTATGTTCTGGACAGCTACGTCATCGGCCGAAGATCCCTGATACGGCAACACTTTGGCCCTCACGCCGGTCATGAGACCGTTGGGACACTCTCTCTCACCTGTAGGAGATTTCGAGCATTTTATTCACCGCCTATTGTGACAGGCTGCGTTTCTCGGATTACGTTATTAAACATACAGTCTTTGAACGACATTTCTTTGTGAATGCACGCAAACAATCAAGATCCTGATATTAGGTCTATTTTTAAGTGATTCGCTTTAATCCGGCGAGTGAAAGAATGAGCCTGAGTATGAATGTTGGCCGTGATAATTTCTGTAATTAGCACAATTGCAGGTCTTACCTTGCCAATCGCCTTTCTCTCCGATCTTTGAGACGATGTACCCAGTGTGTTGTCCAACATTATTTACGCAGTACAGCTTCACAGCGTTGATGGCAGTTTCGTCTATGTGAAGTATAGAGTACGGCTCAAACTGTGAGATTGGAGGAGTTCCAACGTTATTAAACAGCCATAAGAGTGCGGAATGAAAATCCTTTATGTTCTATGATATATAATTATGAATACGATATCCAAGATAGATTTACTCTGAGTTTATGTGAAACAAAAAAAGAGAATGCTTAATTTAACTTTTATATTTTCCTCCATTTCTAGACAGGGCAGAGTAAAGTGAAATCAAGCATAATGGCATTATGGAGTTTATAGGCCTAAGAAGCACTACAACAGAAACGACGCTCATTCCGAAAAACGTTTCACATTTATTTATAAAAGAACTTGGGATATCCGAAGATACGGAAGAGAAGATTCCATTTCTCAAATGAATATTTCCAAAACGGTACAAACAGGAGACAATACTTAAGGAGAAGAAGAAGAAAAAGAGAGCCGGAGACTGACCAGAACTTCAATGTTGTTGACATAACTTCCATCATAGCAGTATTCGATGTCGGCCCACTGTCCGAAATCCAATCCATTGCTTATTACAAGGTTTTTGGTTATTAGGCGGTTTGGATCTTTCACTCCAGCAGCTGTAAATTAAAGAATGTTTATATAAGTAAAATGCTGTAAAGCAGATAAAGGAATACACATGCATATATCTATTTGTGTAAGCATGTGTAGGGCTATACATTAATCACACTAATATATATATATATATATATATATATATATATATATATATATATATATATATATATGTATAACATATATACATATGTATGTGTAAATATACATATATACATATACACATATATATGAATACACACACACACCACACACACATATATATATATATATATATATATATATATATATAAATGGGATACCATCTTTCAAGCATTAGGCAACATATAACCCATTAATGTCTAATTCGTTTTCATTTGGGAATAAACTACACCAAAAGGGAATTAAATGTGATAAGTCTTGCTACCCTAACCATGATTCGAACCTATACCTTTTGGGTATGGAAGTACAGAGCAATGACTGTAGCCACACAGCCATCTCAACCGTGTCCAGTCTTACTACAGTCACGTTTGCTCTTAACATTCCTAAGGCGTTTGAACAGGGCCTGGCATAAGGCCGTAATAGTTAAACTTCATGGTCGAGACGTGAGTGTGAGTAAATGCACACATATATATACATCTATATATAATATATATATATATATACAGTGTATATATTGTGGTTCGGATTCCACAATAAGCTGTAGGTCCCGTTACTAGGTAACCAATTGGTTCTTAGCAACGTAAAATAAGTCTAATCCTTCGGGCCAGCCCTAGGAGAGCTGTTAATCAGCTCAGTGGTCTGGTAAAACTAAGGTATACTTAACTTATATATATAATATATAATATATATATATATATATATGTATATATAACTAGTATATTAATAAATACACATTAACCTACATTCTACAGACAGTATTTCTATATACAGTATTTGTAGCCTACTACTATCGTTACCTGCGCAGCCGCAGAAGAGAACGCAGATGGCAATAAGTAGAGAAGTCATATTATCGTCTTGTTGATTCGGGAGCAACTGAGCCGAGTGCCCGTGCAAGACAAAAATGAAGGTCGCCTTGCGCAATTTTGGCTGCCCGAAAAAAAAAAAAAAATAGAGTACATTTTGCGTCTCTGGTTATCATAGGTTTTAGTCTTTATTTCCATACTGAATTGTTTGTGGGTGCGTGTATTTTTATGGTACATGGGCATAGTCTAAGTGACCTCATCTAAAACTTACATACGGAATACAAGGGATTAGGAGAGAGAGAGAGAGAGAGAGAGAGAGAGAGAGAGAGAGAGAGAGAGAGAATGCTGGGTAATTAAACAAAAGCATCCTCTGCTAGCGATAGTGAAGTGTACAGAAAATGTAAGGAGAATAAAAATTTATTGGAACAAGAAAACTAAAAAATCTGAAAATTTCTGTCCATATAGATTTTAGAAATGACAATTAATTGTCGCGAATCTGGAAATCTATGAAGGTTACTATGTTAAAAACTTCAACAATAGTAATTTGAAGTGAAGTGAATACTTTATAAGTCAGTGTAACAGCAATAACACAACATTTTCTATAAATGTAAACACCCAAGCCGGAAATAAGTTTATATTTAATACCGTTGCGTTTTCTTCAAAAAATGAAACAAAATCTGGTACACAAGCTTCGCTCAGTCCGTCAACCATTGTCAAGATGATCACACCAGATACAGAGGAGATACAGTACAAATTATTAACTGAAAGCAAGGGACTGAAATATAGACTGATATATATATATATATATATATATATATATATATATATATATATATATATATATATATATATACATACATATTTTCTTCCTTCAACTTCCAAGCCTTGGAATTCTCTTTCTGCTTCTATTATCATGGCATTTATAACCCATTCTCTAAGAATAATCTATTCTTTCCTTGGAACACTGAACATGTTCACACGCATTCAAGCTTACCATGAAAATACACATGAAAGCACAGCCAAAATCGACCTTATTCTTCATAAAAAAAAAAAGATAAATAAAAACAGCTTGAAAAATTCACATGCTTCTTTGGAAATGTCCTTTCTGTACCCTACGTAAATGCTCGTCATTGGTGTAGGCTTCTTGCGCTTTTGCGATTGTCAGCAAATGTCGTTTTCTCAGAGTCGTTTGAAGGACGGCAGAGACAAAGTCTGCTTGATAGATTCAAGTGCCTGGGTGCTCTTCGGTTCAGCAACAGATGGTGATAATGTCTGAAAGTTATCCTACATCTTCATCACCCTAAATCTAACATGATATGACAAACGCTATTTAATATCTTGACCAACTTCATCATATTTACATCGTATATTGCTTCTTCTTCTTCGTTTAACGTGCTTTTTCCCATTTTTCATATGGGGTAAGCACGATGCCTTCTTTTGAAGGACTTTGATTTGGCGTTGGGGTAGGCCGTAGCCTCGATCGGCTGCCCTGCCTGACATCGCTTAGACCTATACTAATCTAAATCAGGAACCTAAATTGAAATGTTTTCTCTATCGTCTTCGTCTAATTAGACTAAATCAACTCGTTTGCCTGTTATCGTTTTTTGTCACCTGGCGTTTCCCATATTGTTTGTGCCAATTGTATTCATCCGCCAAGAAGCTTCTACTGTACGTTTCCCAAAAGAGCCGGCCCAACGCATAAGCGAACTAAGCGGCTGCTTTGGGCTCCCACGCCAACAGGGGGCCACCCAAGAGCGCTTGGAAAATAGTAAATTAATTAAAATTAGAAAAGCAAAAACGCATAAATAAAATGCAAAATAAGTAAAAAATACAGAAAAAATTATCCAATTTTTGGATAAATGTATTGGAATCCAATACATTTAGTCATGAGCCGCCACTGTAATCTCTCCTCCATTTTATTGTACTCGTGGTGCAACTGGAAATCCATTTGATTAACGCGTGAAGTCAAGATTAATTCGGCAGCTGACCTACTGCCATGTCTCAAAAAAGAATTTATTCCTCTGAAATGTGAAAAATAATACTGGACCCTATATGGTTAGTGATGCATTTATAGCGCATGAAATTATCAAATATTCAAGAACAAGTAATAGTTAAGCACCGGTGGTGGTGGTGATAAGGGTGCCCCCAAATCCAATCCTGCTGAGGAAGGCCCAATGAAGACTTGGGCCTGCCCTATTTCCCAAGCCACACTACATGCGTATATATATATATATATATATATATATATATATATATATATATATATAATAATATATATATATATATATATATATATATATATATATATATATATATATATATATATATATATGTGTGTGTGTGTGTGTGTGTGTGTGTATGCTCGTTTGTGTCGAAACCAATTATCCGTGCAAAAGTTGGCTCCAGAAAGAGTTAGCAAATCCGGTTCTCGGCAAGCTTTTTTACAGTTGCCTTAATGTATCTTCTTCAACTATTTCTATCAGTCTTCCTTAACGCATCCAGCCTTGTTTAAAGATTTGGTTAAGGTTTTTTTTTTTAAGATTTGGGTAAGCATTCACCTTTTAGCTGTGAACAACAGTTATCGGAGGTGAGCCTAGTATTCATACACTCCCACCACTGTTGACTAATTTCTAGGTACCTAATTCACTGGTGGGACGGAAGTATAATAAAGCTTAGAATATATATTAGTAATTTACAATCAATACTCTTAGAATTATTCCTTTGTGACCGATTCCTTTTTTTTTATTATAAATCTAGTTTAACAATGACCTCCTTGAAACATTTTTATTAGGATTTTTCATTCTTTGAAATACGTATGCCTACGAACGATTCTCCTTGGAATAAGTTCCCTTAGAAGCTTTATCTTAGAATGACCTCCTCGGGAGTTAATGGATTGTACTAGAGCCATTCTGAACGCCTGTTTACATTTGGGCTTTCGTGTCACACGGAACGCTGAGTCATTCTCCTTTTCACCACAATGATGTGGCAGAAAACTTTAGACAAACATGCAGACGGACACATTACAAGAAGCCGATATATTACAGAGACCGTGATCGTGGAGCGAAATTTTCCTACTCACCGTTTATGTGATTCCAAGAGGAAAGAAGAATACGAAATGAATACGTACGATTCGGCAAAACCCTTTAGCTAAATAAAAAAAAACTAAAAAGTTCGTAGGTAAAGTTTTGATACCATCCGCCTACACACCGAAATTCCGAAGCTAGGCAAGTGATACATCCCTTATCGTTGTTTACTCCGCAGAATCACGTGACGTACTACGTTTTTCCTTTCTTCAGTCGATCAGGACTGTAGTTATGTAAAGAAAAATCTAGACAGATGACATAAAGAATATGCTGTATTGATGTTGCTTTATAAAAAAAAAAAAAGACTCCGACAAAAAGATCTCACTATAAAAATCTACGAAAAAATGGAGGAAGAATGCGCGTATTTCAGTGACCTCCAGATGTCTCTCATTCCTTCACTTGCCTCCGACGGACATGCTGCCAGCCGCTTTACTCTTCGTCCTCTTCAGTTGCGTCCTTCTTGGACAAGCAGGTATTGTTATTTGGTTACCAATTTGCCCTTAAAAGGACTTAAAGGATAGAAACCCAGTTTGAGAGTTTGTCCATAGGATAGAGACCCACTTTGAGGGTTTGTACATAGGACAGAGACTCACTTTGAGAGTTTGTATACATAGGATAGAGACCCACTTTGAGAGTTTGTATACATAGGATAGAGACCCACTTTGAGAGTTTGTACACAGGACAGAGACCCACTTTGAGAGTTTGTACATAGGATAGAGACCCACTTTGAGAGTTTGTACACAGGACAGAGACCCACTTTGAGAGTTTGTACATAGGATAGAGACCCACTTTGAGAGTTTATACATAGGACAGAGACCCACTTTGAGAGTTTGTACATAGGATAGAGACCCACTTTGAGAGTTTGTACATAGGATAGAGACCCACTTTGAGAGTTTGTACATAGGAGAGAGACCCACTATGAGAATTTGTACAAGGATAGAGGCCCATTTTAAGAGTTTGTACATAGGATAGAGACCCACTTTGAGATTTTGTACATAGGACAGAGACTCACTTGGAGAGTTTGTCTACATAGGATAGAGACCCAGTTTGAGAGTTTGTACATAGGATAGAGACCCACTTTGAGAGTTTATACATAGGACAGAGACCCACTTTGAGAGTTTGTATATAGGATAGAGACCCACTCTGAGAGTTTGTACATAGGATAGAGACCCACTTTGAGAGTTTGTACATAGGATAGAGACCAACTTTAAGAGTTTGTACATAGGATAGAGGCCCACTTTGAGATTTTGTACATAGGATAGAGAAGCACTTTGAGAGTTTGTACATAAGATAGAGACCTGCTTTGAGAGTTTGTACATAGGATAGAGACCCAGTTTGAGAGTTTGCACATAAGATAGAGACCCGCTTTGAGAGTTTGCACATAGGATAGAGACCCAGTTTGAGAGTTTGCACATAAGATAGAGACCCGCTTTGAGAGTTTGTACATAGGATAGAGACCCAGTTTGAGAGTTTGTGCATAGGACAGAGACACAGTTTGAGTGTTTGCACATACTCCTAGTGTAAACTTTCTTTTACAATGTTATTAATGCATTTCAAGCTCATTTATGAAATGTGACTTTCATGAAGTGAGATAAAGAAATTGCCACGTTTAGGTTATTCGGCGTTTGAATGAAACCAAAAAAGCTACGAATTAATAATTTAATGTCACACACAAAACCAGCATCTGATTTCTGAGGGAAGAACAACGTACCTTTGCCACCTTCCAAGAAGAAAGAGGTCTAAATTCCAATTTAGAGCAGGGTCGACGACTAGACGAATTTCTTTTTATACTGACATAATCATCAGGAAGGGTATGAGAAAAGCACCCCAAATAGGAGAGCTGATGGCCAATATAAAGCCTGTAAACTATGAAATGGAGTTAAGAATTTACATCACAGATGAAATATAACAGTCAAGTTTCCAGAAGAAAATTTACCAATGAAAAGCAGTGTGATATCTCCTTCACAAGTTTCCAGCTATGCAGACCATCTTCAATTTAGGTGGAATGTTACGGACATGAGACTAACTTCCATTATCACAGCCGCTACAGCGTATAAAGGCCACCGAAAATAGATTTATCTTCCGGTGGTCTCGGTATAATGCTGTATGAGCGAGGCCCATTAAACTTTAACCATGGTCCGCTGGTGGCCTATCCCATATCCTTGCCAGAAGCACAGTTATCGCTAACTTTTACCTTAAATAAAATAAAAACTACCGAGGCTAGAGGGCTGCAATTTGGTATGATTGATGATTGGAGCGTGGATAGTCAACATCCCAATTTGCTACCCTCTAGCCTCAGTAGTTTTTAAGATCTGACTCTCTGAGGGCGGACAGAATAAAGTGCGAACGGACAGACAAAGCCGGCGCAATAGTTTTCTCTTATAGACAACTAAAAAACAAATCATATGATCAAATTTGGAGCGAAGGGGTTTAACAATACACATTCGCATATGTTTTCAACATAAAGCTCTACCGACAAAGAGTAGTAATCATTTTTGCGTTACCTTTTTCTAAATTCTCTGCATAAGAAAAACGAAGAACGAATATGAAATTTTAAGTACAGAGGGTCGTTATCTAGGACTAATATTTCTTGGTGGTCATTATCTTTATGATATTTACGGTCTTTTGTTTATGTTTTTACGGTAATCGCCAACGGCCTTGTACTAAACACGCCGCAAAGGTGGATACTATACTGGGAAACTCCTGGTGGTGCTATCAACGAAAGATACTAATTATTATTATTATTATTATTATTATTACATATTAGTAGTAGTAGTAGTAGTAGTAGTAGTAGTAGTAGTAGCAGTAGTAATTCTCAGTCCACTTTACTTCTCACTACAGCTGATCGGCCCACCACGAGAACTCTCTACCTAGACAACGGCTACGACGCTGGTAAATGGGGTGAAGACGAATTTTTTGTGAAGATGGTCCTTTACGAAGATACAGTTGTTACATAGTAGTAGCAGATTAATGATTTAATACAATAATAATAATAATAATAATAACACACATAATATGTAATAATAATAATAATGTTAAATTAAAAAAAATAAATTAGAGATCTCACAAAGATTCGGGACATTACAGCTAAGCAAGAAAAATGATTTAGTGTTTACATCTTAACAAAACCCTAGTCCCCAAGCAATATTTATTATTATTATTATTATTATTATTATTATTATTATTATTATTATTATTATTATTATTATTTGCGTGAAATTATAGGACATACAAAAAAATCTATTCTGACAACCCATCATGTAATTTATCTTTCTTATATTTTTGCTTATCTGTTGCCTAATTATTGTTATTTATCAGTTAATTGTTATTCTCTTTTCTCCCTTTCCTTTTATATCCAATTTAGACATTCTTTGGGTGCAAGCTTTGTAAATCACGGGATTTTAGGCTTCTCCTAAATGACTACATGGTTCACCATAATGATAGTTATGATAATAATAATATTCTGTTAAGAAGGATGTCTGTCTGCACCACGCCAGTTAATTTTATATTGAGTCTTCACAGTTTTCCTTATAATTCTTTTCTCTCCTACGTTAAAATCGGTCAAGTAACTGGCCAATGTTCATACTTCGATAAAGAGAAATACACTAACACTGACCAGTTATTGACCAATTTTAACGTAGAGGAGAGAAGAGGGATAAGGAAAATTGAGAAGAATCATTATAAAATTAACTCGCATGATGCAGCCATGGTTTTTAACGGAACGTGTTTCAGAGAAGGTCTACTTTCTTATTATTATTAAGAGTTTGTTGGCGGGCGCTACGCAGGCTGGAACTCGGCGCTGCTGTCTCCCCTACCCTTACGATCCACTACCTACGCCGCCCCCACCCGGGGTGGATGAGCAGGTTTGCAGGATGAGGAAGGATGTCTCCCCTACCCTCCCGTTCCCCTACCTACCCGGTCCCCACCCTGGGTGGATGAACAGGTTTGCAGGAGAAGGATGGATGTCTCCCCTACCCTCCCGTTCCCCTACCTACCCCGCCACAACCCGGGGTGGATGAACAGGTTTGCAGGAGAAGGATGGATGTCTCCCCTACCCTCCCATTCCCCTACCTACCCCCGTCCCCACCCTGGGTGGATGAGCAGGTTTGTAGGATGAGGATGGATGTCTCCCCTACCCTTCCATTCCCCTACCCACCCTGCCCCCACTCTGGGTGGATGAGCAGGTTTGCAGGATGAGGATGGATGTCTCCCTTACCCTCCCATTCCCCTACCTACCCTGCCCCCACCTGGGGTGGATGAGCAGGTTGCAGGATGAGGATGGATGTCTCCCCCTCCTCCTGTTCTTCTACCCCGCCACAACCGGGGTGGATGAGTTAGGTTTGCAGAATGAGGATGGATGTCCCACATGCCCTCCTGTTCCCCACTACCTGCCCCCACCCTGGGTGGATGAACAGGTTTGCAGGAGGAGGATGGATGTCTCCCCTACCCTCCCGCTCCCCTACCTACGCCACCCCTACCCATGGTGGATGAGCAGGTTTGCAGGAGAAGGATGGATGTCTCCCCTACCCTCCCATTCTCCTACCTACCCCGTCCCCACCCTGGGTGGATGAGCAGGTTTGCGGGGGGAGGATGCATGTCTCCCCTACCCTCCCGTTCCCCATTTCCTACACTGCCCCCACTCTGGGAGCATGAGCAGGTTTGCAGGATGAGATGGATGTCTCCCCTACCCTCCCATTCCCCACCTACCCCGCCCCACCCGGGTGGATAAAGCAGGTTTGCAGGATGAGGATGATGTCTTCCCTACCCTCCGTTTACCTACCCTGCCCCCACCCGGTGGGATTAAGCAGGACTTGCAGATGAGGATGGATGTCTCTACCCTCCCATTCCCCTACCTACTTGCCCCACCCAGGGTGGATGAGCAGGTTTGCAGGAGGAGAATGGATGTCTCCCTCACCCTCCCATTTCCTACCCCCCTGTCCCCACCCTGGGTGGATTGCAGGTTTACAGGATGAGGATGGATGTCTCCCCTACCCTCCCGTTCCCCTACCTAAGCCGCCCCCACCCGGGGTGGATAAGCAGGTTTGCAGGATGAGGATGGATGTCTCCCCTACCCTCCCATTCCCCTACCTACTCCGCCCCCACCCTGGGTGGATGAGCAGGTTTGCAGGAGGAGGATGGATGTCTCCCCTACCCTCCCATCCCCTACCTACGCTACCCCCACCCGGGTGGATGAGCAGTTTGCAGGAGAAGGATGGATGTCTCTACCCTCCCATTCTCCTACCTGCTCTGCCCTCACCGGGGTGGATGAGCAGGTTTGGGGAGGATGGATATCTCCCACCCTCCCGTTCCTACCTGCGCCGCCCCACCCAGGGCGGGACAAACTAGTTTGCAGGGGGTGGGTGGCCATTTCATGTCTCCCCTACTGTCACCTGGGAAGACAAACAAGATCCACTCAGGAAGTTATTATTATTATTATTATTATTTATTATTGTATTGTGTGTATTATTAATCTTAGACACCAGCTGATCCCAACTCAGATACAAAAGGATAGCTGGTCGAGATGAGGCCAAAAAGAAAATAAAAAAAAAAAGACTCGGTAATAGCAACAGTGAATTTAACCGTTATCTTCTCCTTTGTGCAGTACAAGGAACACTCGCTGCTCGACATCGACGAAAACGCCGTGAACACCGTCAAACTCTACTGCTCCAAAACGGACGGTGTCATGACAAACTACATCACATCGACCGTTGGGAAGGAAGGGGAATGGCAAGGTAACGTTTCCAAGTTTCAAGCGGTGAACTGTAGGTATTACTTGAGGTTCTTTGCAGCAACCCCTTTCATTCCTTTTACTGTACCTCCGTTCATAGACTTTTTCTTCCATCTTACTTTCCACTTTCTCCTGACAATTGTTTCATAGTGCAACTGCGAGGGTTTCCACCCGTTACACTGATCAGAACTTTTTGCTCTCAGTTTCCCTCTCAGCACCGAATGACCTCATAGTTCCCAGAGCTTGGCCTTTGGCTTCAATTTTATATTTCATTACATTTCAATACGCCACTCTGTTAGTGTATGTATTTGAAGATACACACACGTACACACACTCTTAAGGTCTGGTTTCCATACAAGTATTAGAATGTTTATCATATGAAGGGGCGTCATTTTAAACTGCCACTAAGACTCAAGTTGCCCTCCCAGTCTCAACTCCCCCCACGCCAACAAGTCTCAACTTGACCCCCCTCCCCCACCCCCAAAGCCCCAAGAGACAACAGCGGCTGGTTTTCCATTATTCCTACCGAAATTCAAATGTGTCATCACATTTGATTTATAAAGTATATTTTTATTAAAATGTAAAAACAAAAGTCTTTTCTTTTTAAATGTGCAATCATAAATAAATTTATATGAAATTTCTCGGAAACATTACGTTTCTTGATCCTTGTTTGTCTATTAGCTACCCGTGATGATGAGGGCAGCCGATCGAGACCACAGGTCACCTCAAAAGCCAAATCAAAAGTCCTTCAAAGAAGGCATCGTGCTTTACCCCATACAAAAATGGGAATAAAAGCACATTAAAAGAAGAAGAAGAAGAAGAAGAAGATGATGAGATGAATAAACAGTAGTGGGAGTATATAATATTTGCTGAAATACTCTTGCTCATGTGGCTTCAAAGAGCACATAAAATGACTCAACATCAAAAACCCCGCTGATTAGGTTCCTTGCTCATACCAAACCGTCTTTGCCCCCCGCCCCCCACTAAAAAAATCTGAAAATGACGCCCTGAACTCATATGGGGTACATTCCATAAAAGCCTGTGTATGCCTTTAGTATTAATACGCTCTTTGGATGCATGTACGTATATACAACTCGAAATTGCCAACATGCTGAACTAATACGCACTTTGTGTGCATACATTTGATCTAGAACTTTGGTACAGCAAAAGAATTAACATGCTCTCGCTTTATGCGTGTTCGGATATATTAGCTATTAGGATGGAAAGCTTAATGTACTCCTTTTATGTAAAATATATACGTGTGAAGCTTGGGTGGAGCAGAAGTATAAATACGTTTTGCATATGTATGTTGAGTAAACTTAAATAGGAATATGTATATATATATAATAGTATTTGTATTCCTATTAAAGTTTGAATATTTTGTAATTATATGTGTGTGTATATATAGATATGTGTGTGTGTGTGTGCGCGTGTGTGTGTGTGTACACGCACACTCGCAATACATGGAGAGAGAGAGAGAGAGAGAGAGAGAGAGAGAAATCTCACTCCCCTAACGAACACGACCAAATCTATTCTTATACCACGACATTCCGCAAAAATTCCGCAGGAATGAACGGATGCAGTGAAGGACTCATGACTGGCATGAGGGCCAAAGTCATGCCGAATCAGGGACTTCTGGGAGACGACGAAGCGGTGCAGAATGTCGAGATGGAATGCGACGGAGGGACGAACACAGTCTTGGCCATGCCCGAAAAGCAGAATGTAAGAAAACTGCTTTATCTGCTGAATATAATAATAACTGGAAGGTGTGACCGCTATGGTATTGTTGGAAGAACATAAACACCATAGTGCAAAGTACTGCTGTTTATGTAAACAAAACACGAACGTATAATCAATTTCATGCGTGTAATGTGTGTGTTTGTTTGTGCATATGCTTATTCTTGTCTGTTTGTTTGAGATTTCGTTTAAATCGTTAGCAACGACAGTGTAAATTCAAGGTTTTGTAAACCGTTAGCAATTACAATGTAAATGCAAGTGTTTTCGTTTAAATTGTTGGCAATTACAATGTAAATGCAAATGTTTTCGCTTAAATCGTTGGCAATTACAATGTAAATGCAAGTGTTTTCGTTTAAATCGTTGGCAATTACAACGTAAATGCAAGTGTTTTCGTTTAAATAGCTAGAAATGACAAAGTAAATGCAATTATTTTCGTTTAAATCGTTAGCAATGATAAAGTAAATACAAGTGTTTTCCGTTAAATCAGTGGTTCCTGGGGCAAGGTACCGCCCCTGGGGCGGTGGATTGATATCAGGGGCGGTGAGGCAAAAGGGGTGGTTGGGGGGCGACAGGGTGGCATTAAGAGCATTTAATTTTGCCACCAGTACAAAAAAAAAAAAAACACACACAGACTTACAATTGCCGGAACGTGAGGATCTACGACTTCTTAGTGGTTCCAGCCTGATGTGGAGAAACCGATATCCCTGCAGTGCCACACACCTATCCCATAACAGTAATTGTGAAGACCAAGTTTACTAAATTAAGTATTGTCTGTGAAATACATCTTCGAGTTTAATATTTTGCCAATTTGGAAACAAACCGTCCCAAAATAATAATACTCGCGTGTAATATCGGCGGGAGGGCGCTAGGAATCCATCTGAAGCCAAGGGCGCCGGCCTGAAAAGTTAAAACTCTGGTTTAAATCGATACAGACAAAGAAAATGCAATTATATCTACTCAAACTCACTTAATTCCATTTTACCCCTTTTTAAATCAGGAATCCCTTTGCTTAGTACGAACAGAAACAACAGTTATCTATGAAATATTGTTATACTGTGACCGAATAATATTATAAGTGATGAATATCCACAATTATGTGTAGTTCAACACTTTCCTCTTTTGTATTCACTCATGAACATTACTGTGGATTATTTATAACTAGCACTAATAAGAATAGCAATGACAACGATGGTAATGATGATGGTGAGTATGGTGAATATGATGAAGATGGTATCATTCTTATTTCAGAGCACCAACTGGAGTAGCTGGGACAGATGTGGAAAAAGCTCTGCCGTATGCGGAATTAAGGTAAAATCTTGAAATTCTTCAGTAGCTTTCATTTTGATGTGACATCAATGAATAAGAGGAAGTAATATAAATCTTCATATAAAAGTCAAATAATTTAGGATCAAAGCTAAGTAACATGGGTATTCCTGCACTATTGCAACTCGTTATCGTAGGTTAGGTTAGGCTTGAGTTAGGCTATATCAGTATCAATCAAAGCTCCCAAAGGACAATCAGCTAACGAAATTATCTTTTCTTTATAGAAAATGGCAGTAAAGCAATCATTGTATCTTGTAAACTAAAAATATGTACAGTAAGTAGGCATTAGCCTACATAACTATCAGCTAAGGAACTCCCGTTTGAGAGAATTAAAACAATTTTTGATTCAGGGCTCTACAGCCTAACTTAAAAATAAAAAACTCTAACACCAAATATCTCACTTTTTTTCGACAGGTTCGTTATGAAGCCCCCAATGTCATTGACGACGACGTAGCAATCGCTGACATTACGATGTACTGCTGTTCTGTCGAGTAGAGTGAACACTGGAGCTGGCAGTGACCTCCGAAAACAGAGTGGAGAGGAACATGAACATGGTTCTGGAATGATTATTGAATAAAATACAAGGAATTCCAGCGGAAATTTTATTTTAAAATGATCATGCTGGACTATAATAATTATTTTTACTCTCCCTCTCTCTCGTAGCCTACTCACGCACATGAATACACAAATCAATTAATACTGCGGGAAAACAATCTGTAGCTTAGCATTCCAAGCAAATAACCTTACTGGATTAAAAGCATAATATGAAATTAATTTTTTGTAACTTTTCCAGCCAGAAAGTATTAACTTATCGGTTTACATTTTCAAATTTGTCTGAAATAATACTGGACAACCCCTTCCAGAAATTACACAGTTCTTATAAAAAGTTATAGTATTTCCCCTATACGGTAATAAATTCCATGAATGATTAAATACTACCTGTAAGTTAAATTCCACTAAAATAAGTCTCGAATCTCTCGTCCTCGATCTTTGGGACCTCCATACGGTCCTTTGCTATTCTCGCCAGACTTGAGATTTGCTGAGCGTTTCAGAAACAGTGAAGTGAATCCTGCGTCGATTCTACGCTTTTAGCCGGGCTGGGAGTCGATGAGAGCACAAATTCCTTTGGAAGTGGATATCTTACCCAGAGCTTCAAAAAAAAAAAAAAAAAACTGCGAAACCATAAGGAAAGATTGAGTCTAGGGAAGCGGTCAGGCTTAAAATACCATTAGATTAAATATTGTTTCCTTGACTTCTATGATATTGCGAAGGAATCAACAGTGACCAAAACTTCCAAGCTAACTGATAATACCAATTACAAATAGGATGGAGCATACAGGCTAGGGTAGGTAAATTAGCTTAAAATATAAATTATTTAGTGTTCATGGAGTCAAACCACGATTGGCCATCGACATTTCAAGTTAATAGGAATTCATGAATTGGTTGCAAAAATTACTGTTAGAACGAAAATAGAATTTTTGCAATGGAGAATGCGGAAAATGAAATGAAAGTTACCCGCACTCAGTTATTTGAACGTTACTTAATTCAAGGTGTAAACCTTTAACTTTAATAGACGACTTTGGTTGCATTATAGTCTCAGTTAAAAACGCCTTTATTCGCTCCATGTATTACACATTAACCCTACATTTCATGCAGAAGTCTTAGTTGGTCGTTTACTTTCGC
This sequence comes from Macrobrachium rosenbergii, assembly GCF_040412425.1. Classification (NCBI taxonomy): domain Eukaryota; kingdom Metazoa; phylum Arthropoda; class Malacostraca; order Decapoda; family Palaemonidae; genus Macrobrachium; species Macrobrachium rosenbergii. The sequence goes on along the minus strand of NC_089796.1, from coordinate 14,718,115 downwards.
CCTCTGTTGACGGTTTTATGAAATACTGGCCACAACTGCATTACAAGGACCTGGAGAACGTTTCCACATCAGTACTAGAGCTTGGTAGGATTCCGTAATTTTCTAGCGTATATATAATTAGAGGCACGATATATGATTATATTTCAGAATTGGTAAGATAAATTTTAGCCATATAGAACATATATTTTAATGGAATAACGTAATTCTTGGCAAAGAAGCTTTATCACCGTGAGGGAAGGTTTGTTTACATTTGTAGACAGCCTTTGTGCTTAGTGATGATGCTGAAATTAGGATACGTAATCATGTATTATGATTATAATATAAAAATGTGACTTTGTGTTAAACCATAGAAAATAATGTCTATAAAGCAGTGCAGGTGAGATAATTCGAGAAATTTACCAAGATAATGAGAAATTTACTATCTTATGCGTCATGTTCCTACGTTAATCATCGAGGGGTTGGTACTAAATATGGTGGAAGCTCAGCTGAAGGGGTTATTCGAATGCAATGCTGCAATTCTCTGGTGGGTCGGGAAGTTGGGTAAAATTCACTGATGTGTTAGGCGGCGGCCTGACTGGAAAAAAACCTCAGGTACAGAAGTGCTTAGGTTCCAATTTCTCTCATGACTTGTGTGGGTCAGTTGGTAGCGCCGTGACCTTTCAATTGAGAGGCTGGGGTTCGTTCCCGAGGCGAGTTATACATTTACCAATATTTAATTTGGATTAGCGTAAAACTTCGAGTAAACGTACGTATGCTTCGTTTACCGAGAACGAGTATTCTGTTACATTCAACTCACAGCTTGCCTTTTCAACTTAACGATATTTACCTAGATCTTGATTTTAGCCTTTAATATCAAGATTTCATTTTTTCTTTGAAGGCTTTTGGTGGGATAACCACTCGCCAAGTTTCACTCGAAGAAATCGAGGAAGAGTTGTTTGTGTCTTATTCAGAAACTGATTACGATATTGATCTTGACATGATGGAAAGTGAGAACGATGATGATGATGATATTTGAGGCTAAATCGGATGGTAATGATTCCAAACCATTTGATATCGTTAGAGGTTAAACTGACCCTTATTAGGGTCATTGGATTTTAAAAATTTGACTCCATATGAATTTTTTCCTGAAAAATATTTGATCATGTTGCAAAAGAATCCAACAAATATCTCTACTATGCCAGCTAGCAAGCCGCCTTTGCCTAAAAGATCAAGTTCTCATCTTTCAGCTTCCATGTACAGTATATAAAAGCTTTTGTTGCAGTTGAAATTGCCAGCTTATGCATAGGATATATTGTTTATGAATTCATATCCAATTTCCTTGAAAACTTTAGACCCTAGTTTGGTTTAGATATGCGCTATAGATGATGCTTACATTATCAGAGAGTTGAAGATAGTTTTCATGATTTTTTAGATTATGTTAATGGTCCAGTTCCCTCAATAAAGTTCACCTTAGAATACAAAAATAATAATAATAGTTTATCTTTTCTAGATGTATTGGTGAATCATAATCCAGATTCCCTTTTGTTCTTATTTGAAAAAAATTAAGTATACCTTAGTTTTACCAGACCACTGAGCTGATTAACAGTTCTCCTAGGGCTGGCCCGAAGGATTAGACTTATTTTACGTGGCTAAGAACCCATTGGTTACCTAGCAACAGGACCTACAGCTTATTGTGGAATCCGAACCACATTATGACGAGAAAATGGAATTTCCTATCACCAAAAATAAATTCCTCTAATTCTTCATTAGCTGGCCGAGACTCGAACTCGCCTAGCGAGAGCTAGCCCAACTCTACCGACCAGCCCAACGATGGAACTACATATAGAAGCTGACTAATACAGAAATGTACATTTCATTTTTTTATATTCCAGTTTCAGGGTAAAATCTCGTGTAAAAGCGCCAAGTTACTTGTCTTCCTAGAATTTGTAACCTTTATTACGCTTATAAAGGATTTCAATTCCAAATATCAGTTTACCTTAAACTGGGTTACCCAAAGCGTTAATTTACTAAAGCATTTCTAGAGCAAAAAGTATGTAATTATCGGGATCCTAAAATAAACACTTGTCCTGCCATATCAGCAGCCATCTCCAACCTAGTTCATGGATTATAATGTCTCGTCTAAAAGCATGAAAATAGTCTTTAATTATAAGATTTCTGCACGTAGTCAGATCATTGGAAATAAATGCGAAAATAGTCTAGACGATAAGGATATGTGAATTTATTCTATTGCACAGCGAAGATTACCTTAGAAAATATACTACGGGGGAACGGGCAGGAGCCTTTCACTTCGCTTTTAAGGATACAAACTTAATTGACAAATTGAATCCATAAAAAAAAATGTTAGCAACACATACCATAGAGTTAGATCGTAGGCTAGATTGGTTGAATGCAGATACACTTTACAGAAGTGGGATTGTGGGCAAATGTAGGGTTTTAGAAGGTGCTCATGTAAACTGAAAGGATACTTTCGACAACAGATCTTTTAATCAAGACGACTGTGTCACCAAGATGGTTTGCGTGATCGCCAAAACAGATTAACGGGTGATTTGAGCAGTTCTTTAAAAGGGAAAACAGTCTTGCCATTCTTCTCTCTCACTAAAAAGTTTTCTGTATTGCATCGTAAATTCTTTTGTTTATTAGAGTTGAAGAGGACAACTGCTCACCCATTCAGAGATCGTGAGAGAATGGTGATAGCAACAATAATAGGCCTAATATAAATAAAATGTGAAGAAAGCAGGCAGCAAATAGAATTATTGCCGGTATTCTCTATGACATTCAAAAGACGCCTTTTCAGTTTATCAGTCATGTCCTCAAAAACACCGCAGTCCAACAGAAAAATAGATAAGGGCAATGTGTCCTAGATTACTGTGAGAATTTTAAAGCTGCACTGAGGTAAGGTTCACATTTCAACAAACTTGAAACGGCGTCTTCAACATGAAAGGGATTTCAGGGTGTGATTACAATGTAATATTACTATAAATTTTTACTGCGCTTTTAATTTGGCGGAGTTTGATGATTGCAGGGTGGATACCACTGCCAATTTGCAGCCCCTAGCCTCAGTGGTTTTTAAGATCTGAGGCGAGACAGAAAAAGTGCGGACGGACAGATTGTCTGTCCGTCCGCACCCTTCTGTCTACCCAGATCAAAAACTACTGCAGCCAGATGGCTTCAGAATTGGCATGTGTTGATCATCCACCCTGCAATCATCAAACACCCAAATTGCAGCCCTATAACCTCAATAGTTTTTATTTTATTTAAGATTAATTTAGCCATGATCATTGCAAATGATACCCTATACCGCCAAAAACAAAGGCCACCACCAGACAACTCGATTGCGTCGAAGAAACTTCGACGCCTTTTTAACATGAAGGTTTTCCTTTAACAGTCGCATTTTTAACTTGCTTTTTGATACCGCGAATAATGTTACTGCATCTTGAAGCCAGTGTCAACTGAATATGTCATCTTTCAATCACGAATGAAGTTATACCTTAGCAGATAGCAAAAAAAAAAAAGAAAAAAAAATATCCTTTCAACCCCTTCTTAAGGTATCTGAACCCTTTATTTAGTTTTTCACACGGTAATTGCCACCTTATCTAGTTACGAGTTTTCTCCTCAATAACCGAATGAAAACACTTTATATTTGAAACGCAAAATGACTTGTTTTGGGTGGGTTTGGCTAAATGGTGTGAGAACAGCGTCAGCCTACGTCAGTATCCCCACTTGTGCCATTGGTCCACCGCCAGCGTAGTTTACGCAAGCCTGCTAATTCTGAACCTTCTTGAAAGTAAACCGTAACTTTAAGACGTGTGCGTTATAATTCTGCCAGATCTAAACAAAAATCATGCTCTTCTTAGAAAAGGCGCTGACATGCAGGAATAATGAAGCCTTTGCGAAGAAGCTGGTAACACGCACCAATACAGTGGGTGACAGAAGCCTCTCACGCCATAGGTGACCTTAGCGTTCGGTATGGGAATGAGCATTCATGTCGCCATTTGTCGTTCTGTGGTCGATGGTTCAAGATGTCTGCAAAAGTATTCTTGGTTCTCGTATGCTTTCTCTTCGTCTACGGAAGTGAGCTGGAAAACGGTGAGTTTAGAAGTAAAAATTATAGCTTATTGCACTACGCCTTCATGTCTCGTCTTAGTTTTCTTGTGCTTGTGCTAATAATTTTTTCACATTTTGTTTGCTGTTCCCAGGGTTTTTACCAAGTTTTCCGAGGGTAAATTGCTTTTTTGGAGCATTGTTGAAGGTGACTGAGAGGTGAAAGGTAAAAGCTAGACCAAGACAAGTTAACCAAGCACTAAACTGAAATGAGATCTGTATACTGTAAAACCACATTATCGTGAAATTAAATAGAATAATTAAATGGGCACTTTAGCTATGTTTCTCCTTCAGAATTTGTTGCTTGAATCATCCAACTTGAATTGTAACTTCAAACAAATCATTCTTTCAAAGATGAAAAACAGAGACGAGCATAGTTGTCTGAGAGAAGTTTGGTTACTGCAAGGAAAAAAAAAGCGCCTATTGGAAAATTTAAAATTCTATACTTGAGTAATATAGAGAACTAAATGTGCTGTGAGAAACTAACGATTCAGCCGATACAAGGAAAATTTCTCGTTGCTTTGTGTTCTTCAAGGTGAGGCCCCAGGACGTCGGGTGACGAAGTCTCTGATGTTAAGCAATGGACTGGACTGGGGTAAATGGGGAAGCGTAGAGTATTGCAAAGACGGATCTTTCGTACAGGATATTGAAATCAAGGTATTATTATTATTATTATTATTATTATTATTATTATTATTATTATTATTATTGTTGTATAAAACAGACGCTGCAGTGGAGGTGCTGCATTAGAAGTGCTAGTGATATTTTCATAAAAAAATATTATTTCATTTCTTGAGCAAAATATTGGCAGTAACACAAATAATTATTAGTTGAAGTTATAATACGGCACTATCGATTGATTTATATGAAAATCTATGCAGAAATCAGTTTGCTTGAAAATTGCCATCACGTAACAAGTATAATTTTTGTTACTATCATTAGTTATTTGAATAAAAAGATTCATGAGGTAAAAATCTAAATTTCCATTAACTTGTGAGGCAAGTATCCAGTGAATAAGAAGGTGTGAAAAATCTTCTACTGGTCATATGACATCGTGATCCCTCAACAGAATAAACCTTTACAATCAACACAACGGCTTACCAACAACTCTCTCTCTCTCTCTCTCTCTCTCTTTCAATTACTCTAATCTCACAAACAATTTCAATGTGTGTCCATTTCTGAATATGAGTAATTTTCAAAGACTGGACATTCCTCATAATGCATCATTCTTTCTACCATCATTTCGTTCAGTTCGAAGACTACAGCTTCCTCGACGCTGACGAGACGGCACTGAATGCTGTGAAGCTTTACTGCAGCACCTCAGACGGCCATCTCACGGGGTATGTGACGTCGACCATAGGGACGAATGGTGACTGGAAAGGTAAGCGAATGGGTTCCCCTTGATTCTCAACTGAGTTAACGAAGAGTAATAGCAAACTGAACTGTATAAACTCTTAATGATAATTAGTATCGTTATTTTCCGTTTAACTTTAGGGACTAATGGTGACTGGAAGATCCTCTTGAACCTAGAAATGAGTTAGGAAAGATTGATAATGAGCCAAACTGATGTTTTGCTGAAATGTGTGTGTTGAAAATCTGTGTCTTGTTAAACCTCTTTAAAAATAATGCTTAGAATCTTGCCACAGATCTTGGAAGTCTGCTGCGGCAGTAGTGTACCACACTGGAGCCATAGTTTGTTATTAAACATTAAGCTGGCCTTATGCCAGCCCGTATGCCAATAGAGGGAGCTGGATGACATGAATACAGATTTCATTCAACTTTTAAATCTAAATCTTCTCTCCCGGAAGGTATGAGGGGCTGTGAAAATGGTCTAATGACAGGCTTTAGAGCAAAAGTTCTACCTGCCCAAGGCGTCCTGGGAGACGACGTTGCCGTACAAAACATTGAGATGGAATGCAACTATGGAGAAAGCACAGTGTTGGCGATGGATGAAAGCGCCAATGTATGTGAAAGTGCATATTCTTATATACTTATATGTCATGGAAATATTCGTAATGTATACATGCACTTAATATCAAAATTTTTGTACTCATATTTCCACCAGACATGCAAATATGTAGGCCTAAAGTACAAACATCACCGTAAGTGATGTCGTAAGTATGGACAAAGCCTTGTGTTAACAATGGGTGAAGTTGTAAGCTATATCAAGGGATGACACTGTCTGGTTTGTAAACACATTTCTTATGCATCATGTAACTGAAAGTGCAGTTATGCCTGTACAATACCTGTGCTATTCCATCATTTTGAGCAACTCTGTAGTATGCCATTGACAACTGTTTTATGAAAATTCCGAAGTCTTTATCAAATTTGGGAGAAGAAAACGCGAGACTGAATAATCGTCTTTAGCCATTTCCTATATGTATAGACGGATAAAGTTAACAATAATTTTTTTTTCATTATTTCAGATCCACGACGGGAAATGGGGCTTATGGGCAAAATGTGATAATAAATCAGCGATTTGCGGAGTTGAAGTAAGTGTCGCTGAAGTGAAACGCTTTGCATGCTTTTATCAGGCCTTTCGAAGATGAGTTATTTGAGGATTTTAGAACCATTTTCTTTTAGTCTAGATGCCTCAGCAAAGAAAAAATATCAAGGATCTAAATTTGGATGTAACTAATATACATATATATATATATATATATATATATATATATATATATATATATACACACATACACACACACACACACACACACACACACACAACACACTCAACATGGCTACAGCTCTCGAAATCATACTCGTAGGCGTCAGGAAAGGCACTCGATATAATTGATAAGTGTGCTAATGCCGACGTTTCACAACTACATCGTTGCATTTTCAAGGCTGAAATACAGCGAGTTGACGCTCAATAATTATTCATAAAAAACATTTATTTTAACAACTAATTAAAAACACTACAGTATTATCTCATTTAAAATGTTAATTCTTTTAAAAATATCAAAGACACCTGACAATAAAAGAAGGACTTACCCAGACGGGAGCTAAGAGGAAACTATTGAAACAAGGAGAGAAAAATATAAAATAAAGCAAAAAATAGATAAGAAGGAGAAAATAAGTTAATGATAAGGCAAATAGGGCCATCAAGTAATAAACAGCTGAGTAGATGATGTATGTGTTTAATGATGGAACAGTTAATTTTAGTGCCTGGTGGCCCTGTTTGCCCTATTGTTACCCTGTTTTTTCCTTTTTATCTATTTTTGTTTTATTTTGTATTTTTCTGATCCTTTCACCAACAGTTCTTTGCGTCTAGGTAGGTCTTCTTTTAATGACGTCATTGTCTCTGATATTTTAAAAGAATGACTTTTTAGATGAGATAATACGTGTTTTTAATTGGTGTATAATAAATGTTTTTATGAATAATTAGTCAGTTGCTGTATTTCGGCCTTGGCATCTGAAATCTGGTGTGAAACATCATGCAATAAACTGTTAATGTACCGAGGTATTTACTCAACATCACTATATATCTATATATATATATATATATATATATATATATATATATATATATATATATATATAATTGGTTAATCTCAGGTACCTAACTCCTTGCTTAGTTCGCTTAGTTCTTAATATGCATAGAGCATCTAAATGAAACCATATTACATCATAGATATAATGCAATTTCAATTCTCCCCCATAGGAAGGTAGTGCCATCAGTGCACCTCATGCATGTACTGTAGGCATTACTTAAGGTTCTTTGCAGCGTGCCTTCGGCCCCTATCTGCAACCCCTTTCATTCCTTTTATTGTACCTCCTTTCATATTCTCTTTCTTCCACTCTTCTTTCCACCCTCTCCTAACAACTGATTCGTAGTGCAACTGCGAGGTTTTCCTTCTGTTACACCTTTCAAACCTTTTGCTGTCAATTTCCGTTTCAGTGCTGAATGACCGGATAGGTCCCAGTGCTTGGCCTTTGGCCAAAATTCTATATTCAGCTCAATTCTATATTGCAATTTCAGATACGTTACAACAAAGTACACCTTGTGGAAGATGATGCGGCTGTGTCAGACATATCCTTGTTCTGCTGTGCACTTGACGAATAGAAAAAAATAAAAACCAGATAACCAAGATGTGCAGTGCCTTTCAGAGACAAAGATACCACTAAAATTTTTTAAAACTATGATTGTGATCTTCAGTAAAGACTAATCTGTATCCACTATTTGATGTATTATATGTTTAAAAAATCGTGAAATTTAGGTTATTTCTACCTTCGTATATTGTGAACATTATGGAACAAATAGCAAGTGAAATTTTTCATTACTGTAGTGTAAAGAGTGATGTAGTCAAGATACTTTTCCAAGATTGTACGAAATCGTATGTTTTTGTTTTTGCTTTTTCTCATTGACATCTCCGAAGTTTCAAGCAGTGAGGTAAGTTAACAGTCACCGAACGTCCTCTTATTTACTGTTATCCCATGTGATGATGTGCATATGTCAATAATTCAGTTATAGGGGAACACACGCTCTTAGTAATGTCGCCTTTCCTTTTATATTTAGTGTTGGCCATATCGTTATAAAGAAAAAAAAAGCCATCAGAACTTACCAATGCGAACCCGAGCTGTTCACCGTAAATACTCGTACGTGTTTCTTGGACACCCTTAACAGCTCTTCTAATTCTCCCCCTCCCCCTCTCCACACTCTTATGAAACGGGCTCGTGAAGATATCGTTTAATTATAACCTTTTTGGGTTGACAGTACAAAAAAAGGTGTTTATAGCCAAATGCAGTACAGGGGAGACAATATGAGAATTCATCGAGACAGTGAGAATTTTCCGTCTTTTGTTGTAATACTACCAGGCCCTCGGGGATGAAAGGAGAAATATAGAAAAAAGACGGTAAATTTCCCAGAATATCTCATCCCCTCGGGGATGAAAGGAGAAATATCTCACCAGTACTGCATTATATAACCCTTTTCTATATTGCTTAGGCAAACATTTTTTTTTTATTAGTAACGAATGTCTTCGTGCGGCTAAATCCTTTACGGTTGCGAAACTTACTCATCCCTGTTCAATCATCACAAATTGCGATCCTTGTATACGCTGTTTGATCCTTGTTAACTTGACAGTTTTGAGTTAAAGTTTGACCTACGGTGAATTATAAGGTGCTAATTAACCTGGTAAGTCTTTTTATAATTTTTATAGTAATCTTGTTTGAGTGTTTTCCTGTAAAACTTATTAAGCTAGTTAAAATCTCTTAGAAGTGCTGAACCCAAGCTACAGTAGGCCTACATATTGTCTTAGGCTAATCTAGCTTAGTCTGGACACCCAGTCAGCCCATACTTAGGAATGTTGGTCTGGGAGCCTTTGTTCCGTAGAAAGTGGCCCCTTGAATAGGCCTAAAACTAAGTTGAGCATGGTGAGTGCAGTGTATTATGCCATATGCCTGGATTCTGGATTGGATAAACACAAGCATGATACCTCACTTGACAGTGTGGTAGTATTTAGGCCTATGTAAAAAAAACGGTTATTTTTCGGAAGACTCCAGCCACCTCCCACATTACAACTTATATTTTTCTTGGATAAAACTCATCAAAACGAAAACTTTCTTCTCAGTACATGACCTTCGCAAATGCTTAATAACAGAGAAAAATAATTAATCAAATTACGACTTATAAGGTAACACAGTACCGGCCCCCTCCATAGCTAACACGGCAAAATTGTAACAGTAAACACCCCTAGGTTACGTCACGTTGGTATTTTCAGGTTCTTTTAGTGCCCTGTCATTTTCTAGCCATTTTTGAATGAAAAACCCAAAATGGTTTTTCATGCAAAAATGGCTAACTGGAACCTTCCGAAATGGCTGGCTGGAGTTTTCCGAAAAATTACCAAAAAAACTATGCAGTTAAAAGGTATTTTACTGTAAACAACTATTGCAATTTAGATTTGAAAATATCATGATCCTATTCTTAAATCCATACCTTGAACACCTATGGTATTAGTTTTTGCTTGCAAATAAGCATCATTGAAGATAGCGGACCCCATCCTTCCTACAATTCGGGAACCACAGTGGAAAAGCAAGGTCTTTGTGGTAAAGAACAAAATGAGGGAAATACAAGGACCCTAACCCCATTGATAGTTTGGTAATTCTAAGCCGGCTGTCCGCGGTGAGCTAGACTATGGCAATTGACGTTTTCCTATGTTATTTTACTTGCTTTACAAGAATTTAAAGTAATATTTTGTCGGCTGACTGTAACTAAACTGTAATTGACCATTGAAGACTTCGCTACCGACAGGGTAGACCTAAGCCAGCATTCTGCGGCGAGCCCCCCACTCCCCTCCATAGCTAATACGGCAAAATTGTAACCAGTAAACACCCCTAAAAATACCAACCTAATGTCCGTAGGGGTGTTTACTGTTTACAATTTAATTAGCTATGGAGGTGTGGTGGGCTTGTCATGAATGTCGACTTAGAGCTACCCGTGTTAGGTAATTCAAGTCGTGTAGGCTTCAAAGGTCAATTACAGTTTAGTTACAGCTGGCTGACAAAATATTACTTTAAATTCTTGTAAAGCAAGTAAAATAACATAGGAAAACGTCAATTGCCATAGTCTAGCTCACTGCGGACAGCCGGCTTAGAATTACCAATAGTTCTCATTCAGATTATGGTAAATTCATGGAAAGTTTTCCAACTAATATCATGGACTAAGGTAAGGACCTGGTACTCCAAGTTAGGTTAGCTTAGGTGAGGTTGGTCAGGTCCTTTGCAAACGCAGTGATTGTCAAAAGCTTCCAAAGTATTCATTAAAACATAAAAACATAATATTTATACAAGTCCAAAATGCTGTAATGATATAAAGTAAAATTTTACAAGATTCAAGTTGAGACAACCTACCAATCTGCAGAACTATAAGGCCACGTTTCCATTCTTCATTGAAATGGATAGGTCATACAATGTATGGTTAATTTTTACTGTAACCCATAATTTATGTACTATGCTCTCAGAACATTTTGCGTCTTCTGCGTCAAGACATCTTTTTATTTACTTGCTCATAAATATACCCAGGGATTGCTGTTGGTTTTAGTTCTTATCTTTTATGATAGTATGTCAGCTATAATTGTAATTTTGCAAAGAAAAGCACAAAGAAATATTAGAAAAAACAAGTGTACCTCACAAAAAGTTACTGCATCTCCCCATCTCGGTAAACCTCATAAATATTTTACAATGAATATATAGCATAGGCTTCTCACCAAGCGACAACGGAGATAGCTGGACATCTCTATCATCCTCTGCAGCAGTACCCAGGGATTGGAGCCATCTTCACTGGTTGGTGTCGTTGACGGGACTTCTTCTCTGGTCAGAGCCGCTCTTCAGCAGGTCAGGGACCTCTTTGTCTCCTCCGCTGAGGGTTGCTTCTCTCTGAATCAGTTGTGAAATACGTTGGCCCTATCCAGCCTAGTCTTCCATTTGAAAGTAGCCTTTTTCTCCCCAGTCGAGATTTAGTTACTGATGAGAAGCTTCTATTGGTCTTGCCGCCCCAGGGGCCTCAGGTCCCTGGGTGGCATGTGACTCTTGTTAAGGGGTCCTGTCTCGTGCTTCACATATGCCCTTGCGAGAGTCGTGAGACAGAGATCTGCCTCTCAAGACCATCTCTCGTCTGGCATAGAGGTTGGATGATCTTCATGGACCTACAGGGGATGGAGATCAATGCCTAGACTCCGTCTTGGATGTTGTAGCGGACTCCGAATCTGTCGGCATCTGCTGCCAGGTTCGAGTCCTTCTTGATCTCCTCCTCCTTGGACTTTGTAAATTAATTGATGACCCAGATCAATAGCTACTTTGCCCTGTTAGGGTGCTGCGGTGCTTTCCAAAAAGGCTCAACATCCCCAACACGGATGTCGTCGACTTTTTCACTAGTACTGACTCTCCCAAGGAAGAAGTGTCTAAGGACACATCTTTCTTCTGGCTTCATGAGGCGATTGAAAGGATGCACTCTACAGCTGGCGACGACGACACCTGTACACTCTGCCTGAGAGCTCACAAAGTCAGTAGCCTGGTCCACCCTCACATTCCGGAAGATTCTGTCTGTCTGGAAGCAAGAAGTGGTCCCATTAGCCCACATTTATGTTTACCTTTGGGTCTTTGCCCACAGGCCCCTGTAATCTTTTTTTCCTTGGTCCTGTGGTGGCTGCTCAACAAGTTGTGTTTTCCTACCCAGCTCCTTTAAGAGGACAGGCTGCATCTCGCCTAAGGTGTATGCATCCGAAAGTGAGAAGGATTCTGAGAGTGACTGGCCTCTCCTCTTCCTCTCCTCCCTCCTTGTCCTACTTCTTCTCTTCCTTCAGGCTGAGAATGGGACTCGAACTAACACTTGCTGGAACTGGCGTCTGATGCGGTAAGTCTACATGTCGAGCACCCCATCTATTTTTCTCTCTAGAATCACAGAAGCAGTCCCGCTCCTTCCTCTAGCAAGGGGAGGAAGGAGACCCTGGCAATAAGGGCAACCCTTTTTTGGGTCTTTATCTTACTGCGTCCAACTCTTCAGATTCTTCCCAGCCTGTTTTTGCATGAGTTACGATTCCTCACTCATTCGAAAAGGTCCAGATGTCTGACATTTGATCTTGCAGTTCCTATACCCTGATCAGTATGTCAGAGGTACAGTACTCCACCTCGCTCTTTCGACCAGGAGGAGTAACCCAGGTGTGCAGAACTCCAGTCAGTTCAAAGAGACTCACTCAGATTCCTCCTTCCAACCGGTGAGTTTTCTTAATGTAAAGGACCGATGGTTTGTATATCGTGTAGGAACGAATCACAGTTTTTTAAATTAAGTTGTATTTTTCCTAACTACACAAACCTGAGATCTTTAACATTACCTTTTTATGCCCATGTTATGCCACCCCTCAATCTGAAATCTGGGCCGAAAGGCAAACTGGAATGTTTACATCCAGGCAGGCGGGTATCCCGACGACCGGACAGTAGTTACTGCCTAACCACGTTGTCCAAGAGTTTAACGGCTGTTTTCAGCTTTGCTGCAAGTAATTCCTAACGTAAAGGACCTCGGGTTTATATAGTTAGGAAAAATACAATTTACTTTAAAAAATTATGATTTTCCTCACTGCAACAGCAGCCCTTTTGAGGCGGCAGAGCAGAGTTTCAGCCCCGCCTGCACGTGAACCTTCGGTCAGTTCAACCAGTTAAGAAGCCATCCGTCAAGCCCTCCTCTTGCAAGTGACGAGCCTGTCCTCCTTGTTCTGGTGGGACCCAGGCTTCTCCACTTTTGGGGCAAGTGGGAAGCCAGAAATGTAGAGCTGTGGGTCTTGAAAGTCCTCAGAGAGGGTTATTCCTTCCCGTTCAGGGAGAAACCTCCTTTAGTGTCATCTCCCATCAGCTTGACAGTCTACTCGGTAGGCTCAGAGAGGTTTTCGGTCCTGTCTCAAGAAGTCTCTTCCCTGCTCAGGAAGAGAGCTGTAGAGGTGGTTGAAGACATAAGCATGGAAGGTTTTTACAACCATCTGTTTGTCATCCCCAAGTCATTGGGATATTTTAGGTCTGTCCCGGACATCAACACCCTGAATTTCTTTGTTCAGACAACAAAATTCAAGATGGAAACGAACCATTCAGTCCTGTCATCCATTCAACAGGGAGACTGGATGACAACCATCGACATGCAGGACTTATACTTCCATGTACCAGTACACCCAGACTCCAGGAAGTACCTAAGGTTCATGTTCCAGGGCAGAGTCTAACAATTTCTTGCTGTCCTTTGGCCTCTCTACAGCTCCTCATTTTTCACCCGGGTTCTCGCCCCTCTAGTGAAGTGGCACCATCTCATGGGTATCAACGTTTGTCTATATTTAGACAGTTGGCTTCTATGCTCCCCCTCAAGAGCAAGATGCACAGAAAACCTTCAGAAGTTGCTTCTCCTTGCCAAAGAATTGGGCCTTTCAATCAACTTGGAAAAGTCTCAGCTATTTGGCGATGGGGATCGACTCTCAGAGTTTTCAGGCTTTTCCGTCCGAAAAAAAAGTCCAATCATGCCTCCAGACAATACAAAACTACTTCTCTCCAGTTATGCTTGGCCAACGAATGGATGAGTCTACTCTCTCATCCATTGAGAAGTTCATGCCTTTAGGAAGACTCCACACAAGAGTATTTCAGTTCTTCCTAAAGGGCACTTGGCACAGGAAGACCCTTCTGGACTCATTCGTCATCATGCCCAAGATAAGGAGAACCTTCTGTGGTGGCTCGCAGAAGGAGGGTTTTCTATAGGGAAGTCACTTCATCCTCTGAGCCTCATCCTAACCTTGGATCTGGGTTGAGGAGCTTCTAGAGGATATGGAAGTTTCAGGGACTTGGTCTCAGGGTGAGAGAGCTCCACATCAACGTGAAGGAGCTGAAGGCAATTCACTTGACCCTTCAGTCTTTTGCAGCAGCAACACTCGACAGAACAGTCGCAGTCCAGTCAGACAATACGACTGCACTGGCTTACATAAAAAACGATGGAGGTACTCACTCCTTCTCCCTTTACGAAGTGGCCAAGGATCTCCTCTGGGCACAGGACAATTGCACTAGGATTGTCACATGTTTTATCCATGGAAAGTTAAACATCCAAGCGGATGAGTTAGGTCATTGCAGACAGGTTCTACCTACGGAATGGGCACTGAATCCACAGGCGTGCATCGACCTGTGGAAACAGTGGGGAAAGCCATCGATAGACCTGTTTGCAACGTCGAGGAATCATCGCCTTCCCTTGTATTGTTCTCCAGCCCTGGACCCTCTCACATTGGCAACAGATGCATTGCTCCAGGACTGGTCGAACCTAGCCGTGTATGCAGTCCCACCGTTCAGTATGGTGAGAGATGTCATCAAGTTTCTCTCACAGCAACATGTCGATGACCCCTGTAGCTTCATTTTGGCTACAGAAATAGTGGTTCCCAGACCTTCCCAGGCTACTGGTGGATTTCCCAAGACTTCTGCCACTGAGACGAAGTTTTCTCAAGTAGCCACATTTTCTTCGGTTCCACCAAGGCTTATTTGCTCTTGCCCTGACAGGCTTCAGACTGTCAAGAAGCTTGTCAGAGCAAAGGGCTTCTCAAGACCAATTGCGGAGGCAATTGCAAAGTGTAGACGCCAGCCTTCCTCCAAGGTCTACCAGGCCAAGTGGGCAGTCTTCTGCAGCTGGTGTCGAAGACAAGATGTCTCTTCTTCTAGAACCTCTATAGCTCAAATCACAGACTTTCTGCTCTTCCTGAGGTCTTCTCGAGGATTAGCTACATCCATTCAAAGGTTACAGAGCTATGCTAAGCTCAGTTTTTAGACATAGAGGTTTAGATTTGTCAGCAAATCAAGATATTTGTGACCTGATTAAGTCTTTGGACACTTCAGAGCAAGAAAAGACAACTTTGGTTTCCTGGGACTTAGATGTTGTCCTTAAGTGGCTGTCGGACCCTCCTTTTGAGCCCCTTCAACCCTCATCTTTCAGGGATTTTAGGAAAACCCTTTTTATGGTGGCTTTGGCTATGGCCAAGAGGATTAGTGAACTGCAGGCCTTAGACAAGAAAGTTGGTTTTTCACAGGGAGATGCAGTCTGCTTGTTCACTCTTGGGTTCTTAGCAAAGAACAAAACTCCGTCCAATCCCTGGCCCTGTTCATGCACTGTCAAGAACTTGACAGACATCCTCAGACCAACAGATCAAGAGAGAGCTCTTTGCCAAGTAAGAGGATTAAAGCATTTTCTTGAGAGGACTAAGAGGACCAGAGGCCCCTCTCATAACCTCTGGTGCTTGGTCAGGAACTCATCCCATCTGCTGTCCTAGAATGCTATGGCTTTCTTGAAGGATGTAATGTCTGAGTCACATTCGGAAGTTCATGAGGATGACTCTCCCATTTGTCAAGTCAAAGCTCATGAGATAAGAGCAGTCGACACCTTGTTGGCCTTTAAGCTCAACTTATTTCTATCCACAATCCTGCAATTCACCTATTGGAGGTGTAGTTCAGTATTAACTAATTTTTGTTTACGTTATTTAGAAACAGTTTACAAAAATTGCAGTACCTTAGGTTTGTTATCTGTGGCTGGCAGCATGGTATTGAGGGATGGAGGATAGGAGGTATTCCTTCTATTTCTGTGTCTCCTCGCCTTGATAAAGGTTGTAGAGTTTTTGGAAGTTTTGGGGTACTGTGTACCTGGAGTACCCAGCAATCATCGTTTTTTTTAATGGATGGGTAATGGTTATTTGTTCTTATGTGTTGTAGGTAACAAGAGTTATCTTTTTTTTTGTGGTACTGCGCCCTGGGCAAAGGCACTTGTTTTTATATTGTAATGTTTTGGCAGCCATCGGAGTAGTCCATGGCTGCAAAGCTCCCACTGAAGTAGAGGCGCCCCATGGCTTTACTGCCACGCCACTATGGGTTGAGATGAGCACTGACCAGAGGCAGTATCTTCCTGCTGTAGCTCTCTCACCAGTTAAGGTACAACAAGCATTTCACCAGTGCTAACTACCTTTCTATTGCAATTTCATCTCCATTACTGAGTGTTTTTGAGTACTGTAGTATATGTCCATGTATCCCACCTCCTGTAAGGGTGGGATTCACCTATGTAGTTACAGTACAGTACAGTACTTGGTAAGCTATTATATACATGATTGGAGCCCTCCTGCCTCCCCTCTCATGGACATAGGCCACAAACGAATTAAGCTCCTCAGCTGTGTTGTACCTATTCTTCCCCAAAAGTGGGTGGGGTGAGTTACCTGCACCAAAACAATAGAAGTGCTACTACGAATTTAAAAATTAAAGCTGCTGTGATAGTTAGAAACTAACAGCTATGTAGTTTACTTGGGAAGTATATAGAAAGCTTTATTTTATTATAAAAATGTCATTTTAATGATGAATGTGCATATTGAATTGTAAGCGCAAGACTAGCTATCAATTTAACATGGTAAAATTGGAAAAATACTATGAAAATTTAGTAAAAGTACTGTATACTACATGATGCATGCAGAAGCACGTAGGCCCATAGTAAAAGCCAAACAGCCAACTTAAGAACAATTTCTTTCAATATAGTCATTCAGGTGCTTTACCAAGAGGTGTTCTAAAACTGTAGATAATGTAGGAGTTATTGGCAGGGCTAGAGCTGCCACAGAACACATTTACCTAATGGAGTATTGTTTCCAATTCTCAGATAGGTGCAAAAAGAAAACTTTGCTAACTTTTGAAGGATAACCCTTCTTAGGGGGTAAGCAATCAGTTTTTATATAAGTAACTTAGCAAGTAATTACATTGCTATTAGTTTCACTCGCTTGGCAGATGAATTTTGAAATATGTGGGTCGCGTTATTTTATTTTGGTTAGGTGACTCGCCCCACCCACTTTTGAGGAAAGAGGAACAACTAGCAAATGGGCTTCAGTTTGTTTCTGCCAGCTGATGGTTGTACACCAGTTGTTAGCAGCAGCTTATTGATTTTTGGAATTTGTCTTTTCCTGTTATATTTCATATTTTGGTGAAGTATTCTGTCTTGGTAGCCGTTACGGCACATTTATTTAGTACCGTATATATTAGGTTCTTTTAGAACTTTAATTGTGACTCATTGAATTGACTTATCCTGATTTTGACTTTAGCTGACTTGACTCAAGTTCTTCTAGCATTAGGCATTGTAGCAAAGGCTGTACTTTAATAGTCATTTAACCAAGAAATCTTATGACTCTCATACGATATGCACAGTCTGTAGGGTACAGGTATGTTCAGAAGAATTAAGACAAGGCGAATGTGTTGATTGGGACTTGAATAAATGGAAGACTCTAAAATCACATTTGAATAAAATGGCTAGGAATAAGACAAGGAAGGTTACTGCTAGGCAGACCAGCAAATCTTTAGCTAGCTAGGAATCTTGTAGTTCTGTGAATATTGATAATGTTGACGTTGATGTTGATGTTCCTGTGATTTCTATTAATCCCATTGCCAACCCTTCTCCTGTGCAACCCTCTCATTTACCTGACTCTCTTGCTTCTGAACCCAACCCCATGACCAGCCTCGAGTTAAAGATTAATAAAAGGTTTGAGTTGATTGTTGAATCATTGCACAGTTAGCGTCATCCCTTAAAGTGCTTACGGATAACAAGAGTTGGAGCGCCCTGTAGTGCCCAGTGCAAGTGAAGTGTTGGTGGAGGAGGTGGCTGCCTGGCCCAACAATTCTCTTAGGCAAAGGTCAATGACATACTCCCTTAAATCTGGGAGGAGTCAAACTGGAAGCCTAAGGGAGGTCAGTGGGGTCTGCCCTTGGGTAGTTGGCCCCCCCCAGTTGAACCTGTTGCTAAATCCCAGGTTGCAGCCAAACACCACTGGAAAGGCGTTTCCTTGGACGTTCATTGTCTTTCCTCTAGTTCAGAGGATTTTTCTCTTAAGCAGCAATGGCGCTTTGTAGATGAGTCATGTCCTCTGAAAAGACATGCTAGCAGCACTTTGCATTCTTCTCCAGCACCTTGCAAGAAGTAATAAGGACACCCTGGATAGTCCGTGTCCTTTGTGTAGCAGTTGGGACAGCTCAGAGCATTTTTCTTCAGTTCCTCCAGTGTGGAAAGTCGGAATGTGGCTTCTAAACTCTCTTCGTCTCTCAAACACTCAGCTTCACATAGAGTGTCTTCTCTTGAGCGTCCTCCAGTGCCGAGTCTGCCTTGGCTCCGGAGCACCCTGTAATGACGTAAGTCCCTGTTGTTACTGAATGCCAGACATCACCTTAACACCCGAAGGCTTATATGTGACGATTAGTGTCCGGACTTTCTCCAGTTTCCGAGCGTCTGTCTTCTCTTCAGTGCCATAGAGCGCCCGTTGTTGACCGAACGCTCTGTCTCTCCTGGAGGTCCGACTGTTACGAAATGCCTGCGTTCGGCTGAGCACCTTTCTACCGCTGTTGGTGCTTCTCTTGCTTCTGTTCATGATGAACACACACACAGTCATTGGTGATCCTCCTGCGTCTCAGTCTAACCTGCTTCAGCCTTCGGTTAGTACGCAGTTGCCTTCCACAGTGGATCCTATCCAGATCAAGCTGGACAGCATTTTGAACCTGCTGAAAAAGGCTCCTTCGGCTCCCCAGTCCACGGAATTGGCCTTGCTTTAGAGCCAAGGCAGACTCAGGCACTGGAGGACGCTCAGGAGAGGACATTCCACGTGAAGCTGAGCGTTTGCGAGACGAAGAGCATTTAGAAATCACATTCTGACTGTGCAATGGATTCTGATGATGAAGATGATGTACTTGTACAGGGCGCTAATCCTTCCGCTTACACGTCACTGCTAAGGTACCTGTTAGCTACCATTCCGAGCTTCTTTTCTCCTGTAGCTCTTTCCTTGCTTGCATTCGCTTTCCTGATGGACTCTTCTAAGCTGCCGAAGTTAGTGCTTTCTTCTTCAGCGAAGAAACCATTGATTGATATCAATGGATGGCTTTTGGAGAAGAGGGAGCAAGGTCGTGCCATCTTTGATTTTCCTCTGTCTAGGCTGACCAAGAGGAGACACCTTTCATATGCCACAGGGGAAGCTCCTTCCCTAGGAGTCTCTCCCTCCTCCCAGTGGAACTTCTCTGGGTTAATCGATTCTTCACGAAGATCTGCCTTTTCTTCAGCAGAGATCATGTTTAGTTCTTCAGAACTTTCTCACCTTCTCAAAAACCTTTGTAAGGTTTTTGAGGTTCTTAGTTTTATGGATTGGGCTGTGGGCTCTAGCCCGTAAAATTAAAGACTGTGCGAGTGTACCTGACGTTTGTTCCTGTGACTGGTTGAGGGTGCTGTCATGCATAGATAAAGGGATCAGAGATGGTTCTCAGGAGTTGGCTTCACTTTATACTATGGATGTTCTTAAAAGAGGGAGTTGTGGTGCTCATACACCTCTAAGGGATTAACTCCCCCTCTCAAAAGTCTGCACTTTTGTTTTCCCCTCTGGACTGCCTTCATTTGTTTCCCCAGTTGACTGTGCTGGAGATTTTGTCTGACCTGCAGAAGAAGAGCATGCAGGATCTTCTCATGCAGTCTTCTAGACGCTCTAAGGAGATGTCAATGCTCCCCCCAGGAATGTTTCCCCTTTGCAGTTGCGACCCTTTGGAGGTAACAGACAGATCGTATTCCAGATCTTGTTCCGGTAACAGATTTGTGTCAATGAGCCATCAAGAAGTCCTCTAAAGTGAAGTGAGAACGTTCCCCTCCAAACAACAGTAGGAGCCAGACTCCTCTTCTGGGAGAGATGGAAAAAGAAAGGGGCTGAGCCTGGGTAGTCAGTGTTCTCAAGGAAGGATACTCCATTCTCTTCCAAGAAAAGCCTCCCTTAGTCAGCTTTCCAGTAACATTGACGGCATACTCCGAAGGCTCAAAGAGGTTTTCAGCCCTCTGGGAGGAAGTCTCGTCCCTCCTCAGAAAGGGGGCGATAGAAATAGTAGAGAACGTGAATTCCCCAGGGTTTTACAACAGTCTCTTTGTGCTGCCAAAGGCGTTAGAGGCTGGAGGCCCGTTTTAGACGTCAGTGCACTGAACGTCTTTGTTCAGAAGACGGAGTTCAGAATGGAGACAAACCATGCTGTCCTGTCATCCATTCGCCAGGGAGAGTGGATGACATCAATAGACATGCAGGATGCATGTTTTCATATTCCAATACACCAGGAATCAAGGAATTACCTAAGGTTTGTCTATGGGAACAAAGTCTTTCAGTTCCACGCCCTATGTTTTGGGCTGTTGACAGCACCACAAGTGTTCACCAGAGTTCTTGCTCCCCTTGCCAAATGGCTCCATTTGATGGGTATCAAGATCTCCCTATACCTCGACGATTGGGTCCGAATTGAGGGAGAAGTATTTGGAGTACCTTCAACAAACGCTCATCTTACTCAGTACTCAGTATCTGGGGTTGATGATCAACTTTCAGAAGTCCCAGCTGATTCCTGCTCAACAGATTCTCTATTTAGGGATGCTGATCAACTCTTGGAGTTTTCAGGCTTCTCCATCCCCGAAAAGAGTGGAGTCTTGTCTGAAGAAAGTAAACAAGTTCCTCAACCTCGATCACTGCTCAGCCAACGAGTGAATGAGCCTTCTGGGAATGTTATTGTCCATGGAGCAGTTCAATCACCCTGGCAGACTTCACATGAGACCTCTGCAATTTTACTTAAGGGTCAGCTGGGACAGGAATGTTTTTCCAGACACCCTCAAATTCCACATATCCCTGTGATTAAGGAAGACCTGTGCTGTTGGAGTTTAGAAGGAAGAATAGCGGAAGGGGGGAAGTCTCTTCTTCCTTTGAGCCCCAACCTAGACTTTTTTCCAAAGTGTCGGACCTAGGTTGGGGAGCTCTTCTTGGGAGCAAGGAAGTTTCTGGGACATGGTCCCCTGAACAGAGAGAATGGCATATAAATGCCAAAGAAGTGAAAGCAGTACATCTGGGACTTCAGTTTTTCAGCACGGAAGTTTACGGAAAGACAGTGGTAGTCTATTCGGACAGCATGACCGCCCTGTCTTACATAAAGAATCCTGGGACATAAAGAATCAAGGGGAACATACTCTTTCTTCCTTTACGAGATAGCAAGGGAGCTTTTTCTTTGGACGGATCGATTTCCTGTTTTGCTCACCATTACAGGCAGTCCCCGGTTATCGGTGGGGTTCTGTTCTGAGGGTGTGATGATAACCGAAAATCGCAACTAACCGAAAATCAGTGATTTACGGCGATTTTCATGGCTTATCGGTGCTGAAAAGTGGCAATTTTTGGTTATCAGCGCCTCTGTCGGTAAAAGTTAGCACCAATACCCAATTATCGGCACCGATAAGCGGAAATCAGCAATTTTTGGGGCCGTAAATTGCCGATTTTTGTTGCTAGACAAGCCCCATAAAACCGGATCGCCGTTAACTGGGGACTGCCTGTACCAGGTCCTTTAGCATGGGCAACAGATGCCATGCTTCAGGACTGGTCCAACAATTTCCTCTATGCCTTCCCACCTCTCAGTATGGTAAGACAGGTGTTGAACAGACCCCAGCTACATCAGAATGTCTCAATGATCCTAGTAGCACTATTTTGGCCAACGAAGGAGTGGTTTCTGGACCTTGTCAAATTATTATCGGGCTTCCCAAGACTGCTACCTCAAAAACATCATCCACTCAAACAACCTCACTTTTTGTGGTTTCATCAGGGGTTGTCTACTCTGGCCGTGACAGGCTACAAACTGTCAGGGAACTCCTTAAAGAAAGATTTTTCAAAATCAGCTTTACAAACTGTTGCCAAATGCAGATGCGAATCCTCTGACAGGTATACAGTGAACCTCCTCTGTATATCAAGCTAAGTCAAATCCGTGAATGCTTAAAACCCCTAAAAACACTTAGAGCTGCCTCTTGAAGCTATTGCTTATACCTGAGTATTTTAATAGTTTTATCACAAAAGTGCATTTATTCATGGTGCAAGTCCCACAGAGCAGAGTTTCCACAATCCATGAGAATCTTCTCAAACATCTGTGTCCCACATAACAGAGTTTCTTCTAAACATCTGAAATAGCAGATTTCCTGCTATATTTGAAGACTGATGGAGGCCTTTCTTTGACTACAATCAAAGGATGCAGGGCCATGTTCAGCTCGGTTTTCTGGCATAGAGGATTAGATCTCTCTTCTAATCACGATTTGTCAGACCTTATCAAATCGTTTGATACCACAAAACAGAAAGAGGTAGCAGTAGTCCCTGGGAATTTAGATGTGGTCCTTAAATGGTTGTCCGGTCCCCATTTTGGGCCATTACTCTCAATCTCTTCAGGAGATTTAACTAGGAAGACCCTGTTTTTAGTAGCCTGGCGACAGGTAAACAGGTCAGTGAGATCCATGCAAATAACAGAATAGTGGGCTGCTGTCAAGGGGATGCTGTTTGCTCCTTTTCCCCTGGGGTTTCTGGCCAAAAATGAATCTTTGTCCTAACCGTGGCCACGTTCTTTTACCATTGACAGCTTGGTAGAGATTGTTGGCCCGGATGAGGAAGAGAGAGTTTTGTTTCCTGTAAGGGCTTTAAAATATTACCTTCACAGAACAAAAGGAGTATGTGGTTCATCTAGTGCTTTATGGTGTTCTGTTAAGAACCCCTCGCATCCACTGTCGAAGAATGCCCTGGCATTCTTCCTCAGAAATCTCATTTCGGAAGCTCATTCCTTGATTGGAGAAGAGGTTTTTTCCTTGTGTAGAGTGAAAGCACATTAAATCAGAGCAGTATCAACTTTTTAGCTTTCAAGGGTAATTTGTCTCTCTTACATACTGCAAGCACTTTTTGGAAGTGTCAATCAATTTTTGCTTCACATTATTTAAAAGAAACCGAGTACTATATATGATAACTGCAGTACGTTGGGTCTGTTTTTGGTGGCTGATGTGGTAAGAAGTGTGTAGGAAACAATCCTTCCTATCAATCTTTGCCTTGAAACAAGGATGTTGAATTTTTTAGGGGAGCCTGTGCCCAGAGTACCCTCCAGTTCTTTTATGGTTGGGTAGTGGTTATTTTTATTTTTGTGTTTTTCGGTGACTATGTTCTCTCTGGTTATTTATTTTGTACTGTGCCCAGGGCAGGGGCAACTGCTTTATCTTTGTGAGCAATTGGAATTGTCCTTTGCTGCAAGGTACCCACTGAAACAGTAGGCGACTCTCGGCTATACCGCCGCACCACTGTATAATAGGACGAGCACCATCCAGAGGTAGTATCTTCCTGCAGCAGCTCGCTTATCAGGTAAGGATTCAGAATGTATTATTTTAGTGCTAGCAATCTTATCTATTTTCAAATTCATTACCATTAATAATGTTTTGGGGTAGATATGCTCATGCATCCCACCACCTGTCAATGTGGGAATCAGTAGTGTAATTACTTGGTAAGTTACTTACATAAAAATGGCATTTTTATGATAAAGTTTTATATATACTTACTAAGTAATTACGTGATCAGAGCCTGCCCTCCTCCCCACGCATGAATATTAGGGCATAAACAAATTGAAGCCCATTTGCCAGTTGTTCCTCTCTTTCCCTGAAAGTGGGCGGGGCGAGTCACCTAACCAAAACAAACTAGCACAACCCGTGAATTTCAAAATCTTACCTACCGAGCAAGTGTAATTACTTGGTAAATATATATAAAACTTTATTTTATCATAAAAATGTAATTTTCACATAAAGGTAAAATACCATGTTAATGTACTGTACACCTCCATTACCATAAGGCTCTAGTAAAATATTCTGTATTTCACATGACAAAAAAGTTAAGCTAATCAATTTAGCTTCAGGAAAGACAGGAATACATACTACTCCTGGAATTGTTTCTCCATGCTCTGCTTACTGTCAGACATATTAGCTAAAGGGGGTTTCCTTTTTGAACAGTGAGTTACAGAGCTATTTTTAAGCAAAAGAGTGCTGTGAGTCTACACCATAGTGCAGATTTGTGAGTAGCTCACCATTTATGCCTTAGGGTTTTATGTACCATAAAGGGTGCATGTAGGTACCAAATTCAAAATCATGAATTAGTATACTGTACGTTGTCTTCACCCTTCAAAAGAATCCAAGCTCATTTGTTTCCCCTCCAAGAGTTGATTGTTAGGGCCAAAAGTGTTTAAGCTAGTAATTATACAGTACTATTGATATGAGCACGAAGTGATGTTACTGAACTTCATCCATTGTATTGAGATAGTCATGTTTGGTAAATTTAAATTTAATTATATGGAATGAATCTTACCTACTGTTAAAGTTAGCTTATATCTTTGCGCCATAAGGTGCGATGGGCTTACAAAAAAGAAAGTAAATAATGCTGGGCTAACCTGCTAGGACTGTCTGTAATCACCTGTTTTCTACCAGGTGGAGCTGGAATGTTTACGTTCCTGACAGAATTCTTCTTGCCGGGTCCTTATGCAGACGATGTGAATCCGTGTTAATAATTTTGATGATTTCTGGCTGATTTTCTCCTGTATGGTGTTGTGCTTGTTAACTGTTCTTGTGTTATGTCATCTACAACAAGCAGAGATGTAAGCATTAGGCTGTACTGGAAAGAGTTTGTGGAAATTGAATGTTTCAGTTGTGCTTGATAACCAATATGTTAGCCTTGCTATTGAGGCACAAGTGGTTTTCTTGATGTGAAGATAATAAGGAGTTCTCTGATGAGAGGATGAAAATTTTGTGAAGTATCGGAAGATGTTAGAGGCTGATGGATTATGTAGACAATTTGTTAGGGCACACCATAAGTCTACTCAGTCTTTTCCTTTTGTCTGACGATGTTGCTTCTCCTCCTCCTCCATAAGCCTACCTGGTAACCTAGGTTTGTTCCCCTCTCACTCCTTCTGCTCCGCCTTCTTTTGCTCCCTATGTTGTTTAGGAGAGAAATAATAGGTAATTAAGAAATATTCCTTTGTTATGGTTAGAAATTTTACTTGTATATTATGGCGAAGATTCCCTCCCCATGGTGATCGACCTTTATATATTATGGCGAAGATTCCCTCCCCATGGTGATCAACCTTTTTTGGTTTTCCCCACAAGAGAGAAGGTGTCAGAGCCCTGGCATCTGGCTGTAGCCGGCCTCTGGACTGCCCTGGGTCTGTTGGTCTTCTCCTCGGACAGGGAACCATGGTATGTCTCGGGACCAAGGTCTGTGCCCTTCACCATCTCTCTGAACTGTATCTCTGGTTTGGGTTCAGCGGTTCTCCAGGTGAGTTGTTTGGTAGTTTGGCACTCGAGTTCATCGGCTCACGTGTCGTCCGTTTTGGGGAGAGTAATTGTGTTGTGTGTAAACTGGTAGAGTTATTTAGGGATACAGACATAGTGTATTACATTTGCCTCAGTAGTTCTGAGCAGCGCTTCATTTCTTCTCTTATCATTTGCTCACCTGGTCTCTTCCTCCAAGCAGATGATAACCCTCCCCCTTCTTACTCAGTTTTCCCCTCTATCGCTTTGTATTCGTCACCTTGTGACAGTCATTTCTTTTTGTAGTGGCGGCTCTTCCTCTCCTGCTGCTTACTTATCTAGAGTCAGTTAGCCAGGTGATAGAACAGCTCTTGCTTCTTGGCACAGTCATCGCCTCTTAAGAGTTATCCCGACGGCACCGACTGTCGTCATGATTATGTGGTGACACCATGCAAGAACCCTCTGCCTCCCGCTCCCAGCCATCTCTTCTGACATTCCGTGGTGTGTCACCTTCTCTGGCATTTTTTCGCCGGCATTGTCCGTAGACTGCCATTTTCTTCTGTCTCAATTCCTCCATTTAGACTTAGGGATTTCAACCATGATTTGGTTGATTCTCCTTTAGTATTTAAGCGTATATAGCTCATATTGTCCTGTTTTCACTTCCTTTTGTCGAAGATGAATCCATTGACTGGCGGTCTTTAATTTACCTCTGCCTCAGCTCCTGTTAAAGCAAGTGAGAAATAAACCCTGATTATGGTAAGGTGCATTATTATGGAAGTAGAGCCTGTGGGAAATGGATGAACAATCGAAAGAGAAAGTTAGGAAACTGTTTAGTGTTAAGTAGTGCTGCATCTAACACAAACAGTGCATTGTACTTGCAACTGTATTTGTAGAGAGCTCTTAGGAACCAACCAACCTAGGTGATGTGCTGGCATGATGCTGGCTTAATCTAAACAACAGAGGCAATCTTGGAAGTTTATCCTTCAGTGCTGGTTTTCGGGTGCTGCTGCATCTATTTCCAGTTCTTGAAGCTGCTTAGAGCTGGGCTCATTCTAAATAATGATAATTTTTATATAAGTAACTTGCCCAGTAATTACTTAGCTATTAGTTTCTTTTAACTGACAGCTTAAAATTTTGAAATTGTGGGTCACACTAGTTTGTTTTGGTTATGGCAACGTGCCCCGTCCACTTTCAGGTGTAAGAAAAGGTACACCATAGCAAAGAGCTTCAATTTGTTTCTGCCGGTTGTGGTTGAAGGACTGTGGTTGACAGCAGCTTGAATTTTGAAATTTATACTTTGCTGGTTGTTTGCTGCTATCTTCTATTGGTGAAGTATTTATTTTCATAGCCTTTTGGCATAATTAAGATAGTGTTAGGCGAGTTTTGATCATTGGTTTACGACTCTTTGCCCATTTTTTGGACTTGTTTTAGAATTTTCCAGGATGTCTGACACTAGTAGTTCTAGTACTAGGTATTGTACCAAAGGCTGCAATACTAGACTGACTAAAGAATCTTACAACTCTCACACTGTTTGTGTTCAGTGTAGGGGACAAACATGTTCAGTGGATATACGTTGTGAGGAGTGTAGCGACTGGGATATAAAGAAGTGGAAGACTTTAGATTCGCATCTAAGGAAGAGGAAAGCTATTGCTAGGGAATCTAGTAAAGCTTTAGCTAGTCAGGATTCATCCGCTAAGTCAGATGCAATTGCACCTGTAATTTCTTCTGCTCCCATTCCATTTCCACCTGTGCAACCCTTTCCTTTACCTGGCTCTCATGCTTCAGACCCCAACACCATCATCAGTCTGGAGTCGAAAATCGACTCTCGCTTCAAGTTGATTGTGCAATCGATCATTAAATTAGTGTCAGAGGTGAATGTGATAATGGATAAAAGTGAGTCAGAGCGCCCCTGTGGCGCCCAGTGCAAGTGCGGTGGTAGTGGAGGAGGTGGCCGTTTGGCCTGCCAATTCTCTTAGGCCAAGGTCCCTGACATACTCCCCAGCACCTGGGAGAGTCAAACTGGTAGTCTAAGGGAGGCTGGTGGGGTCTGTCCCCGAGCAGTCACCCCCCTGGTTCAGTCTATTGATGAATCCCAGATTGCAACCAAAGGCCATTGTAAAGGCCTTCAAGTGAGTGCTCATTGTATGTCCTCCAGC
This sequence comes from Macrobrachium rosenbergii, assembly GCF_040412425.1. Taxonomy (NCBI): domain Eukaryota; kingdom Metazoa; phylum Arthropoda; class Malacostraca; order Decapoda; family Palaemonidae; genus Macrobrachium; species Macrobrachium rosenbergii. The sequence continues at coordinate 14,690,263 of NC_089796.1, read as the reverse complement.
TCGAAGATTTTAGTCCCAGGGCGCCACGGCGCTATGCGGACAAGTCATGCCCACTGAAAAAGCAGTGGGTTGAATTTCTTCCTGTTCCTTGTAAGAAGGGCAAGGATTCAGTGGGCCCATTGTGTAGTTATTGGGATATCCCAGAACAATTCTCTTCTGCTTCTGACGACGGTCGTAAATTGGTGCCGAAGCGCCTTGTGGCGCGGAGACGTTCTTCGTCGAATAAAGGAACTACTGCATCAGGAGTTGCGCACCCAGCACCTTCATCTCTACAATCAGCGCCCGAGCGGCCAGCAACCAGCGTCAAAGTGCCCAAACTCCCTTTTGCGGTTGAGCGCCCACTGGTGCCCGTTCACCAACAGGTTTCGTCACTGGCTCCTGTCTCTACAGTGGCCCCCGAGCGCCATTGGTGCCTGCTCCTCCACTGCTTCTTAGTAGTGTTGTATCAGACATTGTTCCTCCTTCAGTTGACCCGATTCAGAGCAAACTGGATAATATTCTCAGTTTGCTTCAGAAGGCTCCTCCTGCAGTTCAGATGACAGCGGACTTATCGCTTTCTCCTGTCTTCTGAGGAAGAGGTTGTTCCAGATCAAGATACTCCTTCGTTGGCATACTTCGCACTGTTGAGCTTCCTGCTAGCGACTTATCCAAGCTTCTTTTCGCCAGCTACTCCATCCGTTCCTGCTTCGACTTTCTTTATGGAAGCCTCCTCTGTCGGTTCTTCGAAATTACCGAAATTGGTTCTTTCCTCTTCAGCAAAGGCACTGGATGAATAGAAGGGTGGTTTTCTGAGAAGAGGAACAAGGCAAAGCAGTTTTTTGTTTCCCACCTTCCAAGTCAGTCCAGATTGAGCTACAGGTTTTATGCGACCGGATAAGCTCCTTCCCCTGGGAGTCTCTGCCTCATCTCTGGCCTTGGCTTGGCTAGAGATCAGCATTCTCCTCAGCCGAAATTATGTTTTCAGCCACTGAACTTGGGCGCACCTTCTCCAGAATATTTTAAGGTGTTCAAAGTGATGAGCTTCCTAGACTTGGCAGTGGACACTCTGGCTTGTGGCTTAGAGAGTGCCTCCTTGTTACCTCAAGAAATCTCTTCAGATCTCTTAGGAGTACTCCCTGTATTGACAGGGGCATTCGCCATAGTGCAGGGAGTTAGCTAACCCAGCCGCCATGGTTGTACTTAAGAAAAGAGAGCTTTGGTGTTCTTTACTTTGAAAGGTGTCACTCCGTCTCAGAGATCAGCCCTCCTATTCTCCCCCCTTGGACAAGGATGCATCTTTTCCCAGGCTATAGTACTGACATTGCTCTTTGACCTGCAGAAAAAGAACACTCAGGACCTGCTCTCCCAATCTACAAGATGCCCCAAGGATTCTTTGACTCTTCTTCCTAGATCTTCGTCTCCTCTGCAACCTACTCCTTTTTGGAGCTCCTGTTCCTAGATCCCAGACTAGAACAAGAACATATACCCGTTTCCCACAGCGTTCCATCAAGACGTCCTCCTCCAAGTCTTCCTCCAAGAAATGAAACCATAGTCCTCTGTACTCAGGTAGGAGCGTGGCTCCTCTGCTTTTGGGAACAGTGGGAACAAAAGGGAGCGGAATCTGATAGCATCCATCCTGAAGGGCTACACCTATCCCTTTTGAACAAACCTCCTCTGATCCAAGCCTATCCAATTGACAGCTTACTCTCCAGGCTCAGAGAGAGATTTGCCTGCTCTCTTGCTAGGAGGTCGAGTCCCTTGTTCAGAAAGAGGCTATAGAGGTAGTAGAGGACATTCATTTTCCGGGGTTCTACAACCGTCTCTTTGTAGTGCCCAAGTCATTGGGGGGCTGGAGACCCATTTTGGACGTAAGTGCTCTAAATGTCTTTGTCAAAAAGACAACATTCAAGATGGAAACAAACCAATTGGTCCTTGCATCCTTTCGCCAGGGAGAATGGATGGCGTCCATCGCCATGCAGGATGCATACTTTCACATTACAGTGCATCCAACTTCGAGAAAGTACCTCAGGTTTGTGTTTCAGGACAAGGTGTTCCAATTTCGGGCTGTGTGCTTCGGTCTCTTGACGGCGCCGCAAGTGTTCACCAGGGTATTGGCTCCCCTAGCGAAATAGCTTCATTTGATGGGGATAAAGATCTCCCTATATCTAGACGACTGGCTACTATGTTCCCGCTCGAAAGCTCAATGTACAGATAACATTTATAACTTCTCTTGGCCCAAGAATTGGGTCTTCTCATCAATCTGGACAAGTCTCTCCTGATGTCTTCTCAAGAAATTCCTTATTTAGGAATAATGATCAACTCTTGAGATTTTCAGGTTTTCCAGTCCCGAAGAGAATAGAAAAGTATCTCCAGACAGTGGAAGAATTTCTGGAACTAAACTTTTGCTCGGCCAATCAGTGGATGAATCTTCAAGGCACCCTCTCATCCATGGAACAATTCGTCACTCTGGGAAGACTTCACCTGAGACCTCTCAAATTCTTCCTCAGAGCCAGCTGGAACAGGAAAAAGTTTCTGGACTCGTTTGTGTTCCTGATAACGGTGGAAATCAAGGAGGACCTTCGTTGGTGGAATTCCAGGAAGAGACTATCAGAAGGGAAATCTCTTCAATCTCTGAACCCCAGCCTAGAGTTCTTTTCAGACGCGTTGAATCTAGGTTGGGGAGCTCTTTTGGGGTTAAAAGAAGTGTCAGGGACCTGGTCTCAGGAACAGCAAAACTGGCACATCAGCGTGGAATTACAGGCGATATTTCTGGGCCTACAGTGCTTCACTTCAGAAATTCGGGGGAGGACAGTAGCAGTGCATTCAGACAGCATGACGGCATTGGCGTACATCAAGAAGCAAGGGGGAACCCACTCTTTCTGCCTGTACGAAGCAGCAGCAATGGGTCTTCTTTGGTTGCACCAAAACAACACTCAAGTGACAACGCGTTTTATCCAGGGGAGACTCAACGTTCTGGCGGACGAATTGAGCCATCAAAGACAGATCCTTCCCACAGAATGGACATTAGACCCATTGGTTTGTCTGGATCTGTGGAAGCTCTGGGGGAAACCCATGATAGATTTGTTCGCGTCCTCCAGGAATCACCAACTTCCCCTCTTCTGCTCACCAGTACCAGATCCCTTGGCATGGGTGACCGATGTAATGTTGCCGGACTGGTTGGACAAAGATCTGTATGCCTTTACCCCATTCAGTTTAGCAAGACAAGTCATCAACAATTTCCGGTCTCATCAAAACCTGTCCATGATCTTGATAGCCCCCATTTCCCGGATCTGCTAGAACTTCTTGCGGACTTCCTGAGACTGCTGCCACAGAAGCAACAACAACTAAGGCAACCTCACTTCTGACGGTTCCACCAAAACCTGTCTTCTCTGGCCCTAACAGGATTCAAACTATTAGGCGACTGCTTTGAAAGAAGGGCTTTTCAAGAGCAGCTGCAGATGCAATGGCCGAGTCGGTTGAGCTTCAGACTGTCACTCGTTGGGCCGGAGTTCAATTCCCCCAGCCGGGGTGGATTTTAAGAGTTAGAGGAATTTATTTCTAGTGATAGAATTCATTTCTGCTATAATGTGGTTCAGATTCCACAATAAGTTGTAGGTCCCGTTGCTAAAACCAGTTGGTTCTAGCCACGTAAATAAGTCTAATCCTTCGGGCCAGCCCCAGAGAGCTGTTAATCAGCTCAGTGGTCTGCAAAACTAAGGTATACTTACTTTGCAGATGCAATTGCGAAGTGTAGAAGGCAGTCGTCAGATAATGTCTACCAGGCTAAATGGTCCATCTTTGGTGCAGACAAAATAACGTGTCCTCTTCTAATACCTATGTAGCAGAAATAGCGGACTTTCTTTTGTTCCTACACTCCACTAAAGGACTTTCCACCTCCACCGTTAAAGGCTACAGAACTATGCTTAGCTTGGTTTTCCGCCATAAAGGAATGGACTTATCATCTTACCAGGATTTGTCCGACCTTATTAAGTCCATTGATACTACAAAGCTTAAAGAAAAATCTTTGCTGTCCTGGAACTTAGACGTGGTACTTAAGTGGCTGGCCAGTTCACGTTTTGAGCCCATGCAATCTATCTCTTTAAGGGATCTAACCAGGAAAACTTTTTCTGGTCGCCTTGGCCACTGTCATAAGATCCAGTGAAATCCATGCTTTGGACAGAAATATCGGATTTTCTGAAGCGAATGCAGTTTGCTCCTTGTCCCTAGACTTTTTAGCTAAGAACGAATTGCCATTGAATCCATGACCACATCATTCTTTTATGATCAAGAGCTTGTCCGAGATAGTAGGGCCGTCTGAAGAAGAAAGAACTCTCTGTCCAGTAAGGGCCCTTAAGTTTTATCTTCACAGAACGAGGGAAATTCATGGTACTTCAAGGAACCTTGGGTGTTCTGTGAAATATCCCTCTCGACCCTTGTCTAAGAATGCCCTAGCATTTTTTCTCAGGAACTTGATTTTGGAAGCACATTCCATGGTGCGTGAAGACTCCCTCTCCTCTTACATGAGATTAGAGTGGTCGCTACATCTTGGGCATTTAAGCGCAATTTCTCCCTCACGTCAGTTGTGCAGGCAACGTTTTCGAAGTGCAAGTCAGTGTTTGCATCGCATTACTTAAGGGATATCGAGACTAATTACAATCAGTGCAGTACCTTAGGTCAGTTTTACATGGCTGGCGTGGTGTTGGGGGAGGAAATGTAGAAAGCAATGTCCTTTCTTTAATCTCTTCACCTTGCTTAGGGTGTTGAGTTTTTATGGGAGCCTGGGAGTACTATGTACTTGGAGTACCTTCCAGTCTTTTGGTTTTAATGGTTGGGTATTGGTGTTTTTAATTTGGTTTTTGGTGGATATGGTGACTATTTACTTTGGTTATTTTGTGTGGTACTGCACCCTGGGCAGGGGCATCTTGTTATACTTTGCTAGTCCTCGGAAATTAGTCCATCACTACATAGCACCCACAGTAGTAGTAGGCCCATGAGGCCTTTACCGCCTTTCCTTTACTGGATAAGATGAGCGTCAACCAGAGGCAGTATCTACCTGTAGCAGCTCTCTTACCAGGTAAAGTTTTATGCATGCTTACCCAGTAATTACATGATTGGAGCCCACCTGCCTCCCCTCACTTGGACATAAAGGCATAAACAAATTGAACCTCTTTGCTATGTTGTACCTCATTTTACACCCAAAAGTAGGTGGGGCACGTCGCCATCCCATCGCCATAACCAAAACAAACTAGCGTGATCCACAATTTGAAAATTTAAGCTGCCAGTTAAAAGAAACTAATAGCTATGTAATTACTGGGTAAGATATAAAACTTTATTTTATTATAAAAATGTCATATTTTCCTCTCTCTGGGACAAGTTTAGTCATAATATCCCCACCACAACGCTACAACGAGAGGATAGATTTAGAACTTACCATTTTTTTTTTTTTTTCATTTACTTCTTAGAAGTCTTCAGCTTGTTAAATAACATCAGCACTAGTTTGAATCTGATATTTGGATATTGAATGAAAGAAATTTTGTTATCCAACCCTATCCTCCAATGATAAAAAAGTCTGTAACCAGGCAGATTAGTTTTCTTTCATTTAGTAAACTGGAAAGATATCAGAATCTTGGACTGTTAAGAAAATTGCTTTTTTTTTTTTACCGCTGAAACCCAAAAATCTAAGGTCTGTACTGTAATGTGCAAATGCAGTCAATAGATTTATTTACCTACTATATAATGTTTATAAGGAACAGCAAAAAACTCATACTGAGGATAAATTTATTGCACAATATCACTGAGAACTGCAGAACTTATTGGTCTTTGGTACAACTTGATTGACTAGCTCTGCTCTCTGTAATAAATGATTGCCACGGGACACAATGAAATAATTGTATCCATTATGAATTTATAAAAAATAAAGATTTTTGAAGATTCATAAAAATTTAATATTCATATGGATTTTCTAAATGAACAGATGTCAACTAATGATTCATGTTGAATTAATGTTTTGATTACAGCCATTTCTATTAACAATAAAAAAAAAATGAAAGTGGTTATGTAATTATATTTGTAAAAGGATTAGCTTTCATGTTGGTTGCTCTCATGACATGAGCTTTCACCTCAGAAACATAGGTTTTTTTCAAAATTAATCCACTAGCATATTTGGTAGTAGTTCCAGTGTACTAATTCAATAAAAAATTAATGTAGTATTCTAAGTAGAAAGCCAAGACAGCTTGAACATTTTCTACGGTGAAACTGAAAAGACCGAGCTGGATTTTTAGAAAATCTGTTACAATGACTGAGCTTAATAATTAAAAAATCTATGTTACAAAGGTTAAATGTCTTATGAATTACTCACACACACGTAGTAGTATTCTTTTGCATCTAAAAGTTCATACACATACTGCTTTGCAAAATTTAAAAATATCATTACCTAATAAATAATTTATACTAATAAAAGATGGGGCACATGTCAGGCAATTGCTGTCACAGTTTAGTATGCTGCAACTACATAGTAGGTAGTGTGAGAAGAACAAAGTATTAATTTGAGAGTAAGTGAAATATAAAAATCCCTGACTTTTTCAAATAGCATTGCTTAAAGGAAAAACTCTATAGAAAACTACTTAAAACTAGGTGATGTTTACCATGGAACAGGTGTCTTTGCCCCCAACAAAACCAGCTTTTAAAAAATTCATTTCCAGTCAATACAAATCATATAACCAATCTGAGACATGAAGTCTATAATAGTATACACTGTTTTTTAAGTAAACACTAAAACCAAGAAAGAGATGCTACTGAAACTTCTAGCTATGAGAAAGAGGTGTGAAATTATTTTTAAGTGATATCAGTATATATAAAATTAATTAGACAAACTGAAGATGGGAAAACCTTAAGTGAAAGATTGAGAAACAATTAGATCTACAGTAAATTTATATTACAGGTATTTCAACATGATTAATGGGCTCATACCACCAACGTAAAAACCAGATTGTAAAGTTTAAAAATTAACAATTAAGTGGCATACATTATAGGATCATTTTTATTCATTTGAACTATGACAAATAGCAAGTATAAAGTTAAACTATGCAAATTCTAACCTTACTAGCAAAAGCTTATTTGGCAACAGCTGAGCTATTGATGTAATAAATTTGCCATCCCAGTCTAAAAATTATTCCGCCCTTTTAATGTCTGGCATTACTGCAGTATTCTAAACTCAAGATTCAAATTTCCAAGCATCAGTTAACAGAAAAAAATTACTCATACTGAATCTTCCTCCGGTTTTAAAGCCTGTATTTTATCGTATCTAACACTGATGTGATAGTATCTATATAATAACCTAGCAATTTAGGCTGGGAGATGTATTCCATAGGTAGCAAGTAAAGGTAGATTACTATATAGTGTATCCATTTAGAAGCTTTGAATAACTATATGATGACACAAACAATGCATTTTAACATACAGCGTAAGATTCTCTAAAATGAAAGGTATTTAAACTTTTTTTTACCAAACCTTTTAATTAAAAAAGCTTTGTACTGATGAATCTGTCATCCAGTTTCTTAGGTATCAGCATTAAATGATATCCTAAAGTCAACATATTCTTGATAATTTCCTTCTAGAAGAAAGTGTTGCTTAGTTATTATTATAAATAAAGTAGTTTATCAGACACCTGAATTTATTTAGCTCACAAGGGTAGCTCATAAGATTTGGTCTTTGTTAGTAATGAGTTTAGATTTGACTTATTAAATTACAACTTTTAAAAGTTTTATAATAGGGTTAATTGAAAATGACTGAGATTCTGACAAAATTTCTTTCGTTTGTTTAATCTGGGTTTCCTTTACATGCAAAATACATCAGAAGAAATCTTTGTCAGCAGCATTATACATAATGTATCAGTACTGGGTAACATAATAATGAGCTTGTGAAATATGTTGAATATATTACAGACTTCAGAAATGTACAAGCATGACCTCATATGTTGAAGATAATTTTGTTGCTACTTTTTGAAAATCTTATGTAACATGAGGAAAAAGGAAATGAAATGTGAAGTAACCTTACTGAGCAAAAAAAAAGTCCCATTCATAATTACCAGTAGTGTTGTACATAAAATGGCTATTTGGCCAGAGCCTTAAAAACAGGGTCACTGTATTCGTATTCCCCATTTCTTGTATAATTCATTGTGGGCCCTGATTTTACTGCTCCCTTGCTGCCTTTTGCATGTAAGACGCCAACGTAATTGTAGGAACTCTTATGCGGTTGTGAAGGTTCGTTCTGAAAAGATCTTAAACCACATCCAAGACTGCATTTTTCATAGCAACTTTGTTGCCTTCACCCCTAACAAAGTTTTCATTGTAGACTCCTAACATCTTTTTAATATTCTGTTTTCTTTCTAAATATTACTGCTCCTTTGTCTTGCAGATTCTGCGTATAATTTATCTTTTCACAGTCATTAGCTATAGTGTATGTATTTTATATTAACTAAATACAGTCTAACTTCTAAATAACTGTCGTGGTCATCGACAAGGTAACCTTAAAAATTACTTTGCTCATTAGTAATTTCAAAGTTATTGAACAACCAGTCTCAGCAGTTTGTTAGACTGTGCTTTTAATTTTTTCCCTTGGAAGTTGTCTATTGCAAAATAGAAATGATTTTGAGTAAAGAAACTAAACTCAAAAGTTTTACAATAAATAACATGGATTAATCAAATAATTTGGTTATATTGTATTAATCAATGTTCACTATTTACTTGTGGACCAGCCACAGAAATTGATTAATTTTTTGTATAGTAATTCTAATCTATTCCAATTTTGAAATTCAGGGAAGAGCTTCAAGCTCTTTCCATTCCTTGGTCTGGCTATACTATCCAACAGTCCTACACATACAGTACTTGAAAGGAGTTTTATGCCCATCAGCCATACCATTACAGACAAAAGGCGGGTGCTTTCAAATTAATTCTGGAAATACAATGTTAGTGATCCTCACATTACATTGCCAGAGAAACAGAATAAACAAGAAAGAAAAAATTGTATATCCTACCTTTGGTTCATTACAGGAACATGCACTACATTGCTATCTAATGATATGCCAAGAAAGGAGGTCTGAGCATAATATATGTTCCTTGTTGCAATATCAGTAATGCAGAAATAGAAGTACAAAACTGCACAATAAAAAGTTGAAACCAAGAAAGTTCTATACATAGAATTAGGCATTCATGTTGCATGTTCTTTTAAGCTCACAATTAAAGTCTGATTGATTTTTCCTTTTATATGGTGCTATTTTGTGCTTCAGGAGTTACAAAACAACGGCCTAAATTCTTAAATGTCCATAGAGTATAGATGGTACATACAGTAAAATGATTATCTTCAATATTCCCTACTTGACATGGGGGTACCGTGTATTCACAAGTGATTTGTTTAATAGTGAACAAATGGTCCTCCATCTCTAAGCCAATATTAACAACATCCTCTCAAGTGTTTGCTGTTACTTGAACTACTACCAGTGCTTGATTAAAATTATAAAGTGAAATATAGCAGACTGTAAGGCATGACCTTAGTATATATAAAGCATGAAATTAAATATGACAACAAAAACCACTTTCAAATATTGATATCATTTAAGACACTTCAAAGTTTTGAAAAAGATTATATAGAAGCTAGCTGCATGCACTGTACAACACTGTATCATTACTGTGTTCTTAGTCACTCAGTATTTTAGTAAAAACATTGAGGCAGTTTCTTGTACCCAGTGATTTCAGGTAATCTAAATGTCTATTTTTGCACTAATTAAACTAAGATAATTGGCAACTATAGCACTAGCTCATTTTCCAGTTCTGAAATTATCACCTGTGCATGTAAAATATCATTCTTAATCTAGACTACTGTGATGAAATAGTAATTCAGCAATTAATGTTAATTAAATAGTCATAATGACTCCATGAAAATGACACTATCCTGGGTTAGTCATTCAGTTTGCTCACAAATAGTTAGGTGCATCTGACATGCAACAGTGCCCCCACAGACTGTAATTATGCTCTTTTATCAAAGGCATTGCTGTAGAATAGAATGGCATAAATTCCAATGTTTGATTACTTTCTTTATACAGACTTTTTTAGTACCAAGTAATATATGCTATGGTAAGAACAATTTCATTTTGAAGTAACACCAGTTGCCTGGTTAATTTTTCAATATTTTTGGGCACCTCCTCATTTAATAACCTCAAAATATTACCTTTTATAGAAAAATATAATGCCCTTACTAAATTTTGGTTGAACATAAATGTCAAAGTTCACCTTTACAATGGTGATGATCACTGAAAAAAAATTGTTGGATCATCAAATCATTCTCTTAAAAACTTACTTTTCTAGACATGAACATTTGAATACTCTGTGTAACTATTGCAACTTAAAAAGTCTCATGCTATGCTTTACTTGAAAATTGGGTGATATCTGTTAAAAAATCTACTTGAAAATCATACTTGATTGCAATACTTAATTTACAATACAGTTTAATACAGTATTAAGAATTTTTTAAAAGATGAGACATATAGATTCATGCAAGCATGACAAAGTGATGATGAAGCACTAAATAAAAATAAATATGTATGCATATATACAGTATATACTGTACGTATATATATTGGGCATTAAAGACTTCAATAATGTGCTGCTAAGCTGACTTTACAAAGGCGATTTAAGTATTTGGGCCGTAAAAAGAAAAAAGTTAGGCAGAGCTTTTAACAGTATATAAATCAGTTATTAACCTATTAAATTACAATATGATTATAACATGTAGAAAGATCACATTGCAATGCAAAGATACTGAAAGTTCTCTGAGGCATTGCTGCAACAGTACAAAATTAAATGACAGGTACATTACCATAATAAAAAGTCATGAGAATGGTCACTGTAATCACATCAAACTTCATTCATTCTTCATTACATAAAAACAATACTGATAAATATATTTCTCTTTAAACATAATGGTCACAGTCTTGAAGCACTGATTTACACAACTCTTTACTATGAGTTTAATGTTATCACATTCATTATTGTTAAGAGGTATTTAATTGTAAGGTAATATACATTGTTCCTCTGATGTCGTTGTCATAAGAAAAATGCTTTTGCTATTAACAAGGTTTTTCATAAACAGACCCAATGCAGTATATATTCTTTGAGCATTATCAAGTTGACTGTTTGGGGCATCACTTACGTTGGTTAGGTAGTAACAACAGTTTGGAAAATCCAAAGCAACAAGATGAAAAGAAAGGCATAAATTTTTCCACCTTTTTCTATGAAAACAGAGTAACACTCGTAAGTGGATTGGGTTGAAGGCCAAGTTTTTAAGTATTCAAGTAGCAACTGACTCCTATATGTATTACAGTGTTATTTATTCATTCCTCAATTCAGCTGTTGATGCAAATGTATTATCCATTCTGTACATAAAAAAATGTATTTATTTCATATTCCAAATTATGAGCAATAAGTAGCTGTTAATGTTGACTATAAATTCATGGAAGTTTCATTTTTGATTTTAAAAAACTTACAGGGCCAAGGTAACATGATACTATACTATATTTTTGTCTGTGTTCTACTTTCCAAAACTTCCAAGCCCACAGCTTGCCTGAGCCACAATAATTTACTTATTGGATATTGCCTGGCAGTTATTCCCCCCCACCACTTTCTTTGTTAATCGTACAGCTAAAAGTGAATTACAGTACTACTGTGAAAAGCAACTGCTTTACATACTTGGCAAAATTTTTTATTTTTGCATTTAAAATCATTAGTTTTTGAGAGGTAATAAAGAAGAAACAAATCTTTACCAGAAAGTATCAGCAAACTCTCACATTGCCTTTGATTTTACTACAGCTTTATATTTGCCAATATTCTCTTGTTATCACCACTTCACTAATTATTAAATGAACCAGAACAATTACAGGTATAGTGGTTTAATTTATTAAAACCCCTCAGATTTATAGTATTATGGACTTGCATGCTTTATTGCTCTTTGTATTCTGATGCCTCAATAATTTTCTTTACGAACAGCAGTAAATTACTGAAAATAGTTTTTAAGTGATTAGTGTCAAAAGTACAATACTCTTATTTTTGTTCTTTATTGCTCTGGAAACTATGATGCCAAACTTAACATTGTAAATAAACAATACTTTGTTACAGAAATTTAGAGTTCATGGTGCAATCAGTTGTAAATAAGAATATCTGCTGTTCCATAAAACTTAAAATATATAAATATGTATATATGGAAACCTTGGTACAGTACAGACATTACATATGGTTACAAAAATAGTCACTGAATATGATGGCCTGTAATAGGAAAATAACCCAGATATACAGATATACAATGAAACATTCCAAATTAGTCAAAGGCCTTGTTTAGAAGACAAAACAAAAGCTGATAGAAGAATGGGTTTTTCCAGGAACCAATTGTCCTAGCCTAAGTTAAAAAGAGTTAAGCATCTTAAACTTATCATTATAAAGGTACCCTATACTTCACAACTGATGCTAGAGCTACATCTACTTTAACTACTTATGACTTGTATGATTTTTAATTAATTCCATAAGTCTGCTGCTATTTCTAACATATCAATAACTAATAATATACAGTAATAACTACAAGGTACAGGTACAATAACAAAAAAAAAACAAATTGAATTGATTTGTAAATGTGTCATTACTATATTAATACTGTATAATGTAATTCATAACCTTTGAAGTACTGTACAGCTTTTTACCGAGTGAAAAGTGCACCAACAGATGCAGACGAAAAATAGGAAAACAAACACTAAATTAATTTTACTCCTAGGGTAGTTACAGTGTTATCGCCAAATACAGATAGATCCTAGGGTAGTTACAGTGTCATCACCAAATTCAGATGTATCCTAGGGTAATTAAGTGATATCACTAAATGTAGATAGATCCTATGGTAGTTACAGTGATATCACCAAATACAGATATATCCTAGGGTAGTTACAGTGATATCACCAAATATAGACACAGTGCACAGCAAATAACTGTATTCTTCAGTGTTTCAACACATGATGACCATCTGGTATTTTATCACTGTCTTGACTTCATAACTTAGATTTCTGTTAATGATCATAAGTTGTTAAACATCTTGCAAGTTCCTAAATGGTTCTAAACTTACCACTGGGCACAAGCAGAATCCATCCTGGCATGTTTCTTTCTTTTTCTGTGAGGATTCATTAACAATTCAATGTGTAGTTGCATATTAAACATTCTAATACAGTCAGCACCAACAGTTCAACTTCACTGCTTCTCAAATCATGCAGTAAAGGTCTATTCTTTATATGCAAGGGTGAGCGACTTGAGATAAGGGATACAACTGCGGCTACATGCATCATATCATACAGTGTCATCTGAAAAATAAATATATGGTAAATATGTTACACATACTGTATTATGAATGTTTAGAGTACCGTAATTATCAAGATTCAGGGAACATGATCCAAAACTCTAAAACCTGTGGTATTAATGCCTCAAAACTACAAAATCTTTAAACCTTTTAAAGGTAAATTCCCCTCACCCACTTATGCCCCCCAAAAAAGGAAAAAATGAAGTTAGTAATATGCTTGTAATGGTAACCTGCTAATAGTATCCAGTTCTGTATTTACATACACAGTAATATGTTCAAAATTTAAAGCTGCTTTGTCACCATACTCACTCTATTACGATATAGTATTTAAAAATCACTCTACCTGTAATAAATCATTGCTGTAAGGATATCTAAACAAAAGATCAAAGTAATCAAAGTGCATTCAAAAATCAAAACTATCAAAAGAAAAACTTTAATTTTTTTTGGGGGGGGGCCACATAAGAAACTGTTATGAATCTTTGTATACTCCCACTCCAGTAGTAGGTGATTGGTTGATGCTGATTTGGTACACAGTTCAATTATTTGTTATAAAAAGATAAATATTTTGTTCATACATCAGCAGAACTCTGTTTTGTTTATACATGAACAAATAGTTTTTCATACATGAAGAGAATATTCTTGAACATGAATATTTTGTTTATAAATGAACAGAAATGCCACTGTTGTGGAAATGCATGATTTGAGTATCATTAAATGTTGCTATTAACTTGGACATTGTGTATCTACTCATATATTTTATTTCTTATCTTCCCAATAGCCACTTACCACTGATGCTGATAGCAATCATTCTGTGGCTGTTAAAGTGAAAGCTAGATTGTGCAAGGCAGGAACTTATATGAAAGCTAAAACCCAACTTGTCTTTGTTGTGAGTTCTTGTCCAAAAAGCTGATTAGCTTCAATTCTGATTATTTTGGTCTTAAATTACAGTAGTCCCTTGTTTATCTGTTTTCACCCTATCTGGAACTGGATGTTATCAGAAGATCCCAGTACCACAATATATTTATAAAATAATGTATACAGTATACACTTCATAATAATTTTAAAAACTACAATGTTGCACAGGCAGAGAGAAGCATTGGTAACACTGCTTACATTCTAAAGCACAATGAGAAAGGGTTATGTGGGTGGTGGGCCAGGGAAAGAGTTGTTGGGGGGGGGTGTCTTGAGAGCTTTTGCAAATGTTATTTACTTCAAAGCACTTCATCATTTAACACATAATCACATGTCCCTTTGTTTATTGCTTTTAACTGGCTGAGGCAGATACATCATCAGCATGTAGAACTTGCATGGGTGGCTGAGAACTTGCGTATTTTTTAAACGTATCACGCTATTAGTGAAAATGCATGCGTAATTACAATTCATTATGTATTTTTGCTTTTGAATGGCTGATACAGATGTGTCATAATAACATCATAAAAGTTGGGTAAGTGAGAAAAAGTTTAGCTTTTTTTTATTTTGTGTAGACATTAGGTAAAAAAGTGCAAACCATGTTTGTCAAAACTGCAGGACAGTACAGTAGTGTACTGTACCACACCTACCATATTGTGTTATGTATAAGCATATAGTGTATGCATATCATGTTACAAGTATGGGGGAAAAAGTACTGTAGTAACTTGTGGTTTACCATCCAGTTTTTAGTTTAAAGTTATTAGTTGTTGCTAAAAGCATATTTTAGTGTATACAGTTATGCAGTGTTAACAAGGTGAGGAGGTAAGGATATGGAGCTGCCATTTTACATCTGTAGTGTTTTTACATCATATTGAAATTTCCATTATCCGTCAGGGGCCTTGGATGTATTAATCTGGGTATGAGAGTGTTTACTGTTAGTAAACTCATTAATGTACATAGTATCAATTTCATTTATGTACATAATTTCATGTGTCTTAACATTTTCTCAAGTGCTCAAAGAAATCACTCACCACTTCTATTTAAGAATTTCTCTAATTACTGCCTCTTCTTGTCTTCTTTCTCTACATGCTTTTGTATTTTTTTTTGGGGGGGAAGGATAACAATTTCATAATTTATAGTCTTTCTCTGGTGAACATTTGATTTTGTGCTCTTGGATAAGTAGCACTTAGGATTCCCCCCTTAACTCATGTGACCAAGAAACACATTTTCTAAACATGGTCTGCACCGGGTGAATGAGGAAAGGGAAAACCCCTAATGCTAACTATGACTTGGAAGCATGAAGGGTGTGGTGTGTGCGGCATTGGGTAGTTTTTCTCTACCTTTGCTGAACATTCAGAAAGGATGGTATTGGTAAAGACATTGATCCGACTTGACCGAGTGAGAAAAGGAAGCAAATAGTAATGGAACCCATAACCTTGGATTCCTCCAAGAAGACATCTGGAAGGGATGTGAAGAGTAGCATGTGAGGGAATGGCTAGATTTTGTAATGCAATGCCCTTTGTTGAATGATCAGAAGCAGATAGTAGTGACAGGTAATGTACACACTATATGATAAGTTTTGTAGCTTTGGGGGGAGAACACTAGAGCTACAACAGCTACCAGGAAGATAAGATGACAACATTAATAAAAGAGATCTCAGAACCATTGGGCAGCAATTTTTGGACACTTTACGAGTGATTTCTGGGACTCGTTAAGACCTGGTCACCAGGTTTCTTCATGCTAAGAGATTACTTAAAGCCACCATCAGATAACATCAACACCAGAGATAGATCACTCATGTTTTGGGATAGACAAGGTCAGATTTGTCACTAGGGGACAAACTATTCTGCAGAGGAAAACTTTACTCCACATCGAGAGGTTCTCATTAGAAAGGAACATTATTCCTCTTCAGGGTTGGATGGCCCAAGACACGAGTTATGTAATAGACAGCCAAGAAATTTATGATGTCAGATGGGGATGAGCATAGGGGCTGCAAGCATTCTACCTTCACTATTAAGGAAGGGGGGTATGACAACCCAATTTCAAAAGAAGACAAGTCATCACTCAACTGCATGAAAACAAGCCTCTCACTTCTCTTACAAATTGGGCTACAATTCTAGATATACCTGAATAGTCGGATGATTTAATTTCCTTTGTGTAAGTTACCCAGACATGCACTATTTGAGCTAGTGTACAAAATTTTACAACCCTCTTCCAAGTCAGCTATCATGAACACCCACTTACAGTAATGAAGTCGACAAAAAAGACATTTAAATTCTGCTACTTCCAGGAAGTAGAAAAAGCCTCTTGGTGATGATACTATTCAAGATGAGTAGCTTTAGTCATTTATGCTCAACTTTAACATTTGCAACTGACCAGTCATTAAACAGCTCAGAAGTTGTTCTTTTCTTGTTAATCAAATATTTAACCATGCATGCTCAGTAAGAGAAGCATGTGTCAGGCTATGCATTGCTCTCCAATTGGCTCAAGACATTCCATGCATGAAGTAAAGCTCGGTACCCCTAAATCATACTTTGGTGTCTGAAATTCAGTTCCCGTGTCTGTATATATAAATTTAAATGCTTTGTATAGTGATGACAGCCAGGACTTTTTTGGCTGTGCTTTATTAGATGGTTTATTTTTTCTGTAATATATGCTTGCATTTTATGACATTTCTGACAGCTAAGAGGAAAAGGGTTTTGGAGACCAAACTGAGCTTCTAGACAAGCATGATGAAGAGTAGTTGTACATGTTTCCTTTGACACAAGTCACTACTTTTTGAAATTACCAGTTCTGAGGATAAACACAGGGCCAAGATGTTAGCCTAAGTTTGATGAAGTTGACTGGACTAACCTTATCTACCATCAGCAAAACTGGTTTGTTACATTCTATACAAAGAAATATAATTAGGCTCAAGAGGTGAAAAAATTGTACATTCAAAATCTTGAACATGCATGCACTGTGTGTTGTGCAAGCACTACAGGAACTTGCAAGCTGAAGCCTGCAGTGGTTGGACATATTGTGCAACTCTGTTTTTGTGGGATAATGGCTTGGCTTCATATGATTTGGTGATACTCATTCAAGGCTTGGTTCATAGCCATGATCTTTTAAATATTGTTATTTGGGATGAATCTTACCAAGCGTTAAAGATAGCTTATAACTCTGTGTTGATAGGCGAGGAGTTATAAGCTATCTTTAAACATTATGTAAGTATCGAAATAATCAATTTCAAGAAATTTATATTTTAAAGACTAACTTCCAAGGAGGTGATCTTATGTCAGAGTTACCCTGCATTTCTTGGAATCTGAGACAGCTTTTCTCCTCAACAGTGTGCCTGCACACCCTGCCAAGACTGAGATGGTTGCAGAGAATAGCCTCATAAGGTTTTTAGCCTCCTAATATACCTTATACTTCAGCAATCAACCTGGGTATCATTGTGGTAACAATGGGGCATTATCAGGGGAGTTCCTAAATGACAAAGTAATGTTGGAAGAAGTTAAATAGCAACATGTATGGATATGTTGGGAACACCCTGAATAGTCCTACAAAGAACTTTCTACGATCTGTCTTCAGCACCTTGTAAAGACACCTCTGCCCTTACTATGGAGCTTTGCTTGCCCCATTTGAATACTGGGAGGGGGACTGATCTAGACTTCACGTCAAAATGTACTTCTTGATTATTCCTTCAGAATTTTTCCATCTGGATCTAAGCCCACAACCATGAAGTCACACAGGAGCCTCATCTTTGTCAAAATCTTGGCTCCAGTGTCACACTCTGTCACTTTTACTGTTATTTAATGAGAGCATACACATTTACATGGGACATGTCAACAAGGCCATTAATTGGCTAAGCAGGCTTCCATAGAAAAGCATGCCATTTTTCCTAATGTTTATGAATGCACTGTACTTCACTGTACAGAATATAATCTACTGTAGAGCATGCTAAATGTTTTTTTCATTTTATAAAGTATTCAATAATTTTTTTATGTTTCTTTTCACTGTTATGAATGGTCAGTATGCCAACAGAAAGCATTTGCAGATGTTACACTGAGCACAGTATTGGCATGATTAGGCCAGTATCTGAGATATGCTAGCCTAGACTAAAAGGTTTACCATTCCAATACACTCTTCCCCTGTATGGCAAACAAAGTATCTCTGCATAGACCCTTCGGCTCCATTTCTATTGCTTTTTTCCATCTACTTTTCAGCAGTTCACTCTGACCTTTTCCCAACTGAGTGTTAAACTTCAACTTCCCATGTAAGAACAAATGTTTTAGGCAAGCCTATGAGAATCCAAAAATGTAACTCGTGGTCTCATTAAATTCATTTATAACAACAATACTGTAACAGTGAACCCCAAGATACTTTCTAACAGCCAAAGAGGGAGAGTGTGGCACAACTGAAAAAAAGGCATTTACTGGACTATGTCCAACCCCCCTTTGGTAGCTTAATATAAACCTTGGTTTGATCTCGCATTTTACTTAGCCAACCCTTTGTTAACACTCTAGAGTTAGTAAAACCAACAGAAGTAACAACTATAGAAGGCATGATCATAAATAATCAGGACTGTTGCTATAGTAAAGAAGCTAAAATATGCAGAATGAGGCCTCTTGGCACAGACTGACCTGGACCCCCACTGTGCATGCAAACGAATTGTTCATATGCAGAACAAATCTAAGTCTTAACATTAGGATAAGTCTTGTAGCACCAGCAGGAAACTGGTAAAAAACATTAAATTGTAGAGCAAGGTATTGGTGGCAACGGGGTTTGGCTACTCGGGTGAGAGGAGGCAACAGTTGATCTACCTTTACCCAAGAACGCAGTAACATCTTCCTTACCGCTCTACTAGAAGGACCTGTAACTGCCCATCCTTCCACAAGCGGTGTTTTCTTGCCCGTTTTTCTTCTTTGGTTTGCCTTCTGTGTTTTGAAATCGTGGGTACAATAATCTTTCTCAAGAAGCAGTAACAACTTCTTCAGATTTTCCTACAGGTATAGAAGCTTTACTCAGTCCTAAGGAGGATTTGAAGGCTTCTATGGAGTTGCCGTGTTTGAATCATGCAGATTCTGTCCTAGGCAATGTGAATTCTCTCGTCTTCAGACGGCATAATTCTCTTCAGTCTAGTAGATTGTTTAAACTTCTACCCCCTCCGCTTCCTTGTCATCAAAGGTTCTGTTCTACACCTAATGTGGCCTTGCACAATAGGCAGATTAACTCAGATCTAGTCCATTTGGGCCTGGCGTTGATCCTAGATCAAGTTAGGTCGGAAGGCCCCTCCCTAACTCATCAAGAGGCATCTGCCTTGGAGTTGACTGCCTCTTCTGCCTTTCAGATGGTGTCTTGGTTGGACTTATGGTCTACTCGTGCCAAAATTTTCCTCGGCTTTAGCAATTCAAGACAGTGCCCTTTTGCTGAACTTTTTATAGTCAGGTGGGGCCCTATTTCTTACCTGACAAATTTAATAGCTAATATTTGGGTTAACCTTTGCTGAAGAGAAGAGTGCAGTCCTCTCCAAAAGGTGTCAAGATATATCAGCGTAGTTTGTTGCTGGCCTTGAAATGGAGAATATTACCGTTCTTCTCTTCCCCCATAGAATAACTAAGACTAGCAGAATTGATAGATGTCGTGCAGACTGTCTAGTTCATCAAGCGGTTTCGAAGTCAACTGGCACTTCTACTTTAAATCTGAAAAGCAAGATTGAGACCTCAATCCCCTCTCCTGAAGGGAAAGCCACTAGCAGGGCCTCTGCTGTGGGCCTGTTCAAACAACTTGTAAGAAGACTCCGCCAGCAACTGCCCTTTCAGTCCTGTCTTCTAACGTTGGGAGGAGCTGCAGAGAGGCAGGGCCAGAGGAAGTATTAACCAATAGAGTGAGCATCTCACTCCAGTGCCTGGTAGAGGATGCTGTGGCTCATTGCCATGTGGCAGAACTTTGGAGCGGAGTCTTGGGTAGTGGATGTTCTACAGGTGGAATATCAATTACCCTTCAATTTCTCTCCTCCTCTCTCCAAGCAACCTCTCCATCATCTATCATATGCCCAGAGGGCTCTCCAAAGTTTCTGGCTCTTCAAGAGGAAGTGAGGAAAATAATGGAGAAAGGAGCAGTGGAAGTGGTTGAGCATCCTTTTCCAGGATTTTACAGTTGGGTTTTTCTTGTACTCAAGATGACGGGCAATTGGGGACTAGTAATAGACCTCTCAACCCTGAACCTGTTCATCAGAAAGACCTGATTCAAGATGGAGACTCCTCATAAAGTCCTGGCAGCTGTCAGGAGGAACAATTTTATACTCACCATAGATCTGAATGATGCTTACTTCCAGATTCTGATCCATCGCTCTTCCCAGAAATTTTTTTGCTTCAGTCTGGGAAAGTTGGTGCTTCAATTCAAAGTCTTGTGGCTTTGGTCTGACAACAGCCCCTCAGGTGTTCCTGAGTATTCACTCTGGTGTCCTTATGGCCTCATTCTCCAGGAATTCAGCTCTTGGAGATATCTTGTGATGACTGCTTGGTCCTGCAAGTTCTTTCGGGAAAAGCTAATCCAAGATAAAGATCGTCTTCTCCAATTTTGTCATGGCCTAGGCATCATGATAAATTTGGGGAAGTCGAATCTTCTCCCCAGTCAAAAGATTCTTTACCTGGGAATGGTGATAGAGACAGTGTCGTCGAGAGTATTTCCATCACACCAGTAAATCAAGAAGTTGCGACAAGTGTCCCAGTCCTTTCTGTCTGAGCAGAAGCAACTGGCACATCAGTGGCAAGTAATTCTAGGCATCTTAACCTCTCTGGAGAAGCTAGTTCCCCACGGCCGCCTCCATCTTCGATCCCTCCAATGAAGACTGAAAGAGTTTTGGTCACCTTCAAGAGACTCCCCTTTGTTCCAGGTACCTGTGTCTGCAAAGGTGAGAAGAGACCTTCCGTGGTAGTTGGCCAACGAAAACTTGACTATAGGAGTGGCTCTTCATTCTCCTCCTCCAGAAATGCTCCTGTTCTTGGACGCCTTGTACGAGGGATGGGGAGCTCATTTAGAAGACCACCTGGTATTGGGAGTCTGGAGTCTTTAGGACAAGCAGCAGCACATCAATGTTCTGGAACTTCGGGAGTTTTAAGAAACAGTATCAGGGGGCACTGTTGTTCTGATGTCGACAACACTACAGTGGTCGCTTATGTAAACAAACACTGGGGCTAGTTTCTTGCCAACTTCACTCGATGATGGTACTTCACCAGTGGGCTATAGACCAATCAGTAGACCACTCAGCCAGGTATATCCTGGGCAAGAGGAATGTGGTGGCCGACAAATTGACTTGTCAGGGTCAGGTCCTGGGGGACAGTGGTCCTTACATCAGGAAATAGTGGACAGTCTCTTCCATCTTTGGGGAAGACCAATGACAGATCTGTTCGCAACCAGGTTCAATGAAAAGCTGGAGGTCTGTGCAGTTGTCACAGACTCCTTCGCTATGGCAGAGGACACGCCCTTCAACATCACTGGGGCAATCTGGAAGTTTATGCTTTCAGTTTATGCTTTCCCTCCCTTTCCCTCTTTTGTCTGATCTGTCAAGTTTTGAACAGAGTTGTCTTCCCGGAATCTCAGAATGACCCTTGTAGCTCCATGGTGGCCTCTCGCAGAATGGTTCCCTGATCTGCTAACCCTTTTGTCAGCAGTTCCCAGAGAGATCCCTCCTTGGCACAACCTCCTTTGCCAACCTCACGTAGCACCAGTCGGTAGGGTCCCTATCTCTTCACGGCTGGAGACTACCCAGTATCTCCTGTGAGCAAGAGGCTTTTCTCGCAGGGCAGCTATAGAGAAGTCTGGCTACCTCAGAAGATCTTCCTCAGCCATGTACCAGGGTAAATGGGCCATCTACTGTGATTGATGTTGTCAGAGCAGTCTCTCTCCAGTCACAGCTTCTGTTCAGCCAATAGCGGATTTCCTAGTTTTTCTCCAAAGGGAGAAATGTCTTTCTGTGTCTGCCATCAAGGACTATAGAGATGCTTTGGGTTTGGTACTACGCCTAAAAGATGTAGACCTGTCTTCCTCTTGGTAAATATCAATGCTTCTAAAAAGCTTTGAACAGTCTTGTTCTCTTGCAGAACTAAAACCTCCTAATTGGGACCTGGCTCTGGTACTAAGCAGTCTCACTTGAGCCCATGTGAACCATTGTGACAATCATCTGACAGAGATCTGACTCTTAAAACAGTCTTCTTGCTGGCTCTAGCTTCTTTGAAAAGGGTGGGAGTACACCATGGTCTCTCTTCTAATGTTAAAGACTTGAGGGGTTGGGGGTCCGTAGCCTTCGAATTTGTCCTGGAATTCATAGCTGAAACTCAAAAATCCTTCAGTTCATGAATCCTTTTCCATTCCATCTATAGATTTTGTTGACAACAACCCAGAAGAATTACTCTTATGTCCTGTTAGGGCACTGCGTGATTATCTGAATAGGACTCACCACCTTAGGTCGAAGTGTCGAAGACTTTTTGTAAGCACAGGCCGGAACAATAATGAGGTGTCCAAGAATACCATCTCCTTCTGGCTATGTGAGGTTATTAATTGTGCTTGTAGCTCTTCTACAACCTCTAATTCTAACACAGTGCATGCAAGAGCACATGATATTTGGGGTTTAGGCTCTTCATTAACCTTTAAGAACTTATCAGTTCATAGGGTTTTGAAGGCTGGTATGTGGCTCTTCAAACCACCTTCACATCCTTCTATCTAAGGGATGTTGTGCACAGGTCCTTGGACACTTTTTCCTTGGGTCTGGTGGTGGCTGCTCAACAAGTTGTGTATCTCCTTCAGTGCCCCTTGCAGGACAGGTTGTATCTTGCCTAAGATGTTGGTTGTGAAAGTGAGAGTGAATTGGGTGACTGGCCTTCCTCCTTTCTCTCTCTTCTTCTCCTCCTCCAATGGGCAGGGGAGAGATTTGATCCTTCATTTGCTGGAACTGGCTAGATTTAGGTGAGTGAGTACCCATTCTATTTTCTATATTATGATTGTTCCTACACAATACAAATTCTGAAAATAGAAGCAAGTCCCACCTTCTCTCTTACAAGAGGAGAAAGGGATTGACAATAGAACAAAGTCATTGGCCACCCGTGGTTTTCTTGTCTCCGACAATTATAGGTTCTTTTCTTCCTAGGCATAATGTAGACTGGAGTGCCCATTGTGTCCAAGCCTGGATGTCTAGTTGTTGAGTAATCTTTCACTTACCAGATCAAAGCACAGCTCAACCTCATGTAACAATTGACAGAAGTAGGCTTAGGTGTAGCTAGACCACCCACCAAAAGTAAGTCTCCCCATACATAAGACCAAAGGTTTATTTCATATATATGAATAAATGACAAATTTTTAAACAATTTTGTATTTTCATAACTAACAAACCTGAGATCTTCCCATAAATAGCCACACCTCAAGCACCTCAGCCTGATTACCGAGGTGAAAATAACTGGCGACTCACGGTGTATGCGACAGGAAGAAAAGGTCTGGTCCTGCCTAATCTCTCTCTCCCTTTTGGCTAGTACACTGATGCCACCAAACCTTGTTCTACTTTTAACAGGATCCAGCTGCGCTAGAGGGATTTTCCCCATACATAATGACCTCGGATTTGTTATGAAAAATACAAACTGATTAAAAATTTGTCATTTTTAAAAAATAATTTTATATTTTTATTATTAAATATGTATCCAGTTACCTCCAAGCTGAACTATTAAGGTAATGTAAGATTATGATTTTTGTTTATGATATTTTTATTATTAAATAATGTACTTATCCAGTTATTGCTTCAAGCTGAACTATTATGATAATGCAAGTACTGATTTTTATTTATGAAACAAAATGTTTGAAAATATATTTTCATATAAGTGATCTCATACTAGAAGTAAGATTCATTATCTTTATTCTCTGCTTATCTTATTCTTTGCTTATCTCATGTCTGCACTGTTTCCCTCCACTCTCCCAAATACACAGCAACCATGGGCACATTTGATAACTATTCTTTCAGGTATCACTCTACCTGTTTCCAGCAAAATACTTTGCAAAAACAAAAATGCTCAAGTGCTAATTTTAATAGTATCAGCTGAGGTGACTTTTTTGTGCTAATTAGTACAGTACTTGGCTACATTTTCTAGACTACCAAGGAATAACAGAGTACAGTACACTAAGGTCAAGGTGGAGAGGATGGGATAAAAATAACGGGATAAATGTACAAATAAATATATAACAATGAAACTAATGAATTGCAATACAACAAAAATGAACTCATTTCACAAGTACAGTACAGCAAAGTAGATAATCTAAATATAAAAAAATCTTGAAACAGGAAATCACATCATTCATAAATCCTCTGTAGAATTTACACTAAAACCAGCAAAAAAAGCCTGAAGCAATACATTAAATGGGAATTCACCAATAATTTTACAAAACAAGGACGTAATGTAACAAAAATAGAACACTGTAAACACAAAAAATTGGTTAAACTATATAAAGTACAACAGGATTGAAGAAGTGGTGCAGAAACTATGTTCTGACCCCATATCCTTAAATGCAAGTGGAGAGAATACTGTACAATGTGAGGAATCACAAAATTAGAGCTCTTGTTTTTATAAGCCAGTAAGGATTACCCAGGAAAAATTATCCAGTAAAGTTAATGGGCTATATCTTTCTAAATATGGAACCTGTAAAAATGTAAATTACTAATTAGCAGTTTTAGTTGCTTGTTGTGGAAATTCTCAGTCAAGGTACACG
This sequence comes from Macrobrachium rosenbergii, assembly GCF_040412425.1. Taxonomy (NCBI): domain Eukaryota; kingdom Metazoa; phylum Arthropoda; class Malacostraca; order Decapoda; family Palaemonidae; genus Macrobrachium; species Macrobrachium rosenbergii. The sequence goes on along the minus strand of NC_089796.1, from coordinate 14,665,258 downwards.
GATGATATTTTTTTTTGCTATTTGAGCAGCAGAGTAATGCAGGCAAAACCCAGTGAAGGAAGTGGAGTTCAGGGGCAAGAGTAAACAAGGCTGAGTGTGGTTGTAAAATAAAGTATCATTTATTATCTGGGTGTCACTGCTATTAAGAGAAAATAACTTAATGAGAAGCAACAACTGTGTTTGTCTGTTGCCCATTCAAGAGTGGTTAATAATTTTGCTATGCGTTTTAGGATTCCAAAGAATTGCACTACAAAACTGAGACCATTTCCATTAACTACTTCTTGATGGTCTTGACTACACATTCAAAAAATGCATTCAGCAAATGTCCATATATTCATGGTTTTATTTCCAATCATTCCTAGTTACAAAAAAATAATTATACTTAAACTGACAAAGAAACAGTGCCTTGGTCCCAGAATCATTCAAAATTCAAATTAATGTTTACTTAAAATTAGGAGCACTACTGGAAATGTCATGGACGAAAGCCGTTTCATAGCAAAATTTAAGTTATTTTCATAAGCATACAGTGGATACTGTATTCCATTTGTCAACCATACAGTGCCAGTACTTATGCAACACATCACAAGATCACCCACACATTAAAAATATGAATTCCTTCAGCAATATTGACTGCCACATTAACATTTGAATTTAAGGATAATCATCCAGGCATTATCTTTTTAGTATTAAAATACAATTACTGAAAACTATCAAAATATGGCAAAGTATTGAAAATGATATCAATGCTAATGCAAGAACATAAAACAAAGGAATACATGCTATTCTAAAGTACAAGGATACATACCATGATACCACCATTTTGTTTTTTTCGGGTTGGCACTGCAAGTTTTAACATAGTAACTATTATCTGGTGGTCGTTTCTGTGTGAAGAAAACATGTTTTCAATTTTAGTGCATTGTCGGAACAAACTCATGGGTATATTGAAAATAAATTCTTATTCTGAATGTTTTTTTTTTTTCATTACCTTTCAGTATTTATAACTACACAAAGGAAATACTTACCTTTTCTTTACATGATGATAACATAGAAATAATGGATAGACAAATTGCTTGAACAGACAAGGCTGGGGACCAGTCTTCTGTTAAAATGCTTAAGCATATATGCCCATTTGAGTAGATATGTGGATGGATGGGAATATTGTCTCCAACAAATATCACCTGAAAAGTACATTTTATTAATGAAAACACTCAAAGTTCAGAATGGGCAGCTAATTAAGTGCATAATTATGTGGATAAATGGGAATAATTCCTGATAAATAAAGCCAGAAATATCCTTAATTTATTAAAGTCTTGGTGAAGTTGCTTTATGTGACCTATACCAGATACTGTATGTGTAACTGATTTAGTACACAAGCTTTTATCTTGCACAGTTTGGGAGATTTTTCATAGCCAAATTTTCATAAATTAATCAACCTTGGCCACCCTTTGCTCTGCCTTGTGGTTGGAACTTTCACTCAACATGGTAGCTGATTTCACTGTGTGGTCTCTACTTGGAGAAGTACTAGGCGAAGTTACAGGGACTGTTGGTGTCAGGAAAGTTCACTGACCTTCCTCACCTATCCATGTTGAAAAAACATGATGCTGTCAGCAACCTCTTCCATCAGGCTGTGACAGAGAGCAGTCCCCAGCTGAGAATGGGTGGGCGCTGAACTCTTCCTTGCTCTTTTTGAAGAGCAGAGTCAAGGTACTGGGGGCGGGGAATAAAAGGACGACTTGATACAGAGTTTTTTATCTACTGTGTAGTGACTTTCAAGAAGCCTTTAGCAGCTCTGAAGGTCACTGCTGTGAAAGCCTTTGGTACTTACTATTCCATTAAAATAGGGGTTAGAATGAAATGGGCATCCATCAAACCATGGTCAGCAGTTCAGCTTTCTCCCTCTGCTGGAAAGGGAAGAGACCCTCTTCAGACCTTTCCTCCAGCCTCTCTGGCCTTGGCTTAAGAGTCAAGTAAGGGTAAGAAAGGAGAGGGACACTGAAGGTGGCAGTCCTCTCCAGCTGCAGTGAGTTGAGGGGCGCCTGTCACACCACTAAGCTTTGGGTAGACTGGGGTTTACAGGATTGGTACAGACTACCTTTCAAGGACTGTTACCCACCCCTGACTCTTTCCACTGATCCATTTTCTGCCTACCATCTGGGGCTGTCAGCTGAAGTAGGGGCCATGGTGAAAACCCAACCCTGAAAGTCGAAGAGCACAGGACTCCATGCTTCTACAGTCACCTTTTCTTTGTTTAGAAGTTGACAGAAGGCTGGAGACCAGTGATCAATCTCACCACTGACCAGGTACATATATTATAGACCCAGTTCAGAACAGAAAATCCAGTCTGTTAGCTTCCATCAGAGAGGATGAAATAGACCCAATTGATGTGTATTAACAGGATTCTGGGAAATACTGCCACTTCGTCTGCAAAAGGAATGTCCGTTTCCAGCTCTGAGCTCCTTACTGTTGACACCCCCCTCCACCAGATGTCAACTTGTGTGTTCACCCTTGTTTTGGTTCTGGGCAATTTAGTAGTATGGATTCATTTGCTTAGTAGTAGGGATTCATTTGCTGCATATCAATGATTAGCTAATTCTAGCATCTTCTGCTGAGCAGTTGCTTCAGGACTAAGACTACCTTATCACTTTTAATGAAGGTCTGGAATTCATTAATAATTCAAGAAATTTAGGCTTTAAAGCCAAGCACTGTGCTTAAGACAGTGAAAAATGGGAGCTGGCATGAATGGACAGCAAAATATGTAGATCCCGAAAATGAGATAAAGAACAAGGATGTGAAGGTGAATCTGGGAGAAAACCCCATAGTTGTACTAAGAAGTAATAGTTAAAGGCTGGACAGCAAGATGGAAGAAAGGGTGCAGGAATGGAAGTAAGGTAAAATGCTAAAATGTGGGTGCAGCTAAAATGATGCTGCAAACACCATTCAGTAATGCCTATTGAGCACCACATGAGATTCACTAATGTCACTAACGTACAACAGGGATCACGATCTGGAGATCGTCATGAGCACTAGAAGGTCAGATCTCTAGCCCAAACAGCAGATGAAGCACTTGGGCATGCTGACAGACAAGGCAGTCTTTCCTGGGGATTCTAAAATTAGCAAGCTCAAATTGGTCACAGGGCTTTTCTGTCCTGACCTAGCTCAGTTTTGGCAAGTCATTCTCTGTAACTTGTAGTCCTTACAGAAGCCTATGTAAGTAACTGCTATATATATACAAACTGAAGTACTTTTGTAGTACAAATTTGAAATTTTACAGGGTAAAATAAATAATCTCCCACAAATAAACAATTACTGGTAAGAAAGCAAACAGAGATTACTGTATGAACTCTCTAAAATTGTCAACCTAAATTCATTAAAAAACTATGGATATCTATATATCATTAAATTACTCCACACAGCCAATAACTCACCTCTGGAGAATCAAATGGATATTTTGGTGAAAACTTAAACTGTAACTGGAATTTTTCGCCTTCATAAAGGGTGCCTGAGGCGCCTTCCATATGAACAACCCACCTGAAAATAAAATGAATGCTCTTATAATCTGTTACTTGTTCGTAGTCTCAAAAATCAATTAAAGTATCTTATTGCAACCCTATAAAAGGCTAAACTATGTATATACACATTGAGAGTCAATTTGAGTAATTCATCATCAGCGTACACTTACGCTTGACAGAAGTAAGTTAGTACTGATAGAATACGCTTTCACAAATATAACATGGATCATCGGAGAATATGAAGTAATTTCAATGCTGTGTTTATATTGCAGTATTATTATTATTATTATGAAGGTAATTCTTGCAAATCTTTACTTTACTAAAACATGATATCCAAATAAACTTTCAATCGACTTGCTGTCTATATGACCATCCTGAACACAGTTTCTCACGAACTGATGGATTTGGGGAATTTTCAAATAAAAAAAAGGGGGTTTTATTTTTAACATGAAGAGTCACTTGTCACTTTTTATGTCATTACCAAAAAAAAAAAATGTTGCATGAAAATAAATTCCATGAGATACTCAAAACCATCCATTATGACCAATTCCTTCAAGAACAACTGTTGACTTTTAACGCAAAAGCAGATAATTTCAACCTCTTCAGTCAGGTTTCTTACCAAAGATAATAGTTAAAAGTTCTTTGGCATTATGGGATATACTACGCTCTCTTCCGGTAGATTTCGAGGCACACACACAGTAAGACGTAAATTGTTGGATGAGTTAATGGTATTGTCACATTCGCTGACTTCCTAGTTTTCCTTTTTAGAAGATCGTAAGAAGAGGACATGTACACAAAAAGATTGAGAGTACCTATGTTCAGGGGTAGAGAAGCATACAGCGTGATTTTTTTTTTAAAAACATCAGCAAACTATAAATTCACAATTAAAAAGAAACAGCACTTCAAAAACATTCACAAAAAAAAAAAATGTATGAGAGACGAACAACTGTTCTCGTTCTGTCGGGCAATCATAAATCGGAGACAGCCAAGCACGCATTCACTTCCAAACATGGCCCAATTCACATGCGACAACAAATGGAAAGCTCTCTCTCTCTCTCTCAACATGAAAACAAACAAAACCTGAATACAGGATACCCCTCGGCCGCCCCTACCCCTATATTGACAACCTTCATCCGAGAGAACTGGTTTAGAATATTCATACGACTACTGATGCGAAGAACAGGGAATGGAATTTCCTCTCCTCATCTCGAGTACTTCTGGGACCCCTCCAGACTGCGTCCAGAATAAATTCCCTCTGGCGCACAATCAAAGAATGGCCCGGGGTGAAAAAGGGGTACATATTTACATATATATTTACTTTAGTTTTTCCTCTCTCCAAAGAAGACAGAAAAGAAGATAAATGATGAAATTATGCGTAAAGACCGTTTTTTATCTCTTCCTCTGTCTTTGGATTGTATAAATATATATTGCATTAATTAAATTATATATACTGTTAACACAAAGGCTATTATTATATTTTTGATAATAATTGCCGCTGCCAACAAAAATTACGAAAAGTTTCACAGGTCAAAATAAAAACTAAATAACTGGTTTTAAAATGATAATCATAAAGTAAAAGATTCACTTGACACAGTACACTTCCGTGGCTCCATCGCCTTTAAGTGTCTTTTTCCAGCTAGTCATAATCGTCTTCAAACTCTACCCACTCTAATGTCATTCGTATTATCTGTGCTAAAGACATTTTTCTGCTTTCCCTGAACTTTCACTTGAATGACTTATTTTTGGGTCGTTTTTTTTTCCTTAAACGAACTCTCGTATGGGTCTTTTGTTTATTTTTACTTTGATATCCTGAAATTTTGCCTTGGATTGTTTCATTTAGCTTCCATTTTGGCTCTTTATTATCCTTTCTGAGGTTCTGAGTTTTCCTCTAACTTTCTTTTTGATGGCTATTTGATATCCATGCTTTCTTGACATTTTTGGAAGATCGCATATTGAATTTGACTTTCCTCATAGCTTCTCTTGTTTGACTGCATTTTGGCTTGTTTTTTCTTCGATGATTTAACTAAGATTGGGCCTGATACAAAACCTCATTTTAAACTCTCTCTCTCTCTCTCTCTCTCTCTCTCTCTCTCTCTCTCTCTCTCTCTCTCTCTCTCTCTCTCTCTCTCTCATTTCAGTCAAGAGCACCCCGTTCTCCGAAGGAAAATAAAATTTTATGGATCAAATAGAAATTGTCTTTGGTTTCTGAAAAAAAAAGCCGTCGAATTTGCCTCATGGATTTCCTTTAGCCTATTATTTCCATTTATCAAAAGCAGCTGCGACTATTCCTTAACCCGAAACTACGAGTCCTTAGAAGAGAGACGAAATTTCTCAGCGCATAAAGATTCTCATAACCTCTTCGACTGACAATATGGACGCAGCGAGGCGGGGAAAAAATAGACTGGTGATCACCAATCCTATTTTATGCCTATCTTGATATTTTATCGGGAAATCTAAGGACCTCGATGCTTTTCTTCTTACATTTTTTAAAGTTTTGCTGGAAAACCTGCGACGGAAACATCTTATGAAAACTACCCACCACTGGTTGTATTTATTTCTCCTACATTTCTAAATTTCTTATTTATGGCCATACTGTTTCAGCTCGGACAATTCAGCAACGCTGACAGCCTCTAATTGTATTCATTTATAATCCTAATGTTTTAACTCCCGTAATTTGTCAAGAGTTTCAGCTGCCTCTTCCTGCGGTATCTGAATAATCTGTCCCCACCTCCCCTCCACCCTTCCCTTCTTCTTTAGTGACCGTATTAGGGGCTGCATTCGTTGTGTTCACTCATGTGAATAGTTTCACTTTTCCTAAATCCTCTATTGTTTACTAACTTTCCTTTGTGCTTCTACAACAAATTTCTATTTTGATTCCTGGCTTCCTTTAAAGATTAAGATTGGATAGCTTGGGGAACTCAACCCCAAGCACAGCAAAATGTCGAGGAAGGCTGATAACATACTGTAGGCCTAAGTTGGCCTGTGAGAGGCGGGATGGTCCTTTTAAATGCTGTCATATGCATTTTCCATTTACCCTCTGGCTTTATATGAGCCTCATCCGACTCTACATGGAATATATTTTTATGGCATATATCGGGAAGGCCTCCCTTTTCTCCTCAGCAGTTGAATCAACGATCTTTCGTTTCATAAATATACAGTTTCATTTCAACTCCAGAATTACGATAACTTCACTTAGTTCACCAACTTTCGCTTTTTGTATTACTGTTGAAGCTGCTGATGCCTCTTCTTCCTTGAGTATATAGCACCATATACCCTGCAGTATTCAGAAGAACTTAAATATTACGTAAAATCGGAATTAACAGATATCAATACCAATGTAAAAGCACTTAACAGCAAATAATTCAGTCTGGTCTGTAATGAGCAATTTTGTATTTCTAGGAGGGGACATATTACTGTACATAAATTCACGATAAACAAGAATACAAAACTCTAAAGACCAACATTAAACACACTTAAAGAATGCATTCTTTCAAAGGGAGATGAGATTCTAACAATCACAGTACTGGCCACTAAATCTTTTCTTTGAGAATCCGCCATAAATTTCTACCAAACAAGTTGGAAGCATACATCATGTACTGACTACGACGATCGTGACAAACCACAAGCTCTAAGTCCAGTCCTTGCCTACTTTTATTTTGTTTAAGAATCCATTATCCTATCCATCTTGATGTCTAATCATTTATTTACACCAAGACATTTGATTAGCATATTAATAATGTTTTACATGAAAAAAAGACATTGATAAGCAGGAAATTCCGTCTTACTCTTTTTCCTTTCAAGAATGCCGAATCAATTAACTATCAATGTGTTCTAGTGATCTTGCACATGGAATGCTTTGAGACTGTCATAAATAATCCCAGTGAAAACACAAACACACACATATATATGTACATAATTACGCGCTTTGCTAAGGGAAAACATAGGTATTAAGGACCAAAGCTTAGCCAGCAGCGAAAAAATTATGAAACTAGAGCGCATGAAATGTTAGTTTGAAAATTAACGCATGTCGCAAGCCAGATACGCTATTTATCAGAAAAAAAAACTTGACATATCAGAGGGCATGAATAATGTTTTATCAGTAGTGACAGAAGATATGGCAAAAAACTCATTTTAATTTCTACTGAATGTGAAAGAAGCCAATTGACAAAATACCGGATGTGTTCATCATATAGTGAAAATATGATTTTTTTCGAAACTTGCAAATAAATATGACAGCACTGAAAAACTAAAGCCTTAATTTTGTGGTAAAAGTGATAAATGAATAAAAATGTACGCTCTATATTTACCCGTGAAAAATATGAACTAGGTAGGAACACATTTCTACCTTTATTATAATTTAAATTATCCTTTGTTTTTTGTCCTAACAAAAAGAGTCTTTACCTTCTGGTGCTTTCAAGGGTAAATCAAGTTCTGGCATAACACCACGGTTTATCGTAAACACTAATGCAATTTAGATAATTGCTTAAGGCAACTAAGACTGTGATACGCCCCGATTTGTGTACAATGTAAGAAGCGTTATTCCCAGAGAAAAAGTAAAGAAAAATTTTTCAACGGAGACTGTATGTCGCCACCGTGGGCGAGCAATCCGCACAAAAAAAAAAAAAAAAAAAAAAAAAAAAATTCTCCCAGAACGTTACATTCCTCTCTACAACTTAACCACGTGGTGTCAGCCACGTGACCATCTTTGGTAAAATTCTCGTGAAAACCCAGTTGACTTTTTGTGCAATCCTGCTGACATACAGACACATAACGCAAGAGAAAACAAATGAAACCTACACCATTCTAATCCTAATCATCAATGCCGAGCTAGCCTTTCGCCTCTCATTGTGACTCGAGCGCTCTCACCAGACTCCTGGGGTCTGTCGCAAGTTCCTTAACATTCATTGGCGGTCACCAATCCGAGTAATCACCATACCGAACGCTAACAGCTGCTAATTCAGAATTGTAAAAGGGAAACACTTACTCTGTAAGCTTCGTGTGTGCTTGATCAACGTCGACTGTGACACCAGGTGGGGGTTCCTTCAGCAGCGACATCAGCTCTTTCTGTAGACGTTTCTGCAAATAAAAACAATCAATCAATCACTTGCACGTCGACTTGAAGGGGATGCTCTACTTGTACACCTCATCATTTACATGGGAGGGTCATGGCTGCTTCAAGGTGAATGTGTACAGCGTATGGCGAGCTATATAAATTACCTTAATTTTTATTTATCTAGTTGCTATTTTTTTTTTTTTTCAGGATGAAGCAGGCATTCACTCACTTTTTCCCAACACCCAAATTAATTCATCCTCCTAAATCAATAACTATATTATATTTAATCAGGTCGCAGATAATTATGTTGAAAACAGGTAAGGTAATGTCTAGTTCATACACAAATTACATCAGCTGCTAAACTAAAGTCAAAATGTATGCTTAGTTTGAAAAGATGTGTTTTGTAGGAGTTGGGAATAAACGAATATGAATAGTTGTCCCCTTCCCCCCCAAAAAATATCCTCTCGATGAGTATGAATACAGACACATATATATATAATATAAAAACAACAGCTGATTTTATGGCATACACAGAACAATTACGTTCTAACAGATGCAGAAAACCAAAGGACACTTCTTGCTTAGTTTTTCTAGTAAATTAACAATACACAATTATTTATAGCAAGTATTGGTATTATATTAATATATACCTCATAAACTACATAAGGCTTCTCTTTCTGCCTCCTGTTGTTGACTCGTGCTAAATAAATGAATACGTTGGCTTCATACAGAAATGTAATGACACTATTTTTATTTGCACATAACACGATGGAATAAAGTATTATTATTCAAAACATTGCTTCTAGTGGAGAAAGTCGTTGCAGTTAATATTATTTGCACATGGCACGATGACGTTCGTTAAGTATTATTGAAAAAGGTTGCTGCTTGGAGTTTTAAGTTTCCTCCGTTCAACTTTAACATATGAGGGATACACACAATATATATATATATATATATATATATATATATATATATATATATATATATATATATATATATATATATATTTATATATATATATTTATATATATATATATATATATATATATATATATATATATATATATATATATATCAAATATATTCAAACATATCTACAAAACTTTAAATATTCCAACCCCACATTATTTCTAACATATTTTCAAAATTTCGTTTTTTGACTAAAAAGCTACACAAACATACTGTCTGGGCAAGTGGAATGAAATACTGAAAGGGCCTAAAATTCAAAACTTGAATGATATTGTTCATGGTCGAGACGACCCTGCGGACGTGTAATTTCCTTCAGCTACTGCCTCCTGATAATGTATCTACTGTAGAGCGAAGTTAATACTAAAAAGGCTAATTTTTTAACATAATAATAAAAAGAAGAAGTAGCAGACGAAGAAGACGAGGAGGAACTATTGGAAAACGTCTGAGACATAAAATAAAGTGCACGGTGAAATGACAATAATTCTGGTCGGATATCAATTTCCTCCATCCATACTATAATTTGTCAGTGGTTGACGTAATCACTTAACTTACTCTCTCTGACAATATAAAGCAAATCATTTTCCTAGGAGATTGTTCTGACAAAGGCTTAAATATCCTCGCTGCTTTGTACATTCTCGACCTCGTAAATTTCTGTCCATCCCATAACACTGCATTCATTTATTCCGTAAACTGACATACTCTATTACTTCCTCCTCTCGATGAAGGACAGGATATTGTCACATCACCCTCCCAAATTGCGTTACCAAATGATGAAACGTCACAGTTTAATCTTCCATGAAATTGCTTTATCTGCTCCTAACAATTTTCATGTCATTACAGGACTTATATCGCCCTGGACACTTGTCAACAGACTTGTAAATCGTATATTTTAGAAAATACGATTTACAAAAGTTTGTTGACAATTGTCTAGGATTGCCCAAAATACTGGCGAATAAATTGTCTAATGCAATGTTAACAAATGAAATCATTCATATTTCCGCTGAAACTTCAAGAATATTCTCAAATTTCCAAAAGACTACTGCACCAACAAATAACATATAGAAATTAAATATTCAGACATGCTGGAGAGATTACCCAACCATATTACGATGCAAACTTCATACACTATTTACCAAGCACCAGGATTCTTGTGGTATATTTCTTTATTAATTATGAAATGTACTATTTTGTGGTAGCCGGAGCTGACGCTCAAATTCTGGAAGAATATCAGCTTAACACCTCAGATAAGTCAACATGTGCTGAGTAATATCTTAATACTTCAGGAGAAAAATAAAACCCGAATATCAGATTAATAAATCGAGAAAACCAACATCTGCCGAGTCACTGAGTAACAACATAATATGCTGAATTTCAATTTAATATCTCAAGGAAGCTACCATTATACTTGGTACCAGTTTAATGTTCCAAGGAAGGTCAACATGGGTTGCATCACGGGTTAGTATTTCATGAGATCCTGCATATACTGCGCATTAACTGAAGATTTCACCGATGCATATGTATACCGAATATCCAGATCAATATTTCAGAGGGAGAGCGCATGGGTTGATATGATCTCAGGTGCGAAGCGCTCCAATTATCTAAAAAAAAAAAAAAAGATCGTGTGCCGAAAGGAGAATCTTATCATTACGACTGCTGTAAATCTGTTATCAAACGCTATCAAAGAGGAGATAAGCAGGGGCGGATTAATCAATAAGAATTTTCCTTCTACTTGGTAGGGAAATTACGATATTTCCAAGACAGACTTTTTTTTTATATTAGAAGATATTCGAGTTACTCTTATCTTTTCAATATAGGTCAGGGATATCTTGCTACACATGCGTAATGTGTACTCTACACTTAACTATCAGTCTACAACAATAAAATGCAAAGCAAAATATTGTCCTTGACATGCTGTAAGTGCCGTGCAACTACCAATTTGCTTAAATATTGCCTTCATTTTTAACGGAACAGAGATAATCATTATAAAAATGAATCAATGACTTTAATAATCTTTAACGAAACGGTCCATGAACCCATGAAGAAGTGAAATAAAAAAGGTATCACTGGAATCAACTAGAAGGAGATTGCGAAAGGTAAGAGAGAGAGAGAGAGAGAGAGAGAGAGAGAGAGAGAGAGAGAGAGAGAGAGAGAGAGAGAGAGAGAGAATTCCAAAGCATGTCATCAGAGGAAAAGACCTAAGCCGAGTGACGGAAGGAGGAGGACTCTCTCTCCGCTAACGTGAAAGGTGAAGGGCCAGGTCATTGATCAGACGAACTGCATTTACTTCAATCCTATCCAGGGGGCAAACTCATGAAGAAACGCGGCCAAAAATGAACGCAGTAATCTAAAGGCAGATGCGCAGGACCATCCCTCTGAGAAGACAAAAGAGACTTACTGCACTGGAACGAAAATCATTAATTTTTTCGAATATCTTAAATAACATTGACCAGAGCGATCTCTGTAATACATAAACACACACACACACACACACACACACACACACACACACACACACATATACATATATATATATATATATATATATATATATATATATATATATATATATATATATATATATTACTAACAGGACCTCATTCAAACTGGATGGTATCTAGTGGAGATATTTATTCAGAAAAAGTTACAAGCTTTCTTGACAAACAGTCCTCATTACCAAGTATCCGTACGGATACTTGATAATGAGGACTGTGCGTCCGAGAAAGCTTTTAACTTTTTCTGAATACATAGGCTATCATCCAGTTTGAATGAGGTCCTGTTAGAAATTCTACTAATGCACACAACAATTGTGTATATATATGTGTATGTATATTTACTGAGTCGCCCATCTGTATACGTATTCTTGTAAACCACAATAATTACAGTGTTCCCAAGCACCTTAAGGAAAATAACCGTATGTACCGCATACCATTAGGAACACTTCAACTATTCAGATTTAACCAAAATCGTACAAAACGCATCCCCACAAAAAAAATCTTCTCAAGTCCATCAACCACGGAGCAGAGTGAGGAAAGGAAATTTCAAATTCTATACGAAACTCCACTGAATGAACGCATGTGAAAGTATAAGAGTACTCCTCTCGTAAAATGCAAATGCTCCTTTTCTCTAGCGCCGACAGACACCAACATTCCGGCACCTTGCCTTAACTTTGCAGTTTTCAAAACCCTCGCAGCAACTTCCGCAGATTAAGATGGGACGGCGCAGCAAGTTTTATATTCTAGTTCTACAGACCTTTGTAAGCACAAAGTTAGTACATTTCTTTCGTTATTCATCAGATACCATTAGCACAAACGAAAATGTTACTGTCTCCAACTACGTTCAATCATCCGCCTTCACAGTTATAAAAAAAAAAGTTAAATAAGGTTAAAAAAAAAAAAAGACCTACAGCCAGATTCCCCCTTTCCTCCCTTGCCCAAGGGAGTCAGTTTTCGGCACCGAATTCTCCAGCAATATATTCCGCAGCAGAACCCGAGAGAAAATCTAATAATGGAGACAGGCAGGAGGAGGAGGAGGGGGGGGGAGCAGGCAGGCTTGAATGGTATAAGAACTCTGGAGGAGAGTGAGTTCAGGGGTTGCTGAAGTGATCTACAGATAGAATTGGACAGAAACCAAAGAAGTAACAGACGGTAAAAACAAAAAAACTATAAAAAGAAGATAGGAGATGAGCGACTTAATAAATGGAAAACGATAACTAAGCAACGTTGAAGCAATATCCAAAAGCCCTGGCCTCCTAAGCAAAAAGATCGGGAAACTTTAGGCTTCACTGGTATTAAGTATTCAGAATATGCATTACTGCCGCCCACTCGGCTTGCACGCTCGCATCGCCCTAGTAAGCTGGTGTGTTGAGCCCAATGTCTATATAGAGAGCCTGTATTTCATAGAAGACCTACGCATCTAGTACACATCATTTAGGGCAAGGGTAGGGAGAGGGAGGGGGAGAATCTTCCCAAATTCTTTCTCTCTCTCTCTCTCTCTCTCTCTCTCTCTCTCTCTCTCTCGCGCAATCTTGCTACCAACAATATTCTGTCTATCCTTTGCCTCTCGCAGTCTTACTAACTACGTCATTACTTAAGACGTTTCCTCAGTATGTTCAAGAACTAGTGGGGTTGACCAGACCTGTGCTGACACACACACACACACACACACACACAGAAAGAGGGAGAGAAGTATTATGAAATTACGGAAACAAATGCTGTCATTATTTCCCCTCCATTCGTTTCCCTCCTAAACACAAATTTACTACATCGATAAATTTCAAACCCCTGCAAATCTAATTATGAACTTATCTGCAAAGTCAACCCCATTTTCTCAAAGTCTCTGTCTCTCTCTGTCTCCCTCCAGAGCATATACACATGCATCCGTACGCACACAGTTATATAGTATTACAAAACATGTATGCAGTATACATTAATTCTTTACGAAATAACGGTTTCAATGAATGAACGGTAGAGGAGAATCTAAACAGATACATTTTACAAACTGAACCAGAAACGACATTATAATATTACCAAGTCTGTCAGCCATTTTACTCACGTCAAGCATACACATGCGCACGCGCGCACACACACACACACACACACACACACACACACACACACACACTTACACAGGGCACTAATGCTTTCTTCTTGTAAGGAAATAGAGGACGAGCACAGACATAAGAGAAGGAGGTTGTTTTTATTTTTCCAAGACCCACTCTTATGTTGACCAAGTCAAGAGAAGCAGACACTTAGGTGAACTTCCTGTGGTTTTATGTAATAAACGTTGATAAAAAATAAACAAGGCATGTAAATTTAAACCCATCTGCTTACAAATATACTACTTAATTGTTTACCCGTTTTCATAAATAAGTTGGGTTCACTTGTCAAATTTTTTCATATGTTATTTACAAAATAAAAAAAAATTATTAACAAGTCAGAGGGCTTCATTTTTCCTAACTTTTCACAGGTACGTTGAACAACAACACATTTTTCTTCGCAAGGAGGCACATGTGTTGAATGATGATATTTTCTTTGCTATACTTCACTCCAAAAACATCCCTTAAATTTTCCTTATCGCGGTGATTTGTTTCCGCAGCGGCTCCCTTCTCTCCAAATGACTCCCATTTACCTTGCCTTGTTTTAGGATTTTCCGGTGGAATAAAGAACGTATATATATATATATATATATATATATATATATATATATATATATATATATATATATATATATATATATATATATATATATATATATATATATATATATATATATATATAAATGAATCACGAAAATATGGAATGTGATGAATACATAAATAGAGACAAAGTCCAGGAAGGAAGGGAAGCATTGGAGTACTGCAAGGCCTTTCGACTTCTTGTCCTTACTTAGTCTGCTAAGTAAAGGACAAGAAGTCGAAAGGCCTTGCAGCACTCCATTGTTCCTTTTCCTTCCTGGATTTTGTGATATATATATATATATATATATATATATATATATATATATATATATATATATATATATATATATATATATATAAATTTGTATGTATTTGTATGTATGTGTTTGTACATGAATTACGGACGACCACCGGCGCAGGAAACTTCTGCAACACTAGCTACTTTATATACATATGCAGAAGGCTCACCAGAAGCGCGTTGAACACCCTACCCCCTACACACACACACACACACACACACACACACACACACACACACACACACACACACTGCGCATTGAACATCTATCCTAAGCATACTCTTGCTTCCAAGAGACTGAGGTCCCTTCTTTGCAGCGCTCTTGTTACACCCTCTATTCATCCCTTTCTCCCTCTCTTCCTTTCTCTAAACATTTTCGAGTTAAGTATTTCATTCACCAACTTATCATCCTCCTTCCTTTCCGCGTACCCAAACTATCTTCAAACAACCTAATCCCTCCATCCTCCTGCACTAAGCCTTTCACCACTCTTGTACATTTCCACTTTTCTCATCCGTCAAATTCTTCTTATACTACAAAGACGAAGTAAACACTTCATCTTTACAGCTTCTACCTATTTTCTTTCCCTCGCATTATGCATCCACATTTCACTTCCTTTGAGGGGGGTAGGTTCAACAATCCTTTCATATATTCTCCTCCCAGTCTTTTGCACACAACCTGCCACCTTCAGTACTTCGCCAATTCTGTGGCACACTTCTTCTCTCATTCTACTATCATCTTTTTCCCCCAACACTTACAAGAATCTACTGGAAGATTCCATTCTCTCACAGTCCATAAAAACATTCACGTCTCCATTCTGATGATTCCTGCTTGCTCCATAATGGCTAATTCACATTATACCATCACGTCACCGACACATTACGTCACGTCACCGTCCCATCAGCCGTGCCTTGTATTCACACTATCAATCACAATCCCGTTCAGTTCGTGCCCAACCTCAGCGACTCACAGATTTAGCTAAGAAACTTGCATGAGCACCGTCACGTCCCGTCAAAATATTCTTTCCAAGAAAATGTGTCGTGATGCGACGGTGGACGCCGTGTGCTTGATGGTGACGTGACGTGATGGTGTGAAAAAGCCCACTTGACTACATGTAAGAAATTCTCACGTACTTTGACGTGACGTGATGTGTCGGTGACGTGATATTATGATGTGAATCAGCCTTTACTCTACTCTCGCTCACACTGACTCTCAGCATTCTCCTCCTTCGATAACCTCTGCAGTTCCTCTTCAGCGGCTCCAGTCAGTATTGGGTCATCTGCCAATATCAGCCATTTCACGCCCCATTCAAGACCCATCTTCTTATCAATCAATTTTGCACATGATTCTCTTTCGCCACAAACCCCTCGTATTGCTCTCCACACTTTACCTACTAACCTACATATCTTCAGCGCCACATATATATATATATATATATATATATATATATATATATATATATATATATATATATATATATATATATATATATATATATATATATATATATAATTTTTTTTATCTTTTTACCACTTCATTTTATCAATTTTCTGTCACTCTGTCTCTCTCCAGAGTATACCTGTTCTACAAAACCGCCCATCCAAGTTAATTTATCCAATGAAAAAAATAAAAATCTAATTAAAATGAAATTCCCTTGGTAGATTTGCATTAGTTCATGCAAAACAGGATTCTGGTTAATTTGGAAATAAAACGATTCCAAATTCAGTGGATTTTACGCCACTACCGTTCTCATTACAAACGCACAATAAAATGATCGTAATCTAATGATGGTCATAAGTATTAGTGATCGAATAATCCATATAATAAATCAGTTAGAGGAAATTGAAAGCGATAAAGTATCGCGTACATATGTACACATGCAAACTGTATTATCATGTTCCTTCTATGAACGAATATATATATATATATATATATATATATATATATATATATATATATATATATATATATATATATATATATATATATATATATATATATATATATGTACACATATACATATTATATATAGAGAATTATCGCTATATATTAAATAACAAAACATTTATTTCTACTATATATATATATATATATATGTATATATATATATATTATATATTATTATATATTAAACTTCAAGAGAGAGAGAGAGAGATAGAGAATTATCGCTACCACGACAAAACAAAATTAAATAACAAAACATTTTTTACTCCATACATACATATATACATACATATATATATATATATATATTAAATAGGCGGTAGAGAGAGAATGAATTATATATAGCATACAAAACAAAAATAAATGCCAAAACATTTTCTACTCCATATATACATACATATATATTTTATATATATATATATTATACGAGGTGAGAGAGAGAGAGAGAGAGAGAGAGAGAGAGAGAGAGAGAGAGAGAGAGAGAGAGAGAGAATTACCGGTACCACGAGAAAAAAAGCCAAAAAATTTATTTCTACTCCATACGCATCAATAAAAAAAAGGGGGGGAGGGCATATGATATAAACTGTCTCCCAAAAATCGTGAAAAATCTGAAGGAAGAACCTGGGCCCACCACCTAACTCAAAAAAAAAAAAAAAAAAAAAGACGCACCCAGGAGTCTTTTCGGGCGAGAAAGGTCGGTGTGAGAATTTTGGAGAAAGATATTTTTATAGATGACTTTTTGGTGGGAGGATTAAGACGGCCAAGTGACCCAACATTTAGCCTCCCAAAGGAAGGAGAGAGAGAGAGAGAGAGAGAGAGAGAGAGAGAGAGAGAGAGAGAGAGAGAGAAATTTTTCTTTAAAGACAACTACTTTTCGATACCAGTAAACTGACCTCTCAGACAGACGCATAGAGTTCTCCATCTTGGAGCTGATAATGTGAAGGGCAGATCAAACCTAGTTGCATATATATATATATATATATATATATATATATATATATATATATATATATATATATATATATATATATATATATATATATATAACAGATCACAGTAATACGTGACTTTTGAGATGCACAACATCACAAGGAAAACTGATGAATTATGTATATATATATATATATATATATATATATATATATATATATATATATATATATATATATATATATATATATATATATATATATATATATATATATATATATATATATATATACACACGTGTATGTGAATGTCTGTATGTATTTATGCATGTATTCTAGTTTGTATTTGAAGGCCCTTCTCTGAACACGCTGTATGTATGTATGTATGTATTCGAGTTCATATTTGAAGGCCCTTCTCTGAAAACGCCCATCTGGTATGTCATCATCGTAACGCATTTTTATTCCACAGAATATTTAATCTTCAGGGGCACTTCCTCCTCCTTGAGGAACGTTAAAACGTGCAAGTTACGGAAGCTGAAAAATGTTTCACCTTTCATCTTTCACGTTTTTTTTTTTTTGAAGCATTCATATCTTCACTTTTTTTTGAAGCATTTTTTTTTTTTTTTTTGAAGCATTCATATCTATCTTCATTTGGACCGCCAAACCACCTTTTTGTTATTCTTTATGTTCTTAAAAAAAAATTATTTTCGGTGTTATATAATTTTTAATACTAAAATCCTTCATTCCTTCTTAAATGAATCTAGTTTTCACAACTTGTGGAAAATTATCTAAGAGATAATGAGTTTATGAGCAGGATGTTAGACAATTATGCAAAAGCGAAAAATTCTGGCAAGTGCAAGCATGGAAGGAGAACGTTGACAGCAAAGTGCATTAAACAAATGAGATGCAAACTAAAGCATTTTTACAGGCGTGTTAAAACCATCATCTCAATGAGCGCCGGCATTAAACGGCCGAGGTGGAAAACTCTTATGATACGAAAAGCAAGAGGAAGAGAAGACGGATAAGTAGTGTATAAGTACACTTATATAAAATCTTGGAAAACCTGAAGCAGCAACGTCTGGGATGGTCTTTTGTTGCAACGCCAGTTTGATATGCTTCAATTAGTCAGTCTTCACAACCGTTCAACACTAAAGACGTTACTCATACAGTGATAAAATAATAAAATATTAAAATTATACAATAATACAATAAAATAATAAAACAGTTCCACTAATCAGCAATACCTAACATATTAAGAAGGGTTCTAGGAGGGTATGTTTTAATCCATGTGAATTTTTAATTTACTGACATTGTTATTCTTAAAAATAAATCATTTTTTAATTTCTTGTCTTTTATTAATCATAATAGGTTTTTTACACTTACTTGTGGGGTTGGAATGTGAGACAGCATTTACTATTATTCATTAACTGCGTTGACGTTGAGCTAGATTTTTTATTAGTACATAATCTCAAGGAAATTATAATAGAAAAACTCTTATTTTCAATTTACATAACCACGGTAGTTGTCTGAACAGTTAGTTACATCAAAATCAATCAATCAGTTCATCTCTCTCTCTCTCTTCTCTCTCTCTCTCTCTCTCTCTCTCTCTCTCTCTCTCTCAGATCAGATCAGGACTTACAATATATAATCATTATATTTCTTTCACATTACCGTTAATACTTTCTTAAGTAAAACCAAAAAAAAAACGTAAAACCGCTGAAAGAAATACAATTTTTCTTACAAATAAATGTATACATATGCAGATTTGTATTCTTGTATTGAATATAAATTTGCATTCATGCAATCATTCCCTGATAAACAAAAATGTGCTCCATTTAATAACAAAATCCCTGAGAAGGTTAAAGAATGCAAGATGTAACTCAGCTAAAACAATCTGACAATGTAACGCGTTAAGAAAGCAAGGTGTGTGTAACCTAGAAAAAACAAGTAAAAAATGCGCCGAAGTTTCTTCGGCGCAACCGAGTTTTCTGTACACCGTATAAATGCTGTATGAAACTCTCAGTCACGGCCCATGAAACTCTCAGCCGCGGCCCATGAAACTTTCACCCATGGCCCGGTGGCGGCCTGTGTTGTTAGCACCTATAGCGGTGCGAGGCGCACGATCATGGCTAACTTTAACCTTAAATAAAATAAAAACTACTGAGGCTAGAGTGCTGCAGTCAGCTATGTTTGATGAGTGGAGGGTGCATGATCAACACACCAATTTGCAGCCCACTAGCCTCAGTGGTTTTTAAGATCTGAGGGCGGACAGAAAAAGTGCGGACGGACAGACAAATAGCCATCTCAATAGTTTTCTTTTACAGAAAACTAAAAAGTGAGAGTTGAACACTTGCATTACTTAGGGGCTAACCCACTACCCCAAGGTCAATTAAAGGGAAGATGCCGTCAAAACTCCCCCACACTTTCCAGCCTGCAAAGATCTGGTTTCTTTATTCGCGTGTTGGAGCTAACCACCGATGCTTCTTTGTTTGGTGCTGGATTTTTTCTCAGTTAAACTCTCCAACTGTCCCTCTGTCAGATATGAGCTTTGGCTGCCAAGTCTTGTGTTCTCGATGTTCTTCGGGCCAATAAACAAACTTTCAACGACAGAGAGAGAGAGAGAGAGAGAGAGAGAGAGAGAGAGAGAGAGAGAGAGAGAGAGAGAGAGAGAGAGAGAGCTCAGAATCCCAACTGAAGCCGTGCCTTACTTTAATTTTTTTGTTTTTGTATTTTGTTTATTCAGAATTAAATGACACTGTTCACACGACGAAAGAGCCTTCAAATAAATAAATAAAAATTCTAAACATGAATCGAAACGAATACCCACATATCTCAACAAAAAATTAATAGGTACGGCACATGGACAAATATACTGAAGAACATAAGACCAATTGTCCAGTAGTAGGATCTGATTTAAATATCGGAGTATGAAGCAAAGAAGTATTTACGCGTTTCCAAAATTCACTCAATTTGACTAGAAAATTCTATGACAAAGGTGTGGGAAGCAATTACAAAATCGGGGACCTACGGAACTCCCTTCCCGGTACCGTGTTCCCTAGCTCATATTATGCTGTAATTAACAGGCAGGACAACCCCTTCATTCCTGTTAAGCACTATTCTTTTCCATTTTCCCTCTTTTATCTGGTTTCTAAGTATCTCAAGTGGGTAACGGATATGGAATTAGCGATTCTATTGAGCAAAACACATTGGCAACAAAATTTGCAACGACTTAGCCATCCAAAGCACGGGCGAAGGAAAATGGTTAAGCAAAGGGTTTACATCAGTGCCATTAATATACCCAAGATCCATATACCAACCTTGAATAGGTCTATAGCAAGTTCTGAGACTGGCAGTCTGTCGCAAGCAGAAATAGGACAAAATGAGGTTCAAAGATCTACTAAATTAGTCTTAATAAATGTGCTTTGGTATACGCCATGTTAATGAGTACAATAGACCCTTTCAAGCGTTTTTATAAATCTCTCATCTCTTTAATTCCCTTACATCGCAATTTCAACTTTTTAATGCATCGGCTGAACTCGAAATCAACCTTTACAAAGTCTGTCGGCTGGTTTGGAAATTATTCCGATGTTGGTCGCTTTAGCTAAAAAAATTAATTATCAAAAAAGTCTAATGTCTAGTTTCATAATTACATACCTTTCCTTAAGGCGAGGAAACAGAATCCGTTATATCACTGGTCGCAATAAATGCAGACAGTAAATGAAATGTTGGAGATGATTGTTTCTGTATAATTAAGACTCTGGATTAGGTTTAGAAGGTTATGTGTCACGAATGGAGTACGTTAGGTTTTTTTGGATTGTGTATAATTCAGAAGATTTGAGAGGAAGGTGACATTAAGCATAAACAAGTAAAAAATTGCGCCGAAATTTCTTTGGCGCAATCGAGTTTTCTGTATAGCTGCTACAGCGTATAATGAAGACCACCGAAAATGATTGAACTTTCGGTGGTCTCGGTACAATGCTGTATGAACCGCGACCTATGAAACTTTAACCACGACTCTGTGATGGCCTATCCTATATCGCTGACAGAAGCACGATTACGGGTAACTTTAACCTAAAATGAAATAAAAAAAAAATAAAACTACTGAGGCTTGAGTTCTGCAGTTTGGTATGTTTGATGATTGGAGGATGGGTGATCAACATACCAATTTGCAACCCTCCAGCCTCAGTGGTTTTTAAGATCTGAGGGCGGGCAGAAAAAGTGCGGACAGAAAAAAAAGTGCGGACAGAATAAAGTGCGGACGGACAGACAAAACCGGCACAATGGTTTTCTTTTACAGAAAACCAAAAAGTGCTGTTTAGAAGAAACAGGAGGAGTGCCGAAACGGAAGACCTCATGTCAAGAAACTTGAAAGTTTCTGTTTGATACAGGTGAACTGAACAGTGTATGACCTGGATAGGGGGACACACCGCTAACAACTCTGCATATAAATAGCAGATGTGGGGGGTTTTCTGCACATGGGGTTCATCCATGATTAAGTAGTTAAAAGATTATTTTGGCTGTGCCTGCTGCCATGGCTCTTTTCAAGGATGCAGGCTGCCAGAAAAATTAAAAATATATATATATATATATATATATATATATATATATATATATATATATATATATATATATATATATATATAAATATAAATATAGGAAATAAAATAATAAACATTAAGAAAGCAACTGGAGAGCCTTTGTTTAAATTTCTAGAAGACTTACCACCTAGGGTCTTTGGTCCTATTTGTTATTCCTCTACGACACGTGAGCGTCAAAGGCTGCGCCAAAGGCTTCCACGAAGACAGAGAGCTTCAACAAAACCGTGACAAGAGTAAAAAAAAAAGCAAATCACCTACAAAGGGTTTTTGCGGCAGGAGGGAAGATTCTTTAGTGACTAAAGGTTAGATGAGTCGAAATTAGGTTATGAACATGATTGTGGCTCAGGTCTATTTTGATCTAGTGGTGTCCTTGAAGAACACATTCGAATATAACTGCAAACGTTAAATAAAAGAAGAACGAGTCTTACTGCAAGTAGGTGGTGTGTGTGTATATACATACTGTACACACACACACACACACACACACACACACATATATATATATATATATATATATATATATATATATATATATATATATATATATATATATACATGTATATTTATACATATATAAATAAACATAAATAAACATATATATTTGTGTGTATATATATACATATATACAGTGTATTTATATACACACACACATATATACACACACATATATATATATATATATATATTATATATATATATATATATATATATATATATATATATATATATATATATATATATATATATATATATATATATACATATACACAAACACAGATATCAACAATTAAAAAGACCAAAGGCAAAATAACCTTGGAACGAAAGATCGATTAAGAGAAAGACATCTAAGGTTTCTGCCACTGCGGGGGGGGGACACCTCCCCCCTACCTCCACCCCCCGCAAGCGACGTTGTGTTCCTGAATGTGGACAGCAACAAAAGCCCCAGGAAGCACCGGCTGAAAAGCAGGTCAAGGTTAGTTATGTCAAATAATTTTCACGGCGTGACCGATAGCGGAATCTGATGACAGGGGGAAGGTTGAAAGGGCAGGGAAAAAGAGCTGGAAACAGATGGAAGATATGAGATGAAATGCAGTACGTAATTAATCTTTTATGATAATGTTCACTGAGAGAGAGAGAGAGAGAGAGAGAGAGAGAGAGAGAGAGAGAGAGAGAGAGAGAGAGAGAGAGACATTCTTTCGTTATCGATGAAACAGAAATATTGTGGAGGGTTTTGAGAGAGAGAGAGAGAGAGAGTTCTGTTAGAGAGAAACAGAAAGATTGAGGGGGAGAGAGAGAGAGAGAGAGAGAGACATTCTTTCGTTATCAGGTGAAACAGAAATATTGTGGAGGGTTTTGAAAGAAAGAGAGAGAGAGAGAGAGAGAGAGAGAGAGAGAGAGAGAGAGAGAGAGAGAGAGAGAGAGAGAGTCTCTTTCGTTATCGATGAAACAGAAATACTGAGGAGAGAGAGAGAGAGAGAGAGAGAGAGAGAGAGAGAGAGAGAAATACTGAGAGAGAGAGAGAGAGAGAGAGAGAGAGAGAGAGAGAGAGAGAGAGAGAGAGAGATCTTTGTTATCGATGAAACAGAAATATTGTGGAGGTTTTTGAAAGAGAGAGAGAGAGAGAGAGAGAGAGAGAGAGAGAGAGAGAGAGAGAGAGAGAGAGCTCTTTTCGTTATCGATGAAACAGAAATACTGTGGAGAGAGAGAGAGAGAGAGAGAGAGAGAGAGAGAGAGAGAGAGAGAGAGAGAGAGAGAGAGAGAGAGAGAGCGACTTCTTTCTGTTATCGATGAAACAGAAATATTGTGGAGAGAGAGAGAGAGAGAGAGAGAGAGAGAGAGAGAGAGAGAGAGAGAGAGAGAGAGAGAGACATTCTTTCGTTATCGATGAAACAGAAATATTGTGGAGAGAGAGAGAGAGAGAGAGAGAGAGAGAGAGAGAGAGAGAGAGAGAGAGAGAGAGAGAGAGACATTCTTTCGTTATCGATGAAACAGAAATATTGTGGAGGGTTGAGAGAGAGAGAGAGAGAGAGAGAGAGAGAGAGAGAGAGAGAGAGAGAGAGAGAGAGAGAGAGAGAGAGAGAGAGATTCTTTCGTTACCGATGAAACAGAAATATTGTGGAGGGTTTTGAGAGAGAGAGAGAGAGAGAGAGAGAGAGAGAGAGAGAGAGAGAGAGAGAGAGAGAGAGAGAGAGAGACTTTCGTTATCAATGAAACAGAAATATTTTGGGGAGAGAGAGAGAGAGAGAGAGAGAGAGAGAGAGAGAGAGAGAGAGAGAGAGAGAGAGAGAGAGAGAGAGAGAGAGAGATATTCGCCAGACTATTTTATAATTCATCAATTCGCTGAATAATACAACTCGGGTATTTGAATACTGCATCACGGGGTTTAACATTACAACCATTAAGCTTCTTACAAAATCCGCTTATACACGAAACAGGGCAGGTTAAATTTGCATGCGAAATGATCCGCTTTTTACATTATTTCTCCCTTAATGAACAGAAAAACTTTCCCAACTCACTTTAGGCAACATACCTCACGACAAACGGAGCAACGAAATCCTTTGCAAGGAAAGTTCGGGTGTTGCAGCGAAGTGAAGGACACGAAAGTCTCCTTCTGACGTTGACGAAATTGCACCCAAAGCAAGGGCGAAATATCTCGGTGGCGAGGGAGATAAAATATTCTGAAGGAGAAATGACATCCCATCTCAAAAGCAGCGGTGAAATGCCACGGCTGAAGGCTGACAGCAAATTCCTGGTAAGGAGAGCGAAGATATATCCCAGTATAGGCAGCTTCTGATTGCTTCCTTCGAGGTAGACGATGGCTGGAAAGCAATAACCTACACAATGTATACGTACGTATTCGTCAGCGGCCTTGCCTCATCAACCGCCCCCCCATTAAAATAATAATAATAATAATAGAGAAACAAAGCCACACTTATGTATATGCACATATATTTAAAGATAAATCTGTACAGAAAGCTTTCGGGAAATGGTTCGATTGAAAAAGGGAATTGAAGTTTCCCAAAGCTTTCTGTACAGATTCATCTTTAAACATATGTACATATACATAACTGTGGACGTGTTTCTCCATTTCAAGACTCATGCTACTATGAGTATTTTTTAATAATAATAATAATAATAATAATAATAATAATAATAATAATAATAATAATAATAATAATAATAATAATAATAATTCTGGATCATCGTCCTAGTCCATCTCGAAATCTAATCGACTCCTCCTTAGCTTAAACGAAACCCCACAAAAATTTTTTAAAAAGTTCATAAATAAATTAACTTTTGTGATATCTTGAGAATGAACTGACTAAGAAAAGCCACGAGTAGATACAAAAACTAATCCCAGTCTAGTTTATGAAAATAAAGACGTTTCATGACGCTGATTATTTATTTATTTATTTATTTATTTATTGAGAGAGAGAGAGAGAGAGAGAGAGAGAGAGAGAGAGAGAGAGAGAGAGAGAGAGAGAGATCTTTGAAAAGAGGTGAAAATCTTGAGAGCACAGCACATGTTTCCATTGTAAGGTTTATTAAGAGAGAGAAAAAGTGAAACTGGTCCCCAGAGCTGTTTTATAATTCATCATTTCACGAAATAATAGAACACGGGTTTTTGAACAATTCCAGGGGGTCACATTACAGCCATTAAGCTTCTTCGAAATACGCTTGCATATGAAACACGCCTAGTAAAATTTTCGTGCTAAATGATTTGCTTTTTTTTTTTTTTACAGCACTGTCCCTTTCAAGAATGTTTTCAATTCCCTTCATAACGGCAGTGAATCTAATAATTAATGGAGAAACAAAATCTCTTTGCAGAGAAAGTTAGGGACCTCCGTAGAGACTGGTAATATGGTTAATTCTAAAAATGGATAATTATGAAATTTTTCGCTAAGGTCGTAAGTTAAGTACACCTTAGTTTAACCAGACCACTGAACTGATTACCAGCTCTCTTAGGGCTGGCCCGAAGGATTAGATTTAATTTACGTGGCTAAGAACCAATTGGTTATCTAGCAACGGGACCTCCAGCTTATTGTGGAATTCGAACCACATTATGACGAGAAATGAATTTCTATCACCAGAAATAAATTCCTCTAATTCTTCATTGGCCGGTCATGGAATCGAACGATGGGCCAGCAGCGGGCTAGCTGAGAACTATGCCCATCCTTCCAATGAGGAACTTCGCTAAGGTCGTAAAGAAATCATCAGTTAGAGGGAATAATTACACATATCAGGAATAATATTGATGAAACACAAACGCAGAGACACAGTAAAAACCGTGGTTGCAAAGGCAATACTTACAGTATCAACTTGAGCTTCACTGAAGAGGTTAAGGAATTAATAAGTGTCAGAATGTCTCAACTAAGAACGAGATGAGATACAGCGTGAGGGACAAGAAATCCTACCCCTGACGCAGTGACGCAACCGTACCCAGAGGCAATAACGAAATATCTCGAAGGGCGGAGAGATAAAATATTCTGAAGAAGAAATGACGAGCCATCTCTCAAGAGCAATGGCAAAATGCCACGGTGAAGGCTGAAGGACATCTCTCGTAATGGCAACACAAAACTATCTCGGTACGGGCCCACAAATAATAATAATAATAATAATAATAATAATAATAATAATAATAATAATAATAATAATAATAATAATAATAATCATGGATCTCATCCGTCTATCTCAAACTAAAATAAATTTTCCAAAGCGCATAATCCTTTTTTGGAAAAAGATATTTAAGAGAAAATATACTAAAATCCATCAGTTACTATTTCAGATTTCTTAGGAATATCATACGAGAAAATGAATACAAAAACTCCTTCCAACTTCGTTGGCGGCCGTCAATATTTCTCGGTGGAGTCAGCGATGAAATATCTCTAGAAGCGAAAATAAAGATATATACATCTTGATAGGGAGAGAATAAAAATACCTTCGTAAAAAAGGTGAGACTTAGGAAAACCGATTCAATATTGTTAAATCTACGTGAAAGCAATGACTGCATATCTCTACAAAAGCAAAAGTTGATAAAAAATAACGGAGGAAGCACTGGAAGTTCATCTCAGTAAAAGCTGTGTGACAAAGACTCTTGGGTAATGAAAGTATATCCGTCTAGGAATTATCCCTTGATGGCATGACGAAAGTTGTCGGTCAGTTGGGTAGAATACCACTAGAATACCACAATTCCCAATGGGAGTCGTCGCTTCGTAACTTCTTGGTCACAGGAGTAACAAAAGACCCAGAGAGAGAGAGAGAGAGAGAGAGAGAGAGAGAGAGAGAGAGAGAGAGAGAGAGAGAGACTAAGCTTAGCTCCCAGGTCACAGATGCGACAGATGACCTCGGCATAGGATCTTAGTCAAAGCTGTAATGAATTTTCTTGGTCGATGCTCGGATGAACTTCTTTGTTCGAGCTTCTAATGAATTTTCTTGGCCGAACATTTTAATTAGTTTTCTTGGTCGGGGCCAAACCAGTAATGTAAGCTCTCGATTAGAAAAGAACTTACAGATCACAACAATAACGAAAGACTTCGAGAAAAGCGACGACGACGCTGCTGGGTTAAGGCAATAAGAAGCATCTCCAGGACACTGGGAGGAATACTTATAAACATCCCGACTGGAGCAAAAGATCTCGGGAGAGAAGATGACAAAACTTCCTGTTCAAGACAGTAATGAAAGAGGCCATACTCTGCCTCCTTGCTCGGGGCCATAATGAAAATCCTGGAAAAGGGAGATAGCCTACCGTCTTAATTACGGCCATAATGATCATTCTTGCTAAAGCCCGCAGTGGACAGATCTCGTTAAAACACTGAGATGAGATTTCTTTGTTTTTAATCAAAGCAAGTCAGTGCGTTCCTAAATATACATACATACGTATATACACACACATATATATTACACACACACACACACACACATTATATATATATATATATATATATATATATATATATATATATATATATATATATATATATATATATATATATATTGTATATCTCGACAAAATATCCTGGATCTGATTACCGACCGAGCCGGAACTCTGGGCACGTTTCATTAAATCATCCACATGCCTCTTGTCCTGAACTGTGAATTATGTACCAGATAGTTAGTCGAATGTGGGGTTCCACAAAAATAGTGGACATAGAATGACGCTGGCAAACTCATCCCTAAAGACTAGCCGAGTACCGCAAGGGAAAAAAAATGTATATCGTGATTAAGATAAAAACAAAACAAGTAAAAAATGCACCGAAGTTTCTTCGGCGCAATCGAGTTTTCTGTATAGCCGTTACAACGTATAATCAAGCCCATTGAAAATAGATCTATCTTTGGTGGTCTCGGTATAAGGCTGTATGAGCCGCGGCCCATGAAACTTTAACCACGGCTCGGTGGTGGCCTATCCTATATTGTTGCCAGAAGCACGATTATGAGTAACTTTAACCTTAAATAAAATAAAAACCCCACAGACTGGAGGGCTGCAATTTGGTATGTTTGATGATCGGAGGGTGGATCATCAACATACCGATTTGCAGCCCTCTAGCCTCAGCAGTTTTCCAAATCTGAGTGCGGACAGAAAAAGTGCGGACAGAAAAAAGTGCGGACGGAGACAAAGCCGGCACAATGGTTTTCATTTACAGAAAACTAAAATGGTGGGGCACTGGCATCAGAAGACTTGATAAGTGGTCTTTGAAGAGGATTTGGCGAAATTCCACATCATGATTAAGCATAATTAAGTCCTCAATAAATTGAAAAAGGAAAATAATACAAAACAAATAAGTTTCGTTACTTCATCTGGCAGAATGACTTGAAACTGTACTGCAAGAACATTAGATATCATCAATAATTTGACTTGTACCTTTATTATTCACTTCTAAAAACGATGATGATGGTAAAGTATTTACAAAATCATAATACATAAAAAAAAACATTAGCAGCACCACTAGCGGATCCAGAAAAATTTCACGGGGGTCACCTATTTTCATATTAAACATACATACATATATATATAATATATATGTATATATATAAAAAAGACATATATTATTATTATTATTATTATTATTTTCTCAAAATTTTATTTCTATCTCTATAATATTTTAATTTTTTTTTCCATTCTTATATTTCTCACCATGTTATGATCATCAATCTTCCAATATTATTTGTCATTGACACTGTGGGGGCCACGTGCCCAGTTCCTCCCCACCCCCGAATCACTAGTGACCAGCACCTACGAAAAAAAGCACAACATTCAAGATGAGACAGCGAGATGGAGTTTTTTGGAAGACGATTTCCTTTTCAGCTCAAAATATGCCAACAGCTGCGAAATATTCGTTCGAGATGAAAAGGAGCAAAATGTAGATTCCTTATGTTCTCAGATGGAAAAAATTATTCCCGATACACTATTCTGAATAAGTTTAAGTATGAATTATTTTATTTATTTATTCAGCAGATGAAACCTATTCATATGGAACAAGCCCACAGGGCCACTGACTTGAAATTCAAGCTTCAAAAAACATGTTGGTTTCAACCTTCCACCAACCCATGACATCGCCCTGGAGGAGGCTCAAGGACATGTCATACCATAACACTAACCACTATCCCAGCGACCAGTATAAATTAGAGTAAATTATTAGGGTAAATTCGACTAAAATGGTGCAAAACTTGAAAGAATTGAACTACATGGCAAGAATGAAAAATGTATGGCACCATCGAGCTTTACTACGCATTGTGTGCGAACAAATTGGTTGCCTCAGTAAGTATCGAATGTTTGTTCCTGTATCGCTTTTAAGCCGAGGTCCATTCCCAGGCCACTGACAAGTCTCCCAGAAGGCAGTAGAGCTGAACGTGAACATGTTGAAATACTTGCTCTTCACTAAACAGAAGTTGATAGAACGATCACGGGAAGTTGGTTTCGTGGACTGACACGCCAAAAGCATTGATTTCCACAAAAGAATGAAAAAAATATGTTCTAAAAACAACGTTTTATCATTTTGATACCTTCAAGAGAAGAGTGCTTCTAAAGCATCGTTCCTCACGATGCTTGAATAAAATAAGCGCTTTAAACGAATCGTTAATAACTAGAAACTTCCCGAGAGAACAGTGCTACACAAGTATTGCTCAACATCAATGAATTAAAAAAGTGTTTCAAAATAATCTTTCCATAGATGACATTTCCAAAGAGAATAATGCTTCAAACACTTCGTTTTTGCAGACTTTTAGGATCTGTAGGAAGATTCTGTAGTGGCAACTATAAAAATATACTGTATAAATAAACGATGCACAGCATTCATTGATGGCCATCCATCCAATTACTGACCCAAGCCAGATGTGAAGCGAACTTGCTACTGCCTAACGTAAACTGCTGGTCGGGAAACGGGTTCTGCTCAAACTTTATAACCTCTAAAAATTACAGAAACCATCAAATCCAAACGTCTAACAAGAAACGAGAAAAATGTGAACCACAATATTATCTGACGAAAAATTAACAAAGATTAAAACGTTCAACATGAAAGAGACTTTTCAAGTAAGGAATGAAATCAGCAAAATTTCCTTGGGATGCGGAGCTCCTGAAACCACCGCTGCTGTCCACAAGAAAATATTGAGAAACGAAGGGGAAATTCTGAGCTGAAAAGTTAATGGTATTCGGGGAAAAACAAGAGGACCAGCTAATTAAAATTTTGGGAAAGGCACCAAAAAAAGCTTCCGTTCTGGAGAGAGAGAGAGAGAGAGAGAGAGAGAGAGAGAGAGAGAGAGAGAGAGAGAGAGAGAGAGAGAGAGAGAGAGCTTGCTTTTGATGACATAAGGTTCATTTGACAGCTAAAAGGATGCACCCTTTGATGATTTTTTCCCCCCCTGACACAAAAAGAAAAACCGGGGAAAAAATTTGACAGGATCGAATACCCGTAATATTGGGAATGCCATTTTGCGGTGTGGTTAAAAAGCTCCAGTGCATTCTTAAAACCCTATAAATATTTATATTTAGCAGTAATATAGTTCTTTAAAATACCCAAATTTCTGTATACATATATATTATATTATATGTATTATATATACATATATATATGTATATATGTACATTATATATAATATTGTGTGTGTATATATATACATATATATATATATATATATATATATATATATATATATATATATATATATATATATATATATATATAATTTTATTAATTTCCCTTAAATAAAGCAAGATCTATCCGGAATTAAACAGAAACAAACGAACAAACAAACAAAAAAATAAACGAACGCATACAGAAAGCACTCCTACCGACAACAATAAAAATGCATCACAAAAGCATGATCTATCCCCTCCATCAAGATATTAAACAATGAATTAGTGAAATGACGAACAGCAAAGAGTCAGAAGTAAGGAGTAAATCAAAGAGAAAAATAAACAAACAGACAAACAAAGCAACAGAAAAATTCTCTGTCGCGGAAAGAAATAAATGTTCACGAGTAACAGAACGAGTTTTATGCTTTAAAATCGTACTCGGTGAATTCATGCTCTCATGACCTGCTTTGAAACACGCCACACGAACCCATTATTTAAATGTATATGTATATATATCTGTTGGTTTACTTTCATGTATGGAAATGCTTTTTTTTTATTTTAAGCAACAATACCAACAACAACAACAAACAACAACAACAGCAATAATAATAATAATAATAATAATAATAATAATAATATTTTAAAAAACATCAATACCACTACTGCTGCTGCTGCTACTACTACTACTACTACTACTACTACTACTACTACTACTACTACTACTACTACTTATAATAATAATAATAATAATAATAATAATAATAATAATAATAATAATAATGATGTTTCAGAGGCCGAGTCTGACGTCAGTCTGGCGGACAAGCCTGACCTTTTCGCGGCGGCCTTATGAAAAAAAGCATCATTCCAGAAATACTTATACTTGAAAGAAGTCTGTTTCATCCGGTCTAAACGAGTCCTTCTGAATCCCGGACTATTTCTGTCTGCGAAGAGCAAATTTAACTTACAAGACTCAATAGGTTCTCTATTTATAATGATGGGACAAGAAGGAATATAGAATTTAGGTCATTCAGCGCTGAAACGGAAATTGGCAGTAAAAAGGTTTGAAGGGTTCAACAGGAGGAAAGCCTCGCAGTTGCACTACGAAACAATTGTTAGGAGAAGGTGGATAAGAAGATGGAAGAAAAAGAATATGAACCTTAAGTAATGCCTACAATGCACCGCGTGAGGTGCGGTGCACTGTATTCATTTCTTAAGATTATTTATAATGATGACACTACGAAAGAAAACGGAAAGGTTGAAATTGTTATAGGTTCGTTGGCTTACGGGGGGGGGGGTTTAGGACCTTATTGTGACTGAATGCCGTGCCCAAAACACTACTGTGATTCGTTGCATGTTTCTTTAATGACCACGAAATTGGTAGCAAGTGCTGTACTGAGCACAAAAATCTGTCGCTTCTGTAATAATCACTGAAGTCTGCCCTCGGTTTCTGTCATGATCACAGAAAGATGTTGCAGGCTTCTGTACGGATCACAGAACTCTTTAGCAATTTTCTGTAATGATCAAAGAAATCTGTCGCAAGTTCTGTACTGATCACAGAATTCTTTAAGAAATTTCTGTAATGATCAAAGAAATCTGGTACAAGTTTCTGTAAAGATCATGAAATTTGCGGCAAGCTGTGCACTGTTCACGAAAGTCTGTCGCAAGATTCCTCAATGATCACATAAGTTTTTAGCCCTTTTCTGTAACGACCACAAAAATCTGTAGCAAGTTTCTGTAATGGTCACAGAATTCTTTAACAATGTTCTGTAATGGTCACAGAAATCTGTGCAGTTATCTGCAATGATCACAGAAATCTGCAAGAAATTTCTGCAATGATCACAGAAGTTCTTAACACGCTGCTGTAGTTTACGACAGGCAATACGTCCTTAGCATTAGGTATGCGATGATGGTGACCCATCCAAGTCCTCAACAGACCCTGGTTGCTAAACTTTACTAATCGAATTATACTCCCAACAAACGTCAGCCATATATATGATTAAGAATAAATACATGTTTCTATAAAAAAAAATTATGGTTAGCATTATATCCAATAAAATATTGGTGGAAAGGCCATCTTTTGTAACTCGAACAATTCATTAAAAAACCGAGAAATGTAAAGCAAAATTCTAACTTCAAAATCAAAGGGGTTTTAGGAAAAAGAAGAAAACCCACTAATTAATATTTTGCTAAAAAACCGCCAGGAAGGATTCTATTCTGCAGTGGCCAAAGGAAGAGAGAGAGAGAGAGAGAGAGAGAGAGAGAGAGAGAGAGAGAGAGAGAGATTTTGATGACGTAGGGTTCGCCTGACAACAAAAAGGCTGGATCCTTTGATGACGGTTTCCTCCTCAGAAAAGAAAGAAAGAAAAAAAACGGCTGAGGTTCGCGGCCATTCGATGTTGGATATTCCATTTTGCAAAGGATTAAAAGGTTCATATATCTGGAGATTTTTAAGATTTATATATTTCTCTTCGCTGCTGGAAAATTGGTTCAAGAAATGTCTGACCATCATCCAAAACGGCAATCGAGGCCAAAACATGAATTTATGAAAAAATAAATCGAAATAAACACCAAGTATGACATAAAAATTGAAATATAAACAAACTTAACACATCTCCATCAAAACAATTCACAATGGAATCACGAAATGACAAATAAGAAATAAACAATAGCGTACACATTTAAATAAACAAACTTAACAAACCTCCTTCAAAAAATAAACAACGGTATCACAAAACGACAAATAACAAAAAACACAAACAAAAGAAAAACATTAACACAAGCAAAACGCACGCACTCGCGCTCGCAAACACAACAAAACCCGAGCGAGTAAGGTGTCTCTCTCTCTCTCTCTCTCTCTCTCTCTCTCTCTCTCTCTCTCTCTCTCTCTCTCTCTCTCTCTTACGAGCAAAGAAATAAAATTTTCCCCACTAACAGAATGGACTTTTATGCTTTGGCATTCCAGTGAATGGCTTCATTCTCTCATGACTTGCTGCTGACAGACCTCGCTAGGCCATTATTTAGGCGTTTTGTGATTTGTTTTTGTTATTTGCTATTCAAGCTCATTCCTTAGTTTATGTGGTCATGTTTTACGTTTTATATCCTGACTTTTTTTACTTTTACGCTCTTTCTCAAATTGGAATTGTACCCTATGGTAGCTTGCCTTGTAAGTTAAAGGCCTTTTAAGCCGCCTTTTATAAGTGTCTGAAATTAATAACAACTAATCAGAAGTTTCAGAAGGAGAATCAAACTTCTCTTGTTTCAAGAGACTCAGTACAATGACCCTGTAAAACTGCAACTCTAAAAATATATATATTTTTTCAAGTCTTGACTATGTCTAGCCTCGACGACTCATTTGAAATCCTTTGCTATTTCAGCACCAAAAGAATATTCAAAACAACATCAACAACAAGCCTCCACATTTCTATCGGAAGCGCTGTGGATAGAGACAAGAAAGGGGGGGGGGTTGAAAACCTTTTGGGAATGAGACCAAAGGGCTGAAAACGTTTTGGGAATGAGGCAAAGGGTTGAAAACTTTTTGAGAATGAGACCAAAGGGTTGAAAACCTTTTGGGAATGACACCAAAGGGCTGAAAACCTTTTGAGAATGACACCAAAGGGTTGAAAACCTTTTGAGAATGACACCAAAGGGTTGAAGACCTTTTGGGAATGACACCAAAGGGTTGAAAACCTTTAGGGAATGAGACCAAAGGGTTGAAAACCTTTTGGGAATGAGACCAAAGGGTTGAAAACCTTTTGGGAATGAGACCAAAAGGTTGAAAACGCTACGAAAATGAGACGAAACGGTTGAATTTTCAATGGATAGAAAAAAAGGAGACGGTTGAAAAAGCCATGGAAAGGAAAGAGAGACAAATAAAAACACTATGGAAAGGAAAGAGAGACATATAAAAACGCTATGGAAAGGAAAGAGAAACAAATAAAAACGTTATGGAAAGGAAAGAGACAATTAAAAGCACTTAGAAAAGGAAAGAGACAATCAAAAACGCCATTGAAAGGAAAGAGACAATTAAAAACTCTATGGAAAGGAAAGAGACAATTAAAAGCACTTAGAAAAGGAAAGAGAAAATAAAAAACACCACTGAAAGGAAAAAGACAATTAAAAACGCTACGGAAAGGAGAGACATATAAAAACGCTATGGAAAGGAAAGGGACGTTTGAAAATATGGAAAGGAAAGAGAAACGGTTGCAAACGCTAAGGAAAGCAGCCATGATTGAGTTGAAGACAAGAAAGAGCTGAAAGCGCCATGGAAAGGGCACAAGATTTGAAAACGCAACGTCAAAGAAACCAAGGGTTTAAAACACCCGTGCGAATCATCGAATAAATAGAAGCCACAAAGCCTCAATGAATTATCCCGTACGTTGACGAGTCATTATACCTCCTCAATGAGGATAATACTTGTTCTACCGCAATTGTGACCGAGAGAAAGATTTAGTTTTTAGTTAATATGGCCTATGTAACAAAAACAAGCAAAAAATGCCGAGGTTTCTTCAGCGCAATCGAGTTTTCCTTACAGCGTATAATGCTGTATGAAACTCTCACCGGAGCCCATGAAACTTTTACCCACAGCCCGAAATGGCCTGTGTTATCGTACATAGCGGTCCAGACGCACGAATTTAATGGCAACAAATAAAATAAAACTACTGAGGCTAGAGGACTGCAATTTGGTGTGTTTGATGATTGGAGGGCAGATGATCAAAATACCCACTTGCAGCCCTCTAGCCTCAGTAGTTTCCAAGATCCGAGGGCGGACGGAGAGACGAAAAGCCATCTCAATCGTTTTCCTTTACAGAAAACTGAAAAGGCCACAATATTTGAACAGACAGTCTATCGATTTCAAATCACCGCATCTCGCTGGAGACTGTGAAGTAACGGACATGAAAAGGTGAGGGAGGAAGAGAGCCTTTAATGACCCCATTCGGTCACATTGAAATCCACTCGCTCGTAAAAGTCCAACGTTCAGTGGGATTGGCCGAGAGAATTACCGTGCCAAAGGTGAACTCGGAGAATGGGAAGGGGTGTGGGGGTGGAGGCGGGGCGAATGACAGCTTTATTTTTAGTATGGGGAAGGGGAGGGTTTTCATTACATGCTAAACCTCTTTCCAACTTGCTGCGTAACGCAAACATGAACACTGCGCATGATCCGTACACGTATAGAAACGTATGTACGTGCAGACAAATACACACAAACACAAACCAATATTCATTATGCATACATACGACTTAGCAAGATAAAATAAGACACTAAAACACAGGTAATGGACGAAAGGAAAGCATATGGTTACCACTGGTGGTATGTTCCTTATCAAATGCCTGATATGCAAATTAATTTCAATGAGGATAAAACCAACGCACTTATTAAAGAACGGGGCCTAAAACAATATCAGTAATGATAGATGAAACAAATCATTACCTGTCAGTCGTTGTTTTATTCATTAACAATCAATGTTACTGTCCCCGCTCTGTTAATGTTTACGGGCTGCTCTATGAGCAAGAGCCCGTGCTGGCATAAGGCCAGCTTAATCAAAATCAACAGCGTGTTAATGTTCGATTAAGGGGGTCAGATTCTCCGAAAATATGCTTTCCAAGTGGCCTTTTGGGCTTGTTCCAATTGAAATCATAAGCACCAAAATAGATACATTCACGTAAGAATCATATAAAATATTAATTACTATGTTCAAACATTTACTAAGTACATTACTTAATGAAACTTAAGTTCCATTCAAACAGAGCTCTAGAACATATAAACCTTCTTGCACTTACTAAAGAGCTGACGAGCTCAAAATCTTACAATTATGAGCGATATTCTTTCTTACTAAATTTACGGTTCTGGGTAACATCGTACAACAATTAAATCGAAGACAAGGTCTGCAGTTCTTTTTTTATAAACAAACGCCAACGGAATAGCCAATCTTACACCCCTACATAAGCCAGGCCCGAAAATACACGAGAAAAAGCACAAGAATGAAGAACCGTGGGGCTAAATCCCTCAGGAAGCGACAGACCTGACTTTTAGAGGAAGAAAGGTTGTAAGAGTCAGGAAAACAGATGCAAGAAGAGAATTCCAAAGAGAAACAATCACAGGACAAAGTAATTCGTCACAATTTCTTTATATTTAAAGCTGAATAACGTTGATATCCTTATGCCTAATTAAAAGCTCAGGATATGTCACTATATAAAATAAACAAGTAAAAAATGCGACTAAGTTTCTTCGGCGACTTCAGCGCAATCGAGTTTTCTGTACAGCGTATAATGCTATATGAAATTCTTAGCCACGGCCTATGAAATTTTCAGCCGTGGCCCACGAAACTTTCAGCCACAGCCCTCTGGTGGCCTGTGTTGTTGACGCCTATAGCGATGCCAGACGCACGATCATAGCTAACTTTAACCTTAAACAAAAATAAAAACTACTGAGGCTAGAGGACTGCAGTTTGGTATGCTTGACGATTGGAGGGTGGATGATGATTATACCAATTTGCAGCCCTCTAGCCTCAGTAGATTTTTAGATCTGAGGCCGGACACAAAAAGTGGGGATGGACAGACAAAGCCATCTCAATAGTTTTCTTTCACAGAAAACTAAAATGGTACACCTTGAATGCAGCAAGTTCCATCGACGTCATAAGCACCATCAATACTAAGTAGGTCAAGCGCTTTTCCGCTGAATTTGCTTCCAATGTTTGTTTTATGCAGCAGCGGGCTATGCTCTTCTAATCGCTTTCATTTCATGCAGTGACGTTGCGAAGTTCGAGGATAAACAAATGCAAAACAATTCAAGCGCCAATCGCGACGGAAAAAAAGTCAGGAAAACAATGGAACGTCAGTGAATTACTGTTTTTCAGATTCACACATTTTTTCTTTGGGAGGACCTGGATCCAGAGGGTCTCAGCAAGTCTACTGA
>NC_089796.1:14594301-14616801 GCF_040412425.1 Macrobrachium rosenbergii | reverse complement strand
CACACAACATATATATTTATATGCGTGTGCATAAAAAAAAACATTTGATCATTACCTTACATGGTCCTTTTTACTCAAAATAACAACGCCCTCTTCACATACCTGAAAAGAAAAGACACGAATTAGCAACAAGAGTCATTCCAATACCCTTGTAACAAATATGAATATCTGTAAAGGAACACACACATAGTTTAAGCAATTAAGTATGATTTAATGATTAATTAATACATTCTTAGAAACAGCCTGATAAGTTATCATAGTGAAGCAGTTTCTTAATTCACCTATTTACTATTAAATATATTAGGGTAAAATAAATAAATAACTTCCCTTTAAGAGAATAATCATAACAAACTCACATTACTTGCATTATATATATATATATACACAAATACACACACACACACACATATATATATTATATATACATATACTATATATATACTATATATATATATATATATATATACATACATACATACATAAACACACACACACATATATATACATACATATGTACTCACAGGCATTTATATGATTACATTAAAAAAACCTTATATATAATTTACATACGCACAAACACCAGCACATACTGTACGCAAAGACACATACCAGTACGCACTATTCAAGGTTATGTAGAGCTTAACTGCCATTCAAATAAATATTTACTATTAGGAAAATGGCTGAATGATAAATAACAGTACCTACAAAATTCAGTATTTCGTATCAACAACGAGCAGGGAATCAATTCCACACCAAAATTAAAGAAAAGATTAAATAAATAGGTATCCTCCTTACAAAATCACATACAAAAAAGATGACAGAGAGAGAGAGAGAGAGAGAGAGAGAGAGAGAGAGAGAGAGAGAGAGAGAGGCAAACTGTCGGGCCTAATGAATTGTCAAAGTAGGTCGTAGTGAAGTGTGGGTGTTAGATGTGCAAGAAAAATTAAATGAAAGCAGAGGAAAATTTCTACTACTACTACTACTACTACTACTACTACTACTACTACTACTACTACTACTACTACTAATAATAATAATAATAATAATAATAATAATAATAATAATAATAATAATAATAATAATGAGAATGAGAATTAAAAGCCACAGTAGTGTTAAAAATATTTACGTACAAAGTTAAAAACAAAAAAGAGAGACTTTCCGATACTACTCCGCATCCCTCATCAGTCCTACTAACGGAGTAGTATCCGAAAGCTTCTTTTCGTTTTTAACTTTGTATTGTACATAAATATTTTTAACACCACTGTGGCTTTTAATTCCCGATATTATAGCCTCGTTACAGGGTCGCCTTGTTTCACAATAATAATAATAATAATAATAATAATATTAATAATAATAATAATAATAATAATAATAATAATTATTATTATTATTATTATTATTATTATTATTATTATTATTATTAGTTCAAAGTGTAAAATTAGTAAATGAATATGCGTCGACGTTTGTTGTGAATGAATTAAATAGTATTTGAATTAAGGAAACTCTTGCAGAGGCAATTCAATCATCAGGCACTGCTCATTTTAGGGGTCAGCTGTTTTTTGGCCAAAAAACATTTTATCCGCCGATGCTTCTACACTGAAAAGGACTTTTGGCTTAATAGCATATAAATAGCATGAAAACAGTAATGCCATAAGCACAATTAAGGACATTCTTTGAATGACCTATAAGTATTACGTTTCTGATGAAGATCTCTAACAGGAAAGCCTAAACATGCCCCCTTTCTTTAAGACTTCATTCATGGGAATCTTTAATCTTTGAAAGTGCATTATATATAAAAACACACATTATTTGTGTCACTGGGAATATATGAACAATATACACACGAACATACGTGTTTTATATAAAGTATATATATATATATATTATATATATATATATATATATATATATATATATATATATATATATATATATATAGATATATATACATTTATATACATATATATCTATATACATACATACATATACATACATATATATATATATCCATATAATAACGTGTGTGTTTGTGTGTACATCAAGTATACATACAGAAAAATCTAATAAAAATTCCAAGTGACACTAAAAATTCTACAACCTAAACCCCCTTCAGCTAACCGCGAAAAAGGATATAAACTACAAAAGGGTAAAAAAAAAAAAAACCGAAGCTCAAACAATCAAAAGCATAGCAACGCCAAACCGAACTCTTTCACCTTAAGAACCAAGCTACAAAAACTGTCTGACCTTGCAGACTTATCGACCCTCGCTGGAGGGGACAGGGGGGTGTTAATCCAAAATAGTTTGTACCTGGAAGCGCGCACGCACAGTTCCGATAGCAATTTAGCTCTTACTTTTTCAATTGCCCCCGAGAGAGAGAGAGAGAGAGAGAGAGAGAGAGAGAGAGAGAGAGAGAGAGAGAGAGAGAGAGAGAGAGAGAGAGAGAGAGAGAGAGAGAGAGATTAAAACTATGATTCTGTCACTTGACTGTAATATTTACAGCTAAGGAAAGGATCAGAGTTTGATAAAAAAAAAATATTACTCGTTTCATAAACAATATTCTATTTTGAACATATTCTGGCTGAGACTGAACATAGTGTGAGATAGGTTATGGCATGATTTTGTTATATAAAGAACCTTGTTTTATCTTAAACATCCTTATCTTGCACGCGATCTGATGGAATTTAATCCTTAAGCTGCTTTCTTTCAATGGAATCTGGATTTCTTAAGAGACTCTCTTTAATTATTCAATCTTCAAATTTCCTGCAATGAAAACTTAGTTTTCGAAAAATCATCAGCAATTCTGAGCACATTCCGAAAGAGGTCACAACCTATGCTGCATATCTCATTGACAATGCCTGCTTCATCATGGCTGACTGATCGAATCGATACTACAAACGTGCGTCGCAACTGCCAAGGTCAACACCGATTCACCAAGGTAACATGATACCGCAAGTTAACCTTTTGTTTACCTCACCTGGACACGGGAATGTCATATTGCTATGAGATACTCGCGGTTCTAACATTACTGTGAGAGAGAGAGAGAGAGAGAGAGAGAGAGAGAGAGAGAGAGAGAGAGAGAGAGAGAGAGAGAGGAGACAAAATTTAGATCTACCCATTGTTAAAATATCACACACTCCATCATGTGACATTTCAGGTGTTATTGTGACTCAGTGCCACTCGAGCTTGATATCTAAGGTCAACTGTAAGTTTCAGATAATGCTGGTATTTTTATAAGATAGGAAGATTGGATGCATTGCATTTACGGCTAAAGCCGCGGCACTGGGGCTGAGGTCAAGAAATGATAAGAGATTAAAGGTGGGAAATGTGTTTAGTTTAAAAACAATAATAAAAATTTGATAAAATGTTAAAGTAGGGTATTAATCCTAAGTAAACCTTCCTCTTTTACCCGGGCTTTCAATTTTAGTTTCGTGCCCTTAAAGATTCGGTGGAACGCTGGTTGGCACTTGAATAGCAAGATTTTATTCTTTTCTCTTTCATCAGTTACTGATAACCTTTCACCACTTCGTTATTCGCGGAAGTGTCTGCACCAACGATTACGAATTTAGTTTGGTCTTCCGAGTAGGCATTCTGCAAAAAGGCCCCGAATTCTAAGAGCACGGAGCCAATCTCACACGAGTACACACTTCCGAGCCATTCATGTGAGATTTGCTTCCGCATGTGAATAGACTGTGTTTGCATTGCTGAAGGCCTCGATCAAAAGCATCCGCTTGTGAATAACATTCGCTACCGAACTGAGCTCCGAGAGATCTCAGCGGCTGCATTCGACTTATTTACCGAATTTCATTCGTTACGGAAGCCTCGAGGCCGAGGCTCATTTCTCCGGATGGAAATTGCAACTGAAAAGACGCGAGATGCAGCGTCCTTTCGAGGAGGGGAAATTCTCGGCATTTGCATTTCCGCGTTGCAGTATCAACGCATTCCACTTCATTACTTCCTGATGTTCCAGGAATGGCAGACGCTCGTACGTATTTGCGTATTTGCATTGTTATGAACCTGCATATAATGGGTATGCAAATGCATCTGCATATCTGTAAAACAAAAGTAATTTGCATATGCGAATTTGTAAAACAAAAGTAATCCCAATGAGTTTATAAACATTTATAATGTATAAATATACATCTTGTGCAGCATCTGATATGACCATACATGATGGATTTTTCCCTTGGTTATTTAGGAAGTGATTTTTATAAATAAATAAATAAGATTATTTGAAAGAGTTCATGAGCTAAATCTAACCTTGATTTGGAATCCATATATTTTGGCAACTTGAGCTGATTAAATTAATTTCATTTTTTTAATAAATCAAATTATAAATTTTTACCTTTTGATGCTTTATCGTGTGTTTAGGAAGGTTCTAAGACCTGTAAGCCACAACACTGCAGCGTCTATGTACGGTTTCTAT
Organism: Macrobrachium rosenbergii; assembly: GCF_040412425.1. NCBI lineage: Eukaryota > Metazoa > Arthropoda > Malacostraca > Decapoda > Palaemonidae > Macrobrachium > Macrobrachium rosenbergii. The sequence goes on along the minus strand of NC_089796.1, from coordinate 14,612,378 downwards.
CAAGTTTTCCTACGATACAGATACTATATATTTTAGTATGATACTTCTATTAACAGTGTTTCAAGAAAATCTACAACATTTACATTTTCGTTCCCGGTGGACGAAGAGGGTATATATATTGTGCTTAAGCCCAAATGCCGCATTGAATGCATTACCTAGACACTTCAATGTCATTTGGTTTTGAGTCACAAAAGCAGCATTTTGATGGAGGGATGACTGCATGCAACAACTCCCCAACGGCAGTTCATTTATTGTCCTTATTTTTCCTGCCCTCTTACTAACATTCCTGCATGCAAGAAGCCGAATAAATTGTTATTAGTCTGTGTGGTGGTGAGGGCTAGCGAAGTTTAAAGGCCTTGACTCACAACCTAGTCCCATGTCCAGGTCCGCATATTTCTTGACGGTTTTGATGGCTTCATCCCTTTTCCACTTTTGTAACTGAGTCTCCCATTCCCCGTAGTCTTTTCGGTCTAAAATATATTCCTTCAACGAAATTTCTTGCTGTTTTTCTCTCCAGTGTATCAAGGGAACAGGTGAAAGCCGCTAACTAGGGGCTGGAAGACAGCGTACCTAAAGGTATTTTTACACACGGAGTTACAACACAGAAAAATAAGAAGATAAAACACCTTATTTTATTACACAGTGACACACACACACACACAATTCATCTTCACAAAGAACACTGAGAAATACATAGGGCAAAACATATCTGCATATTAAAAAAACAAGAACATTACAAACTCTCCACAAAGGATGTATTTACGTAAGTACACGTCAAAAGAACTTGACCAGCGACTCCCCATTTCCCGGACATGCGAAGCCAATCAACCGCTCCATGAAAGGCTTTCCAATTTCTCATTTCAGCAATAAGCTTTCACGTCGGGTAACTCTCTCTCTCTCTCTCTCTCTCTCTCTCTCTCTCTCTCTCTCTCTCTCTCTCTCTCCACGACCGCGTGAGACTAAACAACACGTTTCAGGAGGTGGAATGGTTCTGAGGCTGTTGCCTATACAGTAGTTGTTTGTAGCCCTTTGGCATCTAAACTGACACCGTTCTGATTTTGAAGATTGTGAATCAGGTTTTCATTTAAATCATGGTAGTTCTTTTGCTCATAGTGCAACTGAGAATCCTTTATCTCTCTCTCTCTCTCTCTCTCTCTCTCTCTCTCTCTCTCTCTCTCTCTCTCTCTCTCTCTCTCGTGTATATATAAATATATATATATATATATATATAATACAATATATATAATATATATATATATATATATATATATTACAATATATATATATATATATATATATATATATATATATATATTTGAGGGCGCGTTTTTTCTGTAGTCTAGCAGATTAGTATTTTCCTGGAAGGGACCACAAAGGAAACAAAGTAAACAAAATAAGCCACCACGTTTCGACCAATCGAGACGTGATTTATTTTGGTCAAATTATACTGACTTATTCTTTTTAGTTTTCTGTAAAAGAAAACTATTGAGATGACTGTTAGTCTGTCCGTCCGCACTTTTTCTGTCCGCCCTCAGATCTTAAAAACTAATGAGGCTAGAGGGCTGCAAATTGGTATGTTGATCATCCACCATCCAATCATCAAAAGTATCAAATTGCAGCCCCTAGCCTCAGTAGTTTTTATTTTACTGAAGGTTAGAGTTAGCTATGACCGTGCGTCTGGCATCGCTATAGGTGCCAACAACACAGGCCACCACCGGGGCATGACTGAAAGTTTCAAGGGCTGCGACTGAAAGTTTCACGGGCAGTGGCCGAGAGTTTCATACAGCATTATACGCTGCACAGAAAACTCGACTGCGCTGAAAAAATTTCGACGCCTTTTTTACTGGTTTTCTTTTATGAATGAATATGGATTTTTTGTGAATGAATAAAAAATAAAAACACGTGTATTTTTTGCGAGAAAAATACAATTACTACTACAACCGCTCAGCGAGTATTTTCGTTCAATGACTGTAAGAAAGTTGCCTCTCCTTCATCTATCTTCACTAACGCCAGAGCCCTCCTCTCTCTCTCTCTCTCTCTCTCTCACCAGAGACTCGGGTCGGAAGAAAACAAACAGACGGCCGATGTCACACATAAAACAGAATTTATTGCGACACCGAATCCACCCGAACGAGGGAAAAGAGCGATGGCCACAAATATCCAACAGGGCCGTTAAGATTTCGCTCCGATTCCACGAGGGACACATCCCGTCCCATCAAGGGCAGCAATACGACCTACAATCTGGCAGGAGGAAAAGTAGCAACATGACCTCAAATACAGCGGCTTGAAAAGCAGTAAGTCACCGCAATTCAGCAGCAGGACAACATTAAAAAGTGAGCGGATATAGACACTGACGAGCAGCATAAGCTTTCGTTGTCCAAATCTTCATCTATGACCTATTTATTAATTTCCTGTTCTTCAACCCCTTACTTTTCCGTTTTGCATCCCTTCTCATCACATGTCCAACCCATCTCGGTCTGAGATCACAAAGAACTGAGACGGAAGTTGGTGTAAACTATACCTTAACAAATTATTATACCGACTGTAATTACCTTACGGGTTTGGGGAAGATCAGTGCTGGTATAAATTTAATAATGGTTATACTAACGCAATTAGCTTATGTTCTTGAGGAAGACAGGTGTGCTTATGAGTACTGAAACGTAACTGCAGTTTGAGTAAGTGGAAAATATAATCTGATTCAATTTAAAAATATAAATATTATATTACTCGTAAACTTGTTTAACATATACTTTCCTTCATTGTTCTTGAGACAGACATTTACACGTGAAATATGTATTTTTTACTGTATACATTTAATATGTTCAGATTACTGTAATATATTTAACAATAAATTCAGGGAATAAAAATTCATTAACAGAATTCAATACTGTTATCCTATTAACTCATTAACATCCCATTTGTAAATGGCATCCCTGTTCAAGGTTAATACTCCATTTAGCACTTACCCCACTGATTATCATCCTAACTATCATGGATAACCTAATTTATTACCTGTCATATATGTCATCCCATTCATCAATTACTATTCAACTTAACTTATATCATCCTGCTTGTATTTTACAATCCTTTTTATAGTGACAACCAACCATCCTATTTACCATTACCCTTTTTCCATCCTGTTTACCGTATATCATCCTACTTATATTTTACCCCCCTATTTACCACTGACAGTCGACTGTCGTATTTACCGTAACTATTCTCTGTCCTACTTACCGAACATCAACCCATTTACCTTCGGTAAACGATCATCCTATTCAGCATTTCAAATACTATTAATGATTTATTCCTCATTCTATCAATTGCCGTCAAATTTATCACTGATTATCCAGCTGACTATTCCTCCCCTCATTTACCACCCGCACATTATTTACCATCCAGCTAACCACCTCTCGGCCTTGCGGGGCACTCCTAGCTCCAGGATAAGAAAATAAAAGGCCATTTGCAGCTGCGGCGGCAACAGCTTCAGCTCCCCCGAGATGCGGTTATGACCAATGTAACGGCCTGGCTCTAACCTCACGCTCTCACGGAGACAACAGATTGCTTCAGGATTACAGTTCAGTTTGGGTTTTACCCTCGAGTGATTAGGGTTTCAGGACTGACGTCCTCTTTTTATTTTTCCTTTGGGCTGGTATGAAGATTACGAAGTTGCTTGGTCTTTTTTGGCCTTTTTTCTGATTGGTTAAAGATTAGGGATTTTTTCTTCAGACTGGTTAAAAGATTAAGAAGTTGCTTGGTCTTTTTTTAGTCTTTTTATGACTGGATAAAGTTTAGGAACTTTTTCTTCAGACCGGTTAAAAGGTTACGGAGTTACTTAGTCTTTTTTGGACTTCGTTAAAGATTAGGAATTTTTTCTTCAGACTGGTTAAAAGATTACGTAGTTGCTCGGCCTTTTTCTGATTAGTTGAAGATTGGGAATTTTTTCATTAGACTGGTTAAAAGATTATGAAGTTGCTTAGTCTTTTTTGGCCTTTTTCTGATTGGTTAAAGATTAGGGATTTTTTTCAGACTGGTTAAAAGATTACGAAGTTGCTCGGTCTTTTTCTAACTTTTTCTGACTGGTTAATAATCAGGGTTCTTCCTTCAGACTGCTTAAAAGATTACGAAGTTGCTTGGTCTTTATTTGGTTATTTTCTGATTGGTTAAAGCTTAGGGAAGATGCTTGGTTTTCCCTAGAATGATTAAGGATTAGGAAATTGCTTGGTCGTCTTCTCATGTTGGGAACGGCCTGGTTTTTTTTTCATATTATTAAGATTCCTGGATCTGTAAGTAATCTATATACTAAAGTTATTACTTCCAAACGAATTACATTAAAAACTTACACATATGCCATACACACATGCACACGCACATAGTGTGTGTGTATATATATATATACACGTATATAGGTGTATATTATATAATGTGTGTATATATATATGTGTATATATATATATATATATATATATATATATATATATATTGTGTATATGTATTGTAAGTGTATGTATATAAGTATATACAGTATATATACATATACATACATACAAACATATATAAACGAAGGTATGAGTAATCAACGAACTTAATATACTGAAGTTTATTCGTGCAAAAATCGCACGAATCAAATGAACTTTAAAATCGGCAAAAAAAAAAAATAACCGCTGAAATAAAACCTCATATCGGTCAGTCGCTGATAAATTGACCTTGGACGTGCCTGCGAGTTTTTTTTTATTAATAACGAAAACAAAATACTGTCGGGTATTAACGCAGGGCTTATTGAAGTCTGCAATCAATTAATTCTCTCGACTCCGGTGGATTAATCACGAACTTTTCAAAATGAGTTGCACTGATTGCATATCAAAATTCATTTCATTCCAGTCAGAGGTAATTAATAATAATAACGCTAATAACAACAGCAGCGGTGATTATACAGGAATTCGCTGCTTTTTAATCTAATAATAATAATAATAATAATAATAACAAAAACCCATTGTAGCATGATTCTTGAAATGGAGGAAAAATCCAGTGAAAAAACATGCTTGAAAGAGGGGTCCACCTCCTTCCAATAATAATAATAATAATAATAATAATAATAATAATAATAATAATAATAATAATAATAATAATTATTATTATATTATTATTATTATTATTATTATTATTATTATTATTATTATTAAAAAATATGCATAGTAGCATGAGTCTTGAAATGGATAAAAAATCCACAGTTATGTATGGGCACACATATTTAAAAAACATAGCAAGACAGAGAGCTTTCGGGAATCTGTTCCGTTCCCAAGGGGAATCGAACAGATTCTGAAAGCTATCTCACAGATTTATTTTCAAATATATTTGTACCCATACATGACTGTGGATTTGTTTCTCCAGTAATAATAATAATAATAATAATAATAATAATAATAATAATAATAATAATAATAATAATAATAATAATAATAATAATAGAGAATTAATATGTTCCTTTCCACCCACGACGAACTTCCCTCTAACAGTTTCCCAATTCATATAGGTCAGAGAGTTACCATAAGGCGTCTTGCAAAGTTAGAGGCATTGGGATATAAAATCTATGCCAAAGGCTAAGCGCTGGGACCTATGAGGTTATCCAGCGCCGAAAATAATGTTGAAGCAATTGTTGGGAGAGGTTGGAAAGTAAGACGGAAGAAAGAGAATATGAACGAAGGTACTGTAAAAAGGAATAAAAGGGGTTGCAGGTATGGACCTAAGGGGCGCTGCAAAGTTTTACCGTAAGTAATGCCTACAGTGCATCGCGTGAGAGTCCAATCATAAATGTGTGATCACTAAAATAAAAAGAAAAAATTGCCGTTTTTCATACCCCGATTTCATCATGGGTGATGAAAGTAAAAGGTGAATAGCAGCGGAAAAACGGACCAGACAGGTGACCTTCGTGCGTGTGACGGTCTCCCTTTGTACTAAGTTCGATTAAAACCCCTTCAGCCGCGTAGGAGTTGCGATGACGAGGTAGGTGTGACCGACACACTTGACGCTTGAACAAACGGAGGGAAAACTATTGTTCCATGGACTTCTTCGATAGGGTATTAGTGATGGTGCGTGATTCAAATTAACAGTCATAATACATACATACATTTTACCACATCACCGTGATTCATATACAAGCATTAAGCTACAAACGTCCTTTCATATCCAATTCGCTCTACCTCGGTTGTTGGCCGTGTGGGTAAAGGCGTCACTGTAGTCCTGAGTTCTTGTCTTTCGTTGGTTCGAGCCAACGGGACGACGAACTTTATCAACTAAAAATTCCCCTTCGGTAACATATATGAAAATATATTATTTCCGAGGTAGAGCGAATTGATATTAAACGTTTGGACGTTTGTAGTTTAATATATTATATATATATATATATATATATATATATATATTATATATATATATATATATATATATATATATATATATATATATATATATATATATATATATATATATATATAATAGTCATTGTTGTCGTCCTCGGCATCACCCTTCGGATACCAGTCAAGGATAGAGATTTCTTCAGAAGGGTCGACAAGCAGTTCATGATTCTGAAAGGATTAATCTCAAAAGTTTAGGACGGTAATTACTATTAACTTGCAAACTAATATTCCACGCAAAGGAATGCCCACGCGCACAGAAGCAGAAAATGGGAAAAGATAAATAAATAAATAAATAAATAATAAATAAATAAATAAATACATAAATAAATAAATAAATAAATAAAAAAGATAAATAAATAATGAGAGAGATAAGCTAAACAAAGTAATACAGCAATACAAAATAACAAATATTAACCCAAAAAACAATACTATTCAGGAAACGTTTCAATTTTTAGTGACTTTTTGCGAATGAATATACATATATTAGATGTAAACCCAAACAATAATTCATATTGTCAAGCGATATTTTATGGCTATATAAAACTGAATGGGGATCTACGCAGCTTACCAAAATCAATTCTACTTGAGATAAAAGACGTGGATGTTACTAATACCATTCAATAATTACATAAGCTCAAGTGGTTTTGACAGGAGAGAGAGAGAGAGAGAGAGAGAGAGAGAGAGAGAGAGAGAGAGAGAGAGAGAGAGAGGAGAGAGAGAGAGCCTCACACATACAGTTTTGGTCGAATAAATTACAGAATGAATAAATCACTCTGATTCTTTTAAACCGAAATACTGATATTTCAAGGAAAGGAATCATTCCATACCAAAATTTTAGTATGTGTGCGCTTGTGTGAGTGAAAGAGGAAGAACGAGATATGGCTGTATTTTAATTTTTTTAAGTAAACAGGACTAGGATTTTTATTTTACGCAGGATGTGGCAAGCAGCAACTCTGAAATTCAACCCTTTCACCATGCAAATGAACGGAGTACCACTTACTGCGAACCTTAATTCACATCAGGTTATACGATATTCGGTAACAATCCCACTCCTTAATAAATCACTCTTAAAGGGGATTTCGCTTTCAAAAGACAAACATATATATCCGCTTCTCTTGCACAAAGAACTCCCTTAACATAAAATAAAAATGATGTAAATTTAGATATAAAAGCGAAACAAAAGGTCTCCTTAAATTGGATGAACACTGGCTTGTCATACACACTTACATGTATGTATGTATGTATGTATGTATGTATGTATGTATGTATGTATGTATGTATGTATGTATGTATGTATGTATGTATGTATGTATACTGCTGTTTGCTGGGAATGAGACTACGTCACCAAAATGTTCATAATAATAATTATTTTCATTGTCAAACAAAATATAAAATAAAAAGCATTCCGGAGAACAGAAGCATAATTCCACTCAACTCTCAATTTTATGCTCCAACAATTTCCGCTTCCCCTGAAAAAGGGTACTGATCAAACGGGGACTGTCTAATGAGAGAGAGAGAGAGAGAGAGAGAGAGAGAGAGAGAGAGAGAGAGAGAGAGAGAGAGAGAGGCCATAAATTGTGAATTTAATGGCACTGGGTATAAAGCCCTTCTTATACTCCATCACAAAAGGGTAATTACGTTTGACCTGGCGCAATTTTAGACAAAATATTTCGCCTTGGTAAATGGAAAATATTGTTCACATATACCCTATGTGATGAAGATGGGTATGCTAATGTGTCAAAATACTCACATACGCAAACAGTTAATATACACAATCATAACATACATACACATTATATATATATATATATATATATATATATATATATATATATATATATATATATATATATATATATATATATATATATATATATAATATATATATATATATATATATATATATATATATATATATATATATATATATATATATAATATATATATATATATATATATATATATATGTATGTATGTATGTATGTATGTATGTATGTATGTATGTATGTATGTATGTATGTATTCACTGTACGGTCTTTTCCCCTTGGAGGGAATGGCCTCGGAGGATGTTACCCCTCTCATTTTCAGCAAGTCCCTTCGAGATGAAGCTGCTGGCCCCATACCCTACCAACTGATGTTCAAGCGCTTACTTTTCTTATTTGACTGAACGCTACTTGCAGAAGAGCGAGCTCAACTTACATACATTTTGAATATGGCTTCTACGGAGAGTTACTTTGCACATTCAATCTTCTGCCTACTTTCCTAACTCCTCTACCATCCTAAAGATTTAACTCTGTATGATATTTCAGTTTTCTGACCATGTAAACTTACAATTATCATTCCACTTCCGGGCCATGAGTTCACGGCTACGACCTCAAGTGTTTAAAAGATGGAACGATTATCCATTCTTAAAAAAAAACCAATATCCTAAATCCCTTCTCCGTTATCATTACTCAGAAACACAATTACACTGAAAAACACTCCCTGACGGCCACAGAACCTCCCTTGAGCTTTTCACTTCCAATATGAACCTTTACTTTACGCTCCTTCTCTTCAGTCTTAATGTTCATATTTTGAATCATTACTCATAAAAAAATCATAAAAAAATACTATGAAGTCAGACCAAATAGTGTCTAATGATAAACACTTCCTTCTCTTCAGTATTAATATCCATATTTTGAATCATTATCCATAAAGAAATATACAAAACTACTATGAAGGCAGACCAAATGATGTCTAATGATACACGCTTCCTTCTCTTCAGCTTGAATATTTAAGACCAAATAATGAGCCCTTTTCTGCTACATGAAATTACAAGACTGCCTATTGATTTCAGACAAATTTAACCTAAAAAAAATACATATGATTCCCTATTCTATTTTTTTAGGACAATAAAGCTTCGTAAATAGAAACTGAAAATCAAACGCAAATTTATTCTCAAAACTGGCCATTGCAATGAACCCATGCAGACACAATCTCCATATTGTAAGTTACAAATAAAGACGAGAACAATGGATTGTAATAACTTATAAAAGCGGGGCCGTCTCTCGCTTCTGGGTTAAACCTAAATTTTTTTTTTCATTCAGCGTCCGTATTTATTTCGACCTGGATTAAACAAATAATAGCAGCAAGTTTCCATCAACATCGGTCTTTACTACCAAAATGTGTCTTTATGCAAATTATATATATATATATATATATATATATATATATATATAATATAAAATTTATATATTCATATATATATATATATATATATATATATATATACATATATATATATATATATATAGTATATACCTATATACATATGTATACATATATACAGTACATATACATATAGACAGTATATACCTGTATATATATATATATCTATGTATCTATATATATATATATATATATATATATATATATATATATAATCTCAAAACAAATGATCACGCCATATTCATTATAACAATAACGTTTAGGTTCCTTCAAACCAAACATCGACGTTTTATTTAAAGATTTATGGGAACTTGGGAAGAGGAATTTTAAGTGAAATATGGTGTGTGCGTTCCGAGGAGTTATGGGGAAAGAGCGGTTTGTATCTGAGTGATGGAGATCGTTTGAGAAGCGAGATCATGGGAAGGTAACAGGCGCTTCCTACGATATTTATGGGAAGAAGAATAGAGCAAGATGCGTGTAAGTGATGTATGCATGTATGTATGTGTATATATATATATGTGTGTGTGTTACATATACAGTATATAATGTACTGTATATATATACACACATACATATGTATGTTTATTATATTATATATATATATATATATATATATATATATATATATATATATATATATATATATATATATATATATATATATATAATATGTGTGTGTGTATGTGTGTATGCATGTATGTGTATATATATTTACACATATATTAGAAGACTAAATTAAGTTACTTATAAAAGTCTGGAATCTCCAGAATGACAGCAAAACGGAATAATCTTCCGAACACTCGAAACAAATCGCATAAAAAGAAAAAAAAAACCCCATGCAAAAAATATTAGCCCAATAACAAATGGGAGGAAAAAAAAAAAAGAAACGAGAGTAAAAGAGTATCAACACGACAACGTTATAGTCCGACACAGACTCTGGTTCTAGGAACACCCCCTCCGCCGTCCCTCTACCCCCACACTCCCAGTCCCCAACCCCCTCCCACGAGTCCAAACTTCCCCGGTTCAAAGGCAGCCTGTCGTGAGTTCTTCTGACCTTGTAAACACGCATCAACAACCGCTATTATCTCGTCTTCCTACGGACGGATCATCTTTCCCGGTTCTCAACTGCACAAGGATCGGGGTCACGTCTTTAACTCGCCTTTTTTTTTTTTTTATTTATTTACACTTTGTGCAGTGATACTCCCTAGTGTGCATTTAGAGTGAGTAAGGTTGTATCTTCTTTCTTTCTTCTCTCTCTTCTCTCTGCACATTGCTCTTTTATATGTGCCTTTTTATGCTCTTTATATACGCTAGTATTCCACAGTATTAATCTTGATTGCTATGGGTTTTATATATAATAATAATAATAATAATAATAATAATAATAATAATAATAATAATAATAATAATAATAATAATAATAATAATCGATTTCCACCTTCTTACAACCCTATACTTTCCCTAAAACCTACGTCAAACCTCACATCTCAACTTACCAGCTGCAGTGGATGAAGTTTAATACAAATTCATGGGTTAGAAACGATTAAAAGAAAACAATCCTTTACCTAACACAACCTCCAGCCTCTTCTGACACAGTGATTACTGATCAATGTTAAGAACAATTTATGGGCAAATCAAGGAGGTGAAATGTACGAGATATTACCAAAGCGAGTCCAAGAGAAACAAGTTAATGACACCTCACAAGTAGCTGACGGGGAAACATAATAAAAGAAACAAGTCAAAAGGATACTTCGAAAGTAAGTCCCGAGACACAAGACTAGGAATATTTTCAAAATATAATACAAGTGGAAGAAAAACCCGAACAAAATTCACGCGACAGTCGATACCGGCAAATAATAATAAAAAAAGTCAACATTTCACACGACTCAAAGGACAGGAAATTTGTCTGGAAATTTGTGTGGAACTTTGTCTGGAAATCTGTCTGAATTTGCCTGGAAATTTGTGTGGGACTCTTCACATGCAAGTCATATGGAAGCGACAAGTCAAAGGCAACTGCAGTTCAAGAACCCCATTTCCGCCGACGATCTTCCCAGTCAATGGGTCATTGGACGAAGGAACTTGCAGGGTGGAAGAGGAGAGAGAGAGAGAGAGAGAGAGAGAGAGAGAGAGAGAGAGAGGGGGAAGGGAGAGAGAGAACTTGAAGGGGGGAGGGGAACTGATCACAGACGAAGTTAATGGAATAACTTCACCGGAGGGTGAGGAGGCAACAAGAGAAATTCTTCGGGAGAACTTTCCTTAATTAAACAGTTCCAAACATCTTCCTCCTCCCGCTAATTAGGAAATCGCCAACCAAATGAAGAGGTTAAACAGTTAAGTGGTTGTTTGATTAAATCTATTTATGGTCACTGAGATAGTTTAATATCACGTATAGCGTAGATTCTGTACAACCCTACCTATGGGTACAAGAATTAAAAATCACTATTAGCAGTTTAACATGTTTTGAATAATAATAATAATAATAATAATAATAATAATACACACACACACACAATAATAATAATAATAATAGTCACAGTTATTATTATTATTATTATTATTATTATTGTTTTGATACAAGCGTCCGAGATCTCATACAAGTATATTATGGTTCCAGCCCTTTACTTCTTCAATCTAATCTAGTTATCAAGGCCTTTTCTTCCAATCCTTCTCTCCTCAATGAGTAACAATCCTTTCGCAATCTCGGTCAAAATTAAATACAAGTAAAAAATGAGCCGAAGTTTCTTCGGCGCAATCGATTTTCTGTACAGCGTATAAGTCTGTGTGAAACTTTCAGCAGCGGCCCATGAAGCTTTCAGCCACAGCCAGGTGGTGGCCTGTGTTACTGGCACCTATAGCGAAGCACCGACGCACGATTATGGCTAACTTTAACCTTAAATAAAATAAAAACTACTGAGGTTAGAGGGCTGCAATTTGGTATGTTTGATGATTGGAGGGTGGATGATCAACATACCGATTTGCAGCCCTCTAGCCTAAGCAGTTTTTAAGATTTGAGGGCGGACGGACAGACGAAAAGCCATCTCAATAGTTTTCTTGAACAGAAAACAAAAAAGGGGGAAGATAAGCTACGATAAGAATCTACCATCTAAATAATGATTATTTTTATACTGACCAGAATGATCACACTGTTACTGCTATAAACTCTGTTAAGACTTAATGCTATTATTTGACAAACTTAAAACATCGATTTGTTTTCTATATGTCACCTTACCTATAAACATTTCTATTTACATGAATACAATATTTCTGATACCAACGGGTTACTAGCTATTATTATTATTATTATTATTATTATTATTATTATTATTATTATTATTATTATTATTATTATTATTATTGTTGTTGTTGTTGTTGTTCTAAATGAATGAAGAATTTTAAGTTATCTGACGTCATAGCTGCAAAGTTCACTGATGTAATATATTCTTAATAATAATTAATGTATTTGTATTCTTTATAATAAAAGTTTTACAACTATACGAATGGAAGTGTCACTTTCATCGTCAGTGTCGATTTTTATTATCAATATTAATATACAAACATTCATAAATAAAAAAAAAAACAGTTTTTACCTCCATTTTTCAACCACTATCTCCATTCTCCAATCATCACAAAACCCCTTTCATAAACAAGAAAATCTGGGAAAATGTCACCCGATCAGCGATAAAAGACGAAGATGAAGAAAATCATAAACCGCTTTCATTATTCAAACGAAGAAAATTACAATCCCAAAGTCAGGTTATCAATTGTCTTTCACAGCATCCCACCGCCACCGCCGTTTGAGCCAAGACAGGGAATCGTATTACGAGCAATTACAAGAGCGGGCCATAATCCTATCTGGCTACATAAAATTCCTTTTCTCAAAAGTGGTTTTCTACTAATATCATTATTGGATTTACATTATGACTTCAGTTCTTGGAATTCATCCCATTTCAACATATTATGAGGTAATTATACACAAGAAATTGAACAAATAATGATAAATCGAAGATGAAAAAGCATGAATAACCTCATATTATGACAACAGATAGAATAATCTTATAAGAAACCTGACTTTATATATATATATATATATATATATATATAATATATATTATAATCTGGATTATAATCATAACACGTGATTTCTTTATCGACAACACTACAGGTGAAAAGAATAAGAGACCGACCGGTTTCGACATTATTTTCAAATCATTAACGTTATAGCCCTGGAAATAAAGTCGAAACCGGTCGGTACACCCAGTCTCTTAGTTTTTCACCCAGCATTGATGTGATATATATATATATATATATATATATATATATTATGTATATATATATATATGTACATATGTATATATATATATTATATATATCACACATCACACACACACACACACACACATATATATATATATATATATATATATATATTATAAACACACAAATGATGAACTACCAAAAACAAATAAAATATTCTCTTAGTAAATGTACGGTACGATGAGCTCAAGGGACTTTAATGATACAAGACTCTAGATCTTCACTGACAGGCATTTTACTCAGACGCCTGGGCAAGAAACTTGGAGACGTTACAGCAATATCCAGTAAAGGACAGAGACATTTATTAATTGACATTCTGAGAGCGCCTACCGGAGAGAGAGAGAGAGAGAGAGAGAGAGAGAGAGAGAGAGAGAGAGAGAAAACACGTGCAGAACGGTTAGAGAATTGAGCGGATCTTATCGATCAATTTTTGTTCGAGATGACAAACACCGTGCGTGTAATTTCTGGTAAATATAAATGATCTGAAATAAAACATCAATAAATCAAGTCAAAATCCAGAAAAGTATTCTTTTCCAGTAAAAGATGCTACACGCCTTCTGAAACGTATGGCCTTACGTAACTAAGAACCCCAAACTATGCCATAATTTATCATACTTGACACAGCCATTATTTTGAAGAAATGATCGTACGTTTTTCGTGCTTCTTCCCACGGCATTTATACAGCGGTTAGCTTTTTTCCGATTATGGCAAGTATTGCAGCTTACGGGCATGCTGACCGCCGTCGTAAATCAAAACGCGCACACAAACATAAATTCTTCGAAAACGTCTCCGTGGCTAAGGAATTCTTACCGCGATGTCATGCTGCGGACAACCTTTAGTGTACGTTTGACCGACTGTAATGTTTCTTGACACGAAATACCACTTAGAACACACACATCAAACGAAACAAGACAACTTATTAACCTGATTGCTTATATGTCCAAGGAGCTGACATCCCTTTACCACATTATTTTTAATTTTCTCATATTCACAATAAAGAAAATATTACACTCATTTACCTACCGATATCCCCATCACAAAGACTCACTCAACTGGCTTACTTGATAATAGTGACCAAAAAGACTATCTGTGTAATCTCACGCACACACTGCTGGATAATTAGGCCCCATTGTGACCTCAGTACTGTTTACACCAGGGCTCTTCTGAGGCTCTGGTAATTTTCAAAGATTAATTTTATATTCTGCTACATTTACCCAAGAACAACACCTTCTTACAAGGCTCTGCACATGGCTACACCATTTGAGTGTTTTAGGTATTACCACATCACTAATGGTCTAGAATATACAGGGAGGCTTTATAACGGGCCTTCCAGTCTTAAAAGGTTCATCTAACTTTGTGGCTATGTCTCTGACCACATTAACTATCATTTTTCTTCTTGTTTACGAAAAATATGCTGGGAAGACTAAAACTATGGGATCTTTCCCCCACATAGTGACCCCCAAGGGTTTTCGGGTCGTTATCTAGGACTAATACTTTTGGGGGTCATTATTACGATATTTACAGTCTTTGTTTATGACTTTATGGTCATCCTAACGGACTTGTACTAAACACGTCGCAAAATTGATACATACCGAGTTAAAGCTCTTAAATACTGTTCAGGAAAGATCCAGAATATGGTTACTGCTCGAGTATGTGGGCAGGATACCAAGCTTCATTTCTGCTTAATATTATATCTGTCTAATCTTTCGGTCACTTGAGGTGGTATTCCCAATACATACTGCTGTAATGAGGAAGTGTCACATCAACAAACATTAACCATTTCTTAAATAAGTCTTGTAGTCACACCCGCAAAGACTGTTCTTTTGATGCTCATCAACACCTAGTCATCACTTGCTTACATTTAATGTCATTATTTATCTTCATAAATATTCGACACTATAACTCTTATTTACATGTTCCCTTTTCATTCATTTCTGTTGCTTCTCTTGGGGAAAAGCCAATTCTTTTCCTATCCTTTTTTTTTCTCACTCTTTTTTTTTCAAATAGACCTGGCTAGGTTATAGTACAGTATTGAGCTAATAATCAAGTCTGCCTTTCAATAACAGAATCTAAAAAATGTATATATATATATAATATACATATGTATATATTTATATATAAAATTATTTTTTTTGGTTTGATTTGCTAATCATAATTCATCGTACACTCATATCAAAATGAAACCTTACGAATTTCAATTTAAAACTATTAAATACGATGCACACACATTCACAGACACACAACATACACACACACATTATATATATATATGTTACATATATATACATACATATATATATATATATATATAT
The DNA here is from genome assembly GCF_040412425.1 of Macrobrachium rosenbergii. Classification (NCBI taxonomy): domain Eukaryota; kingdom Metazoa; phylum Arthropoda; class Malacostraca; order Decapoda; family Palaemonidae; genus Macrobrachium; species Macrobrachium rosenbergii. Next base: position 14,596,132 of record NC_089796.1, on the reverse strand, counting down.
ATATATATATATATATATATATATATATATATATATGTGTGTGTGTGTGTACATATATATATATATATATATATATATATATATATATATATACATATATATATATATATATATATATATATATATATTACACACACACATATATATGTGTGTTATATATATATATATATATATATATATATATATATATATATATATATATATATATATATATATATATATATATTATATATTATAGAAGAAGGAGGAAGTGTGTGTATGTTGTGTCTGTGAATGTGTGTGCATCGTATTTAATAGTTTTAAATTGAAATTCCTAAGGTTTCATTTTGATATGAGTGTACTGTGAATTATGATTAGCAAATCAAACCTAAAGAAAAAACTCTATATATAAATATATACATATGTATATTATATATATAAATTTTTTAGATTTTGTTATTGAAAGGCCGACTTGATTGTTAGCTCAATACTGTGCTATAACCTAGCCAGGTCTATTAAAAAAAAAAAGAGTGGGAAAGAAAAAGGATAGGAAAAGAATTGGCTTATCCCCATGAGAAGCAACAGAAATAAATGAAAAGGGAACATCTAAATAAGAGTTTTAGTGTCGAATATTTATGAAGATAAATAATGACGTTAAATGTAAGCAAGTGATGACTAGGTGTTGACATATATATGAAAAGTCTGTATGAATACAAATACTGAAATTAGTCTATGCATGAACCCATCACCAAATAACCTACGTTATAAATAAACCTATCCCTAATGGCTCAAACTCATCAACCGTCTATCACAGAATAAATAAAGCTCGACGGAAAATGTTACTCAATCGAGAAATTCCTTCACCCGCTAAAGCGAGAGAGACGTATCCCCTGAGAAAAAAGCCAGACGTAATTACGGAATAAAAAGTTCTCGGGAGCACTATTCCGATGTTAACGATGACTATAAATAGAATGCTTTCATGGGGAAAAGGATTCTTTTAATTGTTAAAAAAAATGAAATAATAAAAAAATACAATAAATCAAACTGCTATTAAACGCCCTTTTCAGTAAATGCTATCAAATAGTGGGTTATTAGAGCAGGGCTGGGCTCAGGCATGCTAGGTCTGTGGACATACTTCGACCTACCCATGAGGTCCATTATTTACTGGTAAGGTCAAGAGAGGTAAAATTGATTCCAATGGAATGTGATGTGCAGCCCGCCCTCCTCCTCCTCCGATATTTTATATATATATATATATATATATATATATATATATATATATATATATATATATATATATATATATATATATATATATATCTATATATATATATATATATATATATATATATATATATATATATATATATATATATACACAGTATATGTATGTATGTGAATGTAATGTATATATAATATACATATGTATACAGTATATATGTATATATATAAATATATGTATGTATGTGTATATACATATATATACATACATACAAACATTTATATATATATATACATGTAAATATACTGTATATAATATATACATTACATACACATACATACATATATATAAATATACAGAATCTACTGGTCACTTTTTACCAGATACCTATGAAATTCTAATAGCCATAATGCCCTCTTAACTTCTCGAATTCTTCACACATTTTGGGTACGATTGTCATTACAAAGCCTTAGACCCAAATGCAAGAAATATGATGTAATTCTCATCTCCGGTAGCGGGATTCGAACCCGCATCGTTATTATTACGAACGTTGCTGACCTGACCGCTGCTGGACATCAGAATTACTTCTTATTTCTTGCATTTGGATCTAAGGCTTTATGGTGACAAGAG
>NC_089796.1:14551801-14584301 GCF_040412425.1 Macrobrachium rosenbergii | reverse complement strand
TGTGTGTGTGTTTGAGAGAGAGAGAGAGAGAGAGAGAGAGAGAGAGAGAGAGAGAGAGAGAGAGAGAGAGAGTCATATCATTTCCGTGAGCGAAACAGACACGACTTCAAATGGTAATCTAAGACAGTCTACTCCTCTTCCCGTGAACCATCCGGCCGGGCTCCTGTTAACTTAACAGAATCTGACACTTACCCACGAATATAAACTTTTAATAGAGAGTGGCTCAGCTCTTCCAAAACTCAAAATATCCGGACAGAAATAAGGAAAAAGTTTTGATTGGTGAAATAACAGAAGTTTTGATGGAGGAAGAGTAGTGAGTTCATCGTAGACAAGGAAGGAAGAAGGGCAATCGAATTAGATCGAGCCTTCAAGGGAAATATAACAAATGGAATGAATGGGGAAGAAGAGTACCAGGTTATTGCATGCAAGCAAGAGGTCGGGTGTCTAGCGTATGCTGTGAAATAACCGTCTTCATGAAATGCCTTCTTCCGGAATGGCTTCAAATGAAACTGAGTGTGAAATAAAAAGTAACATCGTTCGTGATTTTCCATTATTTTTAAGTCATCGTTGCATTGATAATTTCCAGGATCATTATAATATGATGGAGGAACGGACTTTGGAAAGCGCAAAGGCTCAATTATTTTCTTGTTCTTTCTTTCTTTTCCAGCTCTTTTTGGCTTCAATTGAAGAAAAAATACAATGCTTTTGTGTATCATTATGAACTAAACGCTTTCATATGCTTCAGATAACTAAGGGGGGGTAGGATTATCGTTGCATTCAAACACACCTTCTACTCGTAATTTTAATAAAACAAAATTCAAAACGACTTTGGTGCACTTTATCCATCGCTGAAAAATTTCATTAGAGCTCAGAAAATCTCATTAGATTAGCATGGAAAATATCCAGACTGCCAATGCAAGCGATAAAGTATTGAAAGGCATTTCTCCTTTTTCTATTCAAAATAAAGTTCCATTCTGAAAGCCTCAGCTGTTTTATTTAGGTTTCAGCTTACTTTAAAAAAATTTAGCTAAAAAAATATTTCCCCCCCGTCTGGACATTTTTAATGACTTGAACGTACAGCGTATGAATTCAAAATATTCAGTAAAAAATTATTGCACACCACAGAAATTCAGCCGAAACTTCCCATTTTTGAAGTTCAGTAAGTCTATAATCAAAACAAAATTGCACAGATTTTGCAACCAATTCGATATGTAACCTAGCTGCTAGTTTTACACTCACCTTTTTCATACAGGCAATATGCACAAATATTGTTGATACGTAACCACTGACTTATTTACAATTTACAGCTAAAGGTTTTCTATCCTCAAAAGCATTTCCTTTAAATTAAACAACAACAACAGCAAGTAGTATCTATAAACATTATTGGTGGGAAATACCCCGCAAGTAATTTCCATCAACTATGCATGCGTGAAATTCTTTCGCGATGGGAAGCCTATCATCATCGGAGTTCATTGCCCATATTTATATAACCGTGACGTTTCTGCCCAATTCCACGCTACCTGCTGTGTGATAACGATGCCGTCCATTATCAAGGAACATAAAACAATTTTACCTTTTATCGGGGAAACAATTGATGGCCACTCCCCTGTGAAAGGTATTACACGGATTTCAAGTCTAGTTAAATCTCTGCACAGGAATGAGGCATCTTTACGAAAAGTTAAACAAAGTCAACATCTCTTAACAAAGGTTGGATCGTAACTAACCGGCTAAAAAGAAATTCATTAATTGCCAAAATGGGCGGAATAAATGGCTTCCATTAAATCCTGTTCAAGGAATCTACAGGCAATCTTATCTAACAGATAACGATAAAGAGGGTAGCATTATAATTAGACATAAGTTGCCTGAACACATTCTATTAACTGAAGAATAAATTTTCGATTGACAGGGGAAATTTTCTGTTGCTTGAAAAAAAATTGAGCCACCACTGAATAAAGACGTGTAAGTAAGCAGCAGAAGAGATATGCAAGCAATGCAGAATTCCAGTCAGGTTTATACACATTTTTATATCACTTATTTTTTTCTTTCCCACATGAAAGACTTATCAAAAACATTATTATTATTATTATTATTATTATTATTATTATTATTATTATTATTATTATTATTATTATTATTATTATTATTATTATTATTATCATATACGTCTTTATCATAAGGGGTTAAAGCGAGGGGACCAAAAGTGTGAGCCTTTCAGTTCTCAACAATTCTTCTTAGATCGAGGTTACTAATCCTATGGCTCTTCTTAGACTCCCAGCTGACACTGATACCCCTCGACAGCTAGGTCGACTGGTGGGGCAGGACAGGTTAACCCCGCGAAATAAGAACCCCCTCAAAGAAACCATCATTCAAAGATCAGAAAAATGTCTAACGAGCGCAAATAAATGCTGTAGAGAGGGGACACAAAAAAATAAAATAAAAATGTGCATAAGCAAACGAATCAATGCCTCTAAAAGATAATGAGAAAAAGGTATACTTATTAAACTCTTTATAGATGAAGGACTAACGAGACTTTCCGCCTTCATGCTTAGGCCAATTAGATGGACGGAAATCCCGACGAGAAACCTTTTGTACACGGGGAATGAAGCCTTACGAGTGATAGCCGACGATGATGCAAAGACCCGCGCGACTTACTTTGCTAACATTAGAAATGGTGCTGTTGCGTCACCCACCTGTCTTCCTAATTCTCTCGAAGGGAAGATGACAAACGTGAGGTCTATTTTGGTTGTGGCTTTACCCTGCGAACACTAACATGTCACAGATATAAATAGAGAGCACAAGAATAAACAAGAGCATATGTTTGATACACACATATATGAACATTTATATATATATATATATATATATATATATATATATATATATATATTGATATATATATATATAACTTATATCACATAGATATATACATACATATAAAAAGTATATATATATATATATATATATATATATATATATATATATATATATACTGTGTATATATATATATATATATATATATATGAATGTATAAAGTCTGTATGTAAAAAAGAAGCACTTGGAAAAGTTACGTTAAAGGGAACTGTGACACACTTTCAATTAAAGAGAAACGAGTCTCAATCGTTGCGATACGCGGTCAGGTTCGTGTCAAGTTTAATGTTTCTCATAAAATGCAACGACACGTCGGTGATGCCATAAATCGTTGTTCGGTGCGATCATTTATCAGTGTTTTGTTTTTAAATATGCGGATATTCTTAGGTGCTAGTTAGCTACGCATGTATATGTTTTATTTAGTATTGTTCAGTACGAATGTTTGCATAATAATAATAATAATAATAATAATAATAATAATAATAATAATAATAATAATAATAATAATAATAATAATAATTGTTTTTATTATTATTATTATTATTATTATTATTATTATTATTATTATTATTATTATTATTATTTTGCAGATCTCATAGTTAAGGAGTTGTGTCATTACCATAAAAACAAGTAAAAAATGCGCCGAAGTTTCTTCAGCGCAATCGAGCTTTTTGTACTGCGTTTAATGCTGTATGAAACTCTCAGCCGCGGCCGGGTGGTGGCCTGTTTTGTTGGCACCTATAGCGGTGCCAGACGCACGATTATGGCTAACTTTAACCTTAAATAAAATAAAAACTACTGAGGCTAGAGGGCTGCAATCTCATATGTTTGATGTTTGGAGGGTGGATGATAATCATACTACTTTGCAGCCCTCTAGCCTCAGAAGTTTTTAAGATCTGAGGGCGGACAGAAAAAGTGCGGACGGACAGACAAATAGCCATCTCAGCAGTTTTCTTTTACAGAATACTGAAAAGGACGAGAGCCATACTCTTACTTGACTAGCTTATGGGGCCATATCACGACAACACTGATATAAGCACCAAAAATCTACGGCAAGTTAAAAGTTTCAGTAACGCCTGGTAATATACAAGGCAGGGGCGTTTATACCCCTACGGTTAAACCCCTACGCTCAACGGCTTCGAAAACCAGCATGGTCTCTCATATCCTATCAGGGGAAAAGCTATACTATTTAGAAAACTTCTGCAAGAGAAACCAGCAAGCATCCTCTCTACGTAACAGAAGAAGAAGAAGAAGAAGAAGAAGAAGAAGAAGAAGAAGAAGAAGAAGAAGAAGAAAACTCGCGAGAAATGAAAACTGCTCCCCAGGATGCTGGCGAGCTGTAGCATGTAACGCGAAGGGCCGTGGCAGAAAAGATATGGCCAATTACTGTTAATTTTACGAGCTCTTCCCAGTCTTGGTTGTGTTCTTTATGCTCTAAACACTTACTTCCCTTACCCCCGCAAAAGCACGACTCTGTTTTGCTATTCTGCGAAACGCTGCGCTTCGAACAGAAACCGGGCAAAGAGTCTAAATATGAAACTAAATATGAAATTCAGACAGCAAAGTACGTTATCTCTAGTTGATAAAAAATGCGTTATTACCAGCAGATATAAAATAGCTTGCACAATTCTTAATACAGCTTATTATTATTATTATTATTATTATTATTATTATTATTATTATTATTATTATTATTATTATCATTATGTTATTATTATTATTAGCAACAAGAGTGCCATGCACACAGGCTCCCAACTGTAAAAAATGATAGAAATGAACCTTGAAATTTAAAAAAGGAACAAAGACTGAGAATACTTAGTTACAAGCGAGAATCTAGAAGCGAGACCCAGTCCATGGAATAAAGTTTACGACAGCATCAAATGAATGAGGCAAAAAGAGTCTTTATAACCTTTGCGACAGTCTCAAAATACTGGGTGCACTCGAAAGGGACTCCGTAACTCTATAACGCTTAATAAAGTGTCAAAACAAAGCGTATAGGAGGGGGACTCTATACCGTTTGCAAGAGTCAAAACAATGAGTGTATACGAGAGGGACTCTATGACGTTTCAGAGGGACTATAATGTTTAGAAGTGTCAAAATAACGAGTGCAATCGAGGGGGCTATAACATTTCAGAGGGACTCTATAATGTTTGGCAGTGCCAAAATAATGTGTGCAGCCGAGAAGGGCTCTACAGCGTTTCAGAGGGACTATAATCCTGGGAAGTGCCAAAATAATGAGCGCAGTCAAGAAGGACTCTACAGCGTTTCAGAGAGGCTCTATAATGTTTGGAAGTGTCAAAATAATGTGTGCAATCGAATGGGACTCTGTAACGTTTGCAATGTCAAAGTAATGATTGTAATCAAGAGGGACTCTATAGCGTTTGTCAAAATAATGTGTTGTTAAAGGGGACGATACACGTTTGCGAGTGAATAATGAATACGGTCGAAAGGGACTCTATAAAGTTTCAAGGGGACTTTGTAAAGCTTCAAAGGAACTGTCTTATGTTTTGAAGGGACTCTATAAAGTTTAAGAGGGACTCTATAAAGATTCAGAGGGACTCTTATAGAGTTTCAGAGGGACTCTTATAGTGTTTCAGAGGGACTCTTATAGAGTTTCAGAGGGACTCTATAAAGTTTCAGAGGGACTCGATAAAGTTTCAGAAGGACTCGATAAAGTTTCAGAGGGACTCTATTATGTTTGGAAGTGTCAAAATAATGAGTGCAATATTAACCAATACACAAAGAACTAAGGTAACTTCTTCATCACACAGCCATTCAGCACATCCAGTTACCATGCAAAATACAGACGAACGTTCAGCACTTGAATTACGAAGTTTAGTCTGTGATAAGACTATTGTTGCACACTCCTCTACACAGTCAATCAGATACACTTTGCAATAATAATACTTAATTATTTTAACTTCGAAACCAAGCTATACAAAAATGTATTTTAGTCCTTTCCGGAATAACTAAGTTGATATGTAAATTTGCCCTCGTTTATTTATAACCTGTTTAATAGATAATCATTGTACATTTTCATTTATTTACTTTCCAGATTTCAAAGTTTTCAGATTGTAAAACTATAAATAATTTCAGGCAAACAGGGAGTTTATAGTTTTTTTTTATTGGACATCTGCACACATACACCTACAGACTCATACAAAAACTCGAGAACACACACACACACACACAAACACAAGCATATATGTTATCAAAACATGACAGATCCCTAACATCAAAATCGAAAACAAATATTATCCTTATTATCTTTTCAAAATGTGCAAATATTCGTAAAATAGTATTTACATGCATGTCGAACTTCCGATAATCAAAATGGCCATACGTTTAAATCCCCAACAACTGGTCACATTGAAAATCTCAAAATTATGACATTCAAGAATACCACTGGATACAACAAATATGAGATATATTATCTGAGACAAATCCGACCGAATTTCACAACGTTAGAGATTGTATTTTAAAGACAAGTTTCTTTTCATTCTACTTTTCTGAATATTTTTTTTTAGAAGCAGACAGCATATACGTACGCTTAGTGCTTATAAATGTGTATATATATATATTAAAGTCCTCCTGGGCCTCTGTAGGCACATAGGGCAAGCGCTGATCTCCTGTTTCTTCAGACGACAGCTAGTGGGGGACAGGTCCCAATGCCTATAACACGTGCCCAGTGTGTCGCTTGGCCCACTGTTTAACTCCCAGCCCGAGGGCTGGTACCTTCTCCCACTGAACATCTCTGGTTTTTTCGGACGATTAGGTTGACGGGTTACCGGATTTGTGCAGTGGCTCAATTCGAGCCATTAGTGAGTGGCGGGATTTGAACCTGGCTCTATATGTGTGTGTATCTATCTATATATATATATATATATATATATATATATATATATATATATATATATATATATATATATATATATATATATATATATTATATATATATATATATATATATATATATATATATATATATATATATATATATATATATATATATATATATATATATATATATATATATATATATATATATATATATATATATATATCACATACATATATATGTGTGTGTACGTGCTTTCTTGACCACACAATTTGCAAAAGGAAAAGAAACCACAGAGTCTGACCTACTTATCACCAAGAAAACTCAGAGGGTTAGAGCAAGGTGTGTAGATCAATAGATGACAACAGATCAAGAGCCACTCGAGACGGCTCGAAATTAGCATACTGCTGTCACATCCCTCTGGGATATTCATTAAAAAACGAAGTCATGAATGACGAGGTAATAAATAAATAAATAAATAAATAAATAAATACAATTACATACAAAATTATAATACTTATATGAAATAAATAAAAAAAATACTTCAAATAAGTAAATTAAAAAAAAAATCATAAAATACCATTATCGTCTAGGATTCTAGACTCAGGACTTTCAAAATAAACAGTAGGTAGAGAGAGAGAGAGAGAGAGAGAGAGAGAGAGAGAGAGAGAGAGAGAGAGAGAGAGAGAGAGAGAGAGATTCTAACAAAGGATCCTCATGCAAACCCTCTCCCTAAATTAGATTTTCCTCCGTGGCTGTCTGTCCGCCTTTTCCCCACTGCGCGGAAATTCCAAAATATCCTTCAGGGCAATTTAGGAACGATTTCACGTCTGCAACGAACACTTGCAACGAACAACTTGCCTCGAACAACTAGCAACGAACGCTTGCAACCAACAACTTGCAACGGAGGTTTGCAACAAATAATTTACAAAGAATACTTGCAAAGAACACCAGCAAAGAAAAAATTGCAATGAACAACTTCCAAAGAACTGGCAACCAACTTTCAACAAACAACTTGCAAAGAACACTTGAACAAACAACTTGCAACGTACACTTGCACGTCCGTTCAGCTCAAATGTACATAAGAATAAGGATATATTAGAAATAAAGTAATAACAAGAGTAATAACACGTTAAAAAATCAATATACGATCGCCGGTGAGTATGCAAATACACTTCCATAGTTCCGATGAAACTGACTCGTGTATATATATACATATGTATATATATATATACATATATATTTTTTCATGTATGTATATATGTATGTATATGTATATATAATATATATAATACACACACATATATATATACATAAATATATAAACATATATATAAAAAAAATATATATATATCCCCATTCTACTCTCTATCCCTCTCCATCGGAGAATGTTCCTGACTACCACCCGGGTGGAGATGTAAAGAGAGAGAGAGAGAGAGAGAGAGAGAGAGAGAGAGAGAGAGAGAGAGAGAGAGAGAGAGGAGAGGGAGGAGAAAAATCGACATAAGGTGGTGACAGGAGACTGTAGGGGGGAAACATGTGGTGGGGATAAAAATGAAAGGGTGATATAAAATCGAATCCTAACGAGAGAGAGAGAGAGAGAGAGAGAGAGAGAGAGAGAGAGAGAGAGAGGATGCGACCTTGCTAATACGTGGCGTAACCCTCAAAATGAAAGAAGAGGTGACTGTATATTTATCCCTGATGCTGGTTTACTGGGCCTCATTATGACCCATTGTCGTTTGCCCTGGACTTACCCAGTCTGTTGCGAGTTTATTCCCCAGTCTGTTGCGAATTTATTCACCAGTCTATTGCGAGTTTATTCCCCGATCTATTGACAGTTTATTCCTCAGTCTTCGCGAGTTTATTCCCCAGTCTGCTGCGAGTTTGTTCCCGGTCTGTTGTGAATTTATTCACCAGTCTATTGCGAGTTTATTCCCCGGTCTGTTGGGAGTTTATTCCTCAGTCTTTGCGAGTTTACTCCCCAGTCTGTTGCGAGTATATTCCTCAGTCTGTTGCAAATGTATTCACCAGTCTGTTGCGCGTTTATTCCCCAGTCTGTTGCAAATTTATTCACCAGTCTGTTGCGAGTTTATTCCCCGGTCTATTGGGAGTTTATTCCCCAGTCTTTATGAGTTTATTACACAGTCTGTTGCGAGTTTATTCCCCAGTCTATTGCGAGTTTATCCCCCCGGCCTATTGCGAGTTTATTCATCAGTCTCTGCGAGTTTAATCCCAGTCTGTTGCGAATTTGTTCACCAGTCTATTGTAAGTTTAATCCCCGGTCTATTGCGAGTTTATTCCCCAGTCTGTTGTGAGTTTATTCCCCAGTCTTTTGCGAGTTTATTTCCCAGTATGTTGTAGTTTATTCCCCAGTCTTTTGCCAGTTTATTCCCCAGTCTGTTGTGAGTTTATTCTCCAGTCTTTTGCGAGTTTATTCCCCAGTCTGTTGTGGATTTATTTCCCAGTCTGTTTCGAGTTTATTACCCAATCTGTTGCGAGTTTATTTCCCAGTCTATTGTGAGTTTATTACCCAGTCTGTTGCGAGTTGATTACCCAATCTGTTGCGAGTTTATTCACCAGTCTATTGTGAGTTTATTCCTCACTCGGTTGTGAGTTTATTCCCCAGTCTGTTGCGAGTCTATTCCACAATCCATTGCGAGTTTATTCCCCAGTCTATTGCTAATCTGTTTACCAGTCTGTCGCTAGTCTATTTACCAGTCTGTCTCGAGTTTATTCCCCAGTCTGTCCCGAGTTTATTCCCGAATCTGCTGTAAGTTTAGGCCCCAATCTGTTGTGAGTTTATTCCCAATCTGTTGCGAGTTTATTCCCCAATCTATTGCGAGTTATTCCCCACCTTTGCGAGTTATTCCCCAATCTGTTGCGAGTTTGTTCCCCAATCTATTGCAAGTTTATTCCCCAATCTGTTGCGAATTGCCCAATCTGGTGCGAGTTTATTCCCTATTCTTTTGCGATTTTCTACAGTGACTGTAAGCTCAGGTTAACTGTTAAAAGTGCAAAATCAAATCCACAATGTTAAAAGTGCAAAAGCAATTCCACATACAAATTTTTCACACACATGAAATTACGTATTGATTTCCTCAGTATCTCTCGATTCTTTCCACCATCAATCGAGAAATGACGCCCATTAACACATTCCACTATCATAAGCTTTATTTTGCCAGTCCCGACGTGTCTGCCTCAACCTCATTCAAAATGGAGAGACAATTTTAACTATGAAGAGAAAAATTTAACTATATCTCTATAAATAAGCACTTAAGGATTTTCAACAAATTACAACTGATGTACACCTAAGAAAATTAATTTTTTTAGATTTATTACCATGAATACAGAGGTAAATGTCTTTCTTAGTAAGGCCGACGGGAACGGCAACACCGATGATGTTAAAGACAACACTATAAAAACGTTTTTTTCTGCGACTTTTTTTTTTTTAATACACCTTCGTTATGGCATGAAGCCCTCAACTGGACATAGCAAAATCTTCAACTTAATATGCTTTCGTTATGTCACTAAACGGAAATAGATACATTATTTACACTTCAAAACTAAGTCATATAAAAGTTCTACTACAAATGTTTGTAAAGCGAAATATGGTAAAATAACTATTTGCATAACTATTTTGAAATGTATAATACTTTCCTCGCCTGTTAAATGTACGAAAATTTGATGCTCTCTTGACACATCTGAGAGAGAGAGAGAGAGAGAGAGAGAGAGAGAGAGAGAGAGAGAGAGAGAGAGATATTGCAAACGAGATCATTTCAGTGAATCAAGCTTTTTCAGTTAGCAGAACAATAAAAAAAGACCTCTTCCTTTGCACTGAAATCAAATTTATTCATGAATTAAATTTAATCAACTCATAATTAACAACGTTCCCCCATCGTCTGTCCATTTATCAAAAAATAAAATCAACGTCCTAACTGGAATTTAAATTAAAAAAATAAATGCAGGCAAAAAAAAAGCAAAATGTAATAAAGGAAAAACGAAACAACTGCGCCGAAGTTTCTTCGGCGCAATCGAGTTTTCTGTACAGCGTATAATCAAGGCCACCGAAAATATATCTATCTTTCTGTGGTCTCGGTATAATGCTGTATGAGCCGCGCCCCATGAAACTTTAACCACGTCCCGGAAGTGGCCTGTCCTATATAAATTTAGTTGCCAGATGCACGATTATGGATAACTTTAACCTTCAATAAAAATAAAAACTGCTGATGCTAGGGGCTGCAATTTAGTATGTCTGATGACTGGGGGTGGATGATCAACATACCAATTTACAACCCTTTAGCCTCAGTGGTTTTTAAGATCTGAGGGCGGAAAGAAAAAGTGCGGACGGACAGACAAATCCGGCCCAATAGTTTTCTTTTACAGAAAACTAAAATCATTTATGTTGAAACCCCATCGAATGGACTGCATTTAAAATGCGATACGTGGATACAAAAATTTCTATACAACATATAGTTATAATACAAAGATATCATAAAATTCCCATACCCCCATTCATTTTATATACATATACGATAAACATATGGAGTCCCTTGATATTTATCCAAATATATACAGTTATTATACAAGTCCCTTGCTATTTATCCAAATATTACAGTTATTATACAAAGGTATCATAAAAATACACGCAAACACTACTTTATCCGGTAAATATGAAAAGACATAAGTAATATACAGCCTATCACATGCTCTCCTATCTGCACATACGCATTTTTTTTCATTTTGGTACATATACTAATTCATACCAGCTTACCAACTTCAGTGAAACTTAATCTAAGCAATTTTTTTTATTTTTCCTTCTTGAATTGCAAACATACCACCACGTATTATGAAAGAGACGTTTATCTTAAAAAACACACACACACACACACATATAATATACACACATATATATATATATATATATATATATATATATATATATATATATATATATATACATTTTCACGTAATTAAATAAGCAACCCATACCCCAACCTTTTAATCCACATTTGTGCATTAATTTTTATTTCGAATATAACAAAGTGTATTATACAGCAGATGCCCTTCATTAAACATGAATTTACACATTCACTTCCAGAGGAATACGCAAGCAATTGCAACGCTAAACCCTTTCAATTTCAACATCCATACACTTATGTACTTACTCTGAACTTACCTGCCATCAAGTACAGCCAAGGAGATGCCCCTCGTTAAACCTACAGTAGGTATATACAATTGAATTTTCACATACCTACACAAGCAATCGCAACCAATATCCCCCATGTTATGTACAAAACCCCCAACTCTTCCTTCAGAACTTACCTGCCACCGAGTATTATCGAGGAGATGCTTCCCTGGCGTCCCGGGAGCGGGCTTGGCAGTGGCGGCGTTGGCCTTGGCCGCCGACTGGCCGCTCGATTTGGCCGCTGTGGACGTCTTGTGGCCGAGTTTGGTGAACATGGGCATGGTGATTGATTTCTTGATGATGACTGCCTTTCAAAGACTTCTCACGAGGGGAAATGGTCTGCCGGGGGACACGGCTCCGGCAGGAACAGCAGCAGCAGCAGTAAGTCCTTGGGTGGGAAGTATGGACTTCCTGAAGAAGCTTCTCACGAGGAGTAAATATATCTGCCGGAGGACACGGCTGCTGCAGCAGCGGTAGAACTAACAACAGCGGCAACAACAAGCCCTTGGGTTGGAAGAAGGGGACGTCTGGGGAAGGCAGGGACGGCAACGCTGGACAGAGTTCGTCGGGTCAAACGCTATCAAGTCTGGGAGCAGCAGGTCAACCTCAGCCGAGAGCTAGACGCAGCCTCCTTCTTCTACGTTCTTCTCATTCAAGACTTTCTTCAAAAACGTCTCCTACCCGTAACGCGCTTGTCACTCACTCACAGGCAGGCTGGCAGGCAGGCAGGTAGGCAGGCAGACAAGGCTTTTGTTCCAATACAGTATACTCCGAGGAGCTGCCTGTATGGACAGAGGACGAGGATTTCAGTACAGTATACTCAGGGGAGCTTACTGTACTGAAGACGGCGTGGTTGTTGCAAAGAAGAGTTAACTCAGAAGCTTCTGTTGCACTTCAGTTGTTGCAGAGGGAAAGTTAAAGAGGAGGATAGCCACCGTTCTGATGCTAACCTTCTGTTAGGTAAATCTATTCAGTTCATTTTTTTTCCACAAGAAAAGAAAGGAGAAAAGATAAGTTAGGAGTTAGATCATCATGTTGTCTGTTTCTAAGTTACAGAGCATAAATGTTCATCAGCAATATAGTCTTCTTCATCAAATAAAAATACATACAAACACAGTTCAGAAATTAGGGATTTTTGTACTTTTTTTTACGCTAATGAATTTTTTTTTATGGTACAAACGGCCACTGACCCTTTATTAAGTGCATGTGCAAAAATACAAACACACACACACAACGTATGCGTATGAATCTCTAGAATTCCGAATAAAAGACATTCAGCCAAGTACCTTAAAACATAAGATTTTTTCGTATATACCCTTCGGTTTTATTCAGTTTTTAAAAACTAAAATACATCCTAGCCCATGAAACCGATTTTTATAATTCACTACTGAGGTTAACATCCTAAGTGCATTCATAAATATACACAGGCAAACAGTGTGTGAAGTAAGGAAAATGGTTCATGTTTCCGGCGATGAATATAGGGAGGTTTTGGGTCGATAATTTCAAACAAGACTGCAAAAACGCAATAAACTGCAATGAAGCTGCATTGATGGGAAACGTTTTTAACTGTGCATATAAACATATGAACATTGTGTAAGACTCTATCCTTAATTCTTCAAACTTACGAAACTCCCACAGTGGTGAAACGCTTTTGAGATGTTAATCATTTTAAAGTGTGCGCATAAAAATGCATAAAAAATCACAGACACAGACACTCCAACATAGTGTTAAAAAGAAATAGTACCCTTTCCCATCTCTGTGAATAAGCATAGATACACGCGCATATACAGCATGAATCTGGATACATTACCTTTTTGTAGGTGTACGAGTATTCACCATTGCATACACACTACCATAATATATGAAACAACATCTACAGAATGGAATGGAATAGAGATTTTAGGCCATAGACCTAGCGCTGGGACCTACGAGGTCATTCAGCGCTGAAAGGGGAAATTGAGAATAGAAAGGTCTGAAAGGAGTAACGGGAAGAAAACCTCGCAGTTGCACTATGAAACAACTGTTAGGAGAGGGTGGATAGCAAGACGGAAGACAGAGAATATGAATGGAGGTATAGTAAAAGGAATAGCAAGAGATTCAGCGAGGGACCGAAGGAACACTGCAAAGAATCTTAGGTCATGCCTACAGTGCACCTCACGAGGTGACAACATTCAAACACTAAACACTGACCTTTTCTTAATCTCTATATGCATAATCATACAAGCATACACACTGTGTATAAGTTTAACATACTGAGTTGTTATGTTCTGTGTGCATTAATATGACTTCCGTGGAAACTAAATTAATGAATGATGTTAGAGATATCTTTTCATACTGTCTGTGTGCACAGACATACATATACATACAAACACAAGATGTTAATCTGTTAATCTTCTCTATGAGTATGTGGATAAACATACACATACAAGCACACAATGTATAACTCAAGCATATTGGTCTCATTTTTAAAAGTGTTTGCAAAACATTTTATTTTCATAATCAGAAACTACGCAATAGCCAAAATCAATGCATTTAATCTGTAAACTACGATAAAAGCTCCTAAACTCTGAAGCGAACTATATAATGAAAAGTTCGAAGGTTACATGCCTCATAAATACCAAAAATATGAATATAACTGCAATTAGATATGGAATTCGCTTTGGTGCAAAAATGAAACGTTAAAGAAAAAATTACAGTTTTTGTGTCAGTAATGGTGTGCACGAACATAGTGTGTTTGTGAACACAAACACACACACACACATACACATACACACACATACACACAAACGCACATCCGCAAGACACTGCATGTAAGAAACTAAGAGATAAAACTACCCTCTTTTGCAGGGCTCGTTACGAAAGAGGAAAAATTGAATCACCTCATCTCACGACCCCTCCCTCTTACCCACCGGGGCATAAAATGAAGAAATCTACGTTGAAATAAGGAGACAGAGAGAGAGAGAGAGAGAGAGAGAGAGAGAGAGAGAGAGAGAGAGAGAGAGAGGTGGGATTTTCGGGTGAAGTCTCCAAGATACTCCTAGTTTATGGACTCCGTTATATATCACAGTACCAGTTTCTATGATAATTCCGTGTCCACTGTCATTTGACGTTTTAATCTTACAAAAACAAGAATTTCCATCACTGTAAAATTTGTAAAGATCTGTCTATCTATGTTTATATATATATACACATAATTATATATATATATATACTGTATATATATATTATATATAATTTATATACATATATATATAATTATACACACATATTTGTGTGTAATATATATATATATCATAGTACCAGTTTCTATGATAATTCCGTATCCACTGTCATTTGATTTTAATCTTACAAAAACAAAATTTCCATCATGTAAAATTTGTAAAGATCTGTCTATCTATTTTATATATATATCACATAATTATATATATATAACTGTATATATATATTATAATGCTTTATATACATATAAAATATAATTATACACACATATTTGTGTAATATATATATATATATAATTGTATATATATATATATATATAATATATATATATATATATTAATAACAAATACATGATATTTAATACTTTTTGATAGCCATCGAGTATCCTCGAACCTAGAGCACTTCAATGCTCGGTGGCTATAAAATATGCATAATTCTCTAATTCAATTGTCGGTACAATAATCGTATATGACATGTAGAAGTTATATATAAAATATATATAATATATATATGTGTGTGTGCATGTGTTACTGCCTTTGAAAAACCTGACTATCTACATTTCATCTTTATACCCATCAGGATTAAACAAATATCTCCACGAGAATGTAGAGAAAAAAAGGAAAATAAAATGAAGAAATAAGAACGACATCAATTTTTACTCCGACAAAACAGATGACTCTTCAGCTGAACACTGTTCCCCCTTAAAAGCATACTGTGACAAACTTTTTGTAAGCACACCAAAACTTAAGCCACTCACTTCACTTAGTTAACTCGGTAATTCCAAGTGTCTATTTCTCCTATTTCCCAAAAACCCCGAAATATACTCTACTTTAACTAAAATATCCCCTCTCTAATCTTCCAACAGCGGCAAACCACCTTAAAAACTCTGATTCGTGTCTTTATCTTCGCCGAAAAAAAAGGATCTTTCATAGATAGTGGCCCCCAAGGGTTTTAACCCGGAATTGCATCCACCTTTGCGGCGTGTTTAGTAAAAGCCCGTTGGGGATGACCGTAAAAACATGAACCAAAGACTGTAAATATCATAAAGATAATAATCTAAGAAATATTAGTCCTAGATAATGATCCCCGAAAACCCTTGGGGTCACCATCTAGGAAAGATGCAAAAAAATTATATAAATAAAAATAAAATAATTTACCGTATAATTTCCAGAAAAATTTCACGATTTCAACGTTCCTTACATTTCCTACAATATTGACCAACCTGACCAGCTTACAAAAAGGCTTCGTACAACAATATTTGCTGAAATTCAAACAAGAGTTTATTTACCTAAGTACAGTACCTGGATACATATATCGCATGATTACCTGCCGTTTCACGAACACAATCATCTTGCTTCCCCTCGTAATGACCAAATTAAATTCATTACCTTATTTATTATTCTGCTATCTGAAACATCAATAAATTTTACCAGCAACGGTGAAGAACAAAGTTGACTAGCTTTCACAGTTAAACATATTCTATATATATATATATATATATATATATATATATATATATATATATATATATATATATATATATATATATATATATATATATACACACATTACCACAGGTGAAAAACAAGAGATGGGCTGTAGGTACTGACCGGTTTCAGCTTATTTCAAGCCACTGGAAATAAAGTCGAAACCGGTCAGGACCTACACCCTCTCTTATTTTCACCTGTTGTAATGAGTGATAAATGAATCACGTACAAAAGTGATTATAATTATCATATACATATATATTTGTGTATATATATACAGTATAGTATATATATATATATATATATATATATATATATATATATATATATATATATATATATATATATATATATATATGTATGTATATTTTACAGCATTTCTGAGAGGATGACTCAGGGCTCATGGTGTGTCAGGACAACGAAAAATTCAGAAGGACTGAGTAAGAGGAATAGAGACTGATAGAGGAGGCGCCTGGGAGAGGGTATTCGAATTAAGTTTTGGCTATCATACAGTTGTGTGAGCATTTTGGGAGCAAAACGGAAAATGATGTACGTGGTGAACACGGAAATGGAATAATTATGCTTTTGATTCAACTGACAGAGGTGATACGTTGAGGGTGTTTTACTAGATGTAATCAAATCGTTGAGAATGAATGATTAGATATTCGTTTTGCATAATGTACGTCATGTAGGTTTTCTCCTCTAGATCGAGAACGGGATATGCTGTATGTCAGGTCCACAATAATATTCTATGGTATTCTTGTTGATTTTATAAAAAAGTTACAAAAGCTTTCGAACCCTGTCCTGGGTTCATCTTCTGTCTAACTAAAAATTATTGACACAATAAGTAAATATGTTAGCTCCAGTTCTAAGTGTGGAACCAGTGGACGACCTCAACGATGCGTCATGTGTGTGCTACAATTTGTATATGTGAGTGACTAGTTTGGTGTAAAAGTCAGTCTAAGATAAGAATGTACTATGTGTGCATTATTATTATTATTATTATTATTTCACTAGATGAAACCTATTCACACGGAACAAGCACAAAGGGGCCATTGACTTGAAATTCAAGCTTCCAAACAATGTTGGTTTAACCCTCCCACCGCAGACCCCACACTGAAGCAGTAACTGGTCATGATACAGAGCCAGTGATTTTTCGTCGCCTTGGGGTAGACGAGAACCCGTGATATCTGAGTGGCACGCCACGACGCTAACCACTACACCAGCGGACCAGCGTAACTTGACTAACCTTTTGAATGTAGGGATAAGAAACACGAAAAAGGAGGAAAGATGTGAGAGTTTGAAAATGATTGTTAGAGGAAGCATTTGAAAGTGAATGTTATAACAATTAGCAGGGGCAATGGTGTGATGACCAATGACAGCCTAGAAAACAAAACAAGGGTTGTCAGTATAGACAGGGTTACAGAAAGGGCGAAGAAAGGAAGTAGAAGGGTCTCAACAAAAGGTTTAGAAGTCAGGAAGAATGGCCTCAATAGCAGTAGTTGGAATGGACAAAGGAATAGCCAAGTAAACACTCCTTTATGAAAATGGGAAGGATGCTGAATACCAACAAAAGATTCGAAATAAATAAAAAAAGATTAAGAAGGTGAGAAATGAAGAGAAAAGTTAAGTATACCTTAGTTTAACCAGACCACTGAGCTGATTAACAGCTCTCCTAGAGAGGGCTGGCCCGCAGGATTAGATTTATTTTACGTGGCTAAGAACCAACTGGTTACCTAGCAACGGGACCTACAGCTTATTGTGGAATCCGGACCACATTATGAAGAGAAATGAATTTCTATCACCAGAAATAAATTCCTCTAATTCTTCATTGGCAGGCCGGAGAGTCGAACGCTGGGCCAACAGCGTGCTAGACGAGAGCTCTACCCACCCCTCCAATGAAATACTACATAAGAGATACAAATGTGGTATCAAGAAGGCACTGGCTAGACAGAGGGTAAGACGTTTGGAAATGGAGAGGTTTTAGTATTCAAGAAAAGCGAGACTGCTACAAGTCAGAGGTGAGTGGTGCAGTGTACACGTACGATAAACATCCTAGTGCTGATTAGCTTTTTGCCTTGCATGAGAAGCAGCTGATGTTAAAGTCTTCTACACTGAAAATTCTTATAAGAGTTTGTATGGGATAAATATGTTAAGTGAGTTATTCCACAAGCCATCCCCTGTTATATGTATGTATGTATATTTTTGCATATACACATACGAGTGTATATACAATATAAATATATGTATATTGTACATACACTCGTATGTGCATCCGTACCTACTCCAAGAAACATTAATACACAACGCTTTCATAGTCAGAAACTACGCAATAGCCCAAATCAATGCATTTAATCTGTAAACTACGGTAAAGGCTCCAAAACTCTGAAGCCAACTATATAATGAAAACCAGTTCGAAGGTTACATGCCTCATAAATACCAAAAATATGAATATAACTGCAATTAGACATGGAATTCGCCTTTGGTGCAAAAATGGAACGATAAGGAAAAAAGTACAATTTAGCAGAGACCGCGGGAACATCCATTCATCACCGACAATATGGGTCACGCCTTAGAGCTATTTTGCCCCTTGGAAGTCCTCTATATCATGTGACTATTCAGATAAGGAATGAAATGAATAAGGCTGTTACGATCTTCAACCCCTCCCCCCCTAGCTACTAACAACAACAACAACAACAACAACAATAATAATAATAATAATAATAATAATAATAATAAAAATAATAATAATAATAATTATTATTATTATTATTATTATTGAAAGAAATCGCTGCACCGGCTGCATTGATCTTGCATAGAGTCTTCTCTATTTTCCTTATGCAAGATCAATGCAGCCAATGCAGCGATTTAATTTTGCAAAGTGTCTTGCTTGAAATAATAATAGTAATAATAATAATAATAATAATAATAATAATAATAATAATAATAATAATAATCCTGCAAAGCAAACATCACTAATAATCTCATTAATAATTAATATGATAATAAACTGAAAGTAGGGCAACAATAACAATAATATTCATAATAATGAATAATAATAACATTAAAACGGGAGCAACGATGACACCCTAACACTAACAATAAAGTGGGGGCAAGACACTAATATAAAATAAAGTGAACAAAAAGTAATAACAATGATAAACTGGAAGATAACGACAAGAAGAATCATTTTGCCGATAAAACTTTATTATGGCGCACTTCCCTTCATTACAGGTTAACAGTCTTTCGTGTTTACTGGTCTCAAGGTCATTCTCCCTGGTCTGTGTTCGAGGCCGCTCAGCACTCAAGGATTTATTTAACCAGCAGTTGCGAGAATATCTCACGTTAGTCTTTTTAATACTTTATATATTTATAAAGTATATGCATATGTGTGGATGTATATATATATGTATATATATATATAAATGTATATATATATATATATATATATATATATATATATATATATATATATATATATATATATATATATATATATATATATATATATATATATATATATATATATATAAGCACACAATTATACAGCTATATACACGTGTGTGTGTGTATTTCTTTCCCCTTTCACAGGTAGTGGCTCTAGAAAGTATTAGCTAAACCCACCCCTTTTTTTAACCCTGGTTGCGACCACCACAGTCGTCTGACTGTCAGTTACATAATTCACTACATAATTCACTATAAAGGTCAAATTAGTTTTCCCCAATGGGAACCACAAGTACAATTTATATTCATTTGCATCCATGTTCGTTATAATGTTAGGAATGATTTACACAGCTTTAAACTGCTTTGTAATTCTCAGTAATTTCCATTCATTTCATTCCCTATTTGAGTTTTATGTTTCCAATTATATAAATATTCTTTCCGTAAAGTTTAATTCTTTTATTCCGTGTCCCACTTTCGGAGCTTAAAAGTGGTCAAAGGGGCGTTTTGAAAACTCATTAGCAGCAATACAACTATTGGCAAAATGTTTCATGCGGTCCTCACGCTCCCGTTTGTCCTAAAGCTGTGTTTCACTGACAGAAAGGTTTCCGGATATAATAATAATAATAATAATAATAATAATAATAATAATAATAATAATAATAATAATGTGAAACAAATCCACAATTATATAGTAAACTATATTACTATGCTTTTGTCTTTTACAGTACATGTAATATATTATATATTACATAATCGTGGATTTTTATTACACAAACTGTTTTTCACGAGACTGTAGATTTCTTAATAATAATAGTAATAATAATAATAATAATAATAATAATAATAATAATAATAATAATAATAATAATAATAATAATAGTAGTAGTAGTAGTAGTAGTAGTAGTAGTAGTAGTAGTAGTATTAATAGTAGTACCAATTATAACATTATCATTACCATTATTATTACCAAAATTCTGTCGTCAGTTTACTAATAACGATACCAACAGTGATTGTATTAATATTTGTCAACATAATCCTAGTAGTTGTATTAGTAATGGTAGTAATAATAGCATTATCATTACCATTAATATTACCATTACTATTGTTAGTTTACTAATAACTAACAATAGTAATAACAATACCAAGTGATTGTATCAATAGTCGTCACCATAGTTATAATAATTATCACACTAAAAGCAATATCAAAATATAATAATGGTAATCATTAACATAATAATGGTAATCATTAATTTAACAAAAGCATCAAAAAAAAAAAAAAAATAAAAGCTGAAGCCTATCCTAGACAGACGAGGAAGTGTTCAAAGCAAGCAACGAGCGATGCACAGCCGCATTCGATCAGGATTATCAAAGTTTTTTTTTCTCTCCATCGCTCGTGCTAGAGAGCGCGACTTAACTCTTAATTCCCGGCCGACGGTCTGACGGCACTGATGACCTACTGACTTTTTTTTTTCGCTCGATACATTTTAATGGTTTTTTTTTTTCGCTCGATACATTTTAATGGTTTTTTTTTCGCTCGATACATTTTAATGGGATTGATTTTTTTTTCGCTCGATACATTTTAATAGGATTTCATTTTTTTCGCTCGATACATTTCAATGGGATTTGAATTTTTGTCTTTTTTTTTTTTGCTCAATACATTTTAATGAGATTTAATTTTTTTTCGCTCGATACGTTTTAATGGGATTTAAGTATTTCTTTGCTCGATGCATTTTAATGGGACTTCATTTTTTTTTGCTCAATACATCTTAATGGTATTTAAGTTTTTCTTTGCGCAATGCATCTTTATGGGATTTAAAATTTTCGCTCGATACATTTTAATTATTTAAAAAAAAAAATTTGCGCTCGATACATTTTAATGGGATTTAATTTTTTTCACTCAATACATTTTAATGGCATTTAATTTTTTTGTTCTCAGTACATTTTAATGGCATTTTAATTTTTTTTTGCTCGATACATTTAAATGGGATTTTATTTTTTTCTTGTCGCTACATTTTAATGAGATTTATATTTTTTCTATTCAATATATTTCTATGCTATTTATTTTTTTTTTCCCGCACGATACATTCTAATGGGATTTTTGTTTTTACTCAATACATTTTAATGTGATTTAAACTTCTTTCGCTCGGGACATTTCAATGGTATTTAAAATTTTCTGTTTCGCTCGATACATTGTAATGGGATTAAATAACTGGCAATTTCCCGTGATTTAAAGAACTGACAGACTCTTTGACCTCTTCTCTCGCTTTAGCCCGCTTCCGCCTTCGCCTAATTCATAAGAATTGGTCATTTGACGGTTTTATGTCATGCTGGCAACCAAACATTTCCGTGATGCTTTTCAAGATTTAAGAACCTGTCTTTTCGGCAGACGGGTTCATGTCTCCCTGACATAATTATGCTGTTTAATCCCGTTCTGAAACATGAAGGCTTTTCGGTGCGTAATTATGTTATTGGTATTATCCCTGTCGTTTATCCATCCGCTTCTTCATAAAAATGTCATGTCATTCACCTGACGGTTTATGTCGTGCTTAAATAATTCACCAGGCAATGCAATTATGTTTTTCAAGATGATGGCTTGTGTATTATCGAGCAACATCATTAGAATTATACCTTCTCAATATGTTTTCTCATTAACAGGTACACAGTGCTATTTCAATAAAATTCCACCTTAATATCCTTCGTCATTTACAGGTAAACAATGCTATTTGATGCGTAAATATGTCAGGCTGACATAAAGTAGTGGTATGTTGAAGGATGAAAGGTCTTGCTATGTCAACCGCGTAATTTTCTTCTTAACAAATTAGAAGCTACCACAGTGGACAGTTTCTGAGAGAAGCAAAACAGCTCAGTTACATTCGACTACTAGTGCTGATAAAGAGAGGAACCCTGTACACAAAACCAAATTTAACACGTTTGTTTACATTTAACTTTTTTCAGTTCTTGTCAGTAACCTGCTCATGTCACTAGCTACGTATATAACGTTAGATCATTTCCTACCTACTCCAAAAAGTTCGCTAGCTGCCCTAATACGACAAACCTTAGAAATAATATGTATTTTACCAAGGTATACAAACCGTAGCTTTTCATATAGTGAAATTTATTTCTAACTAGTGTTGTTTCCAACCTAAAACATAGGATCCACATTTGCGATAAAAGAAAGCCTTTCAACTGAAAATACAAACTAGCAACTTCAATTTTGTGTTCTCCTTCAAAAGAAGATTCGTAGGACTCACAATGACAGTTAAATAACAAAAAATGAATGTCTAAGAACAACGCTTAAAGATATTCATATTCTTTTAACATTGCATAAAAATCCTCCTAGCCCAAACAGTTCGTATCTTAATCTGCCTTATTCTAGAAAGTTATGAATATATATAACATCAATAAAAACCACTGAATGACTCTATCCACTGGTACCTATATCAGTCCCGAATGAAAACCTTCATCACATGACATACATTCAACCGTGTTTAAAAATAAGCAAAATATCGTCTGAACGGGGTAGGCACAACAAGGGAAGGTGGGGGGGGGGCAGAGATCATTACGTCCAGGGAAGCTAAATTGGGGAGAAGTTAATCTCTCTAGGTCTTTGAAGACGTCTTCAAAGACGCCGCCGCCCGAGAGATGATGTCAGATTTGCCACCCACTCACTCTTCTTAGGTCTCCCTAAATCTTCCCAGGAGTTCACAGGTCCGGGTATATCGACCCCAGGAGCTCACAGGTCTCTTTAATTCTCTTCGGGGTTCACAAATTCCCGTAAATCATCCCAGGGTTACAGGTCTCTAAATCATCCTTGGGGTTTACATTGCCTCCCAAATCCTCCTATGGGTTGACATGCCCTCTTAATCATTCCCGGAGTTTCCAGGTATTTTAAATCCTGCCCTGGATTCAATGATGCCTTGTATCCTCTCAAGGGTGTTCACATTCTCCCCTAAATCCTCCCCGCGGTTCACAGGTTCCCCTAAATCTTCCCCTGAATTCACAGGTCCCCCTAAATCTTCCCCTGAGTTCACAGGTCCCCTTAAATCTTCCCATAGTTTCACATGTTCCCTAAATCTTCCCACGGGTTCACATATTCCCCTAAATCCTCCCCGGGGTTCACAGGTTCCCCTAAATCTTCCCATGGGTTCACAGGCACCCATCCCCCAATTCTTCTCATGCGTTCGTAGGTTCCCCTAAATCTTCCCCTGGGCTCACAAGTTCCCTGAAATTCTCCCCGTGGTTCACACATCCCCATAAATCATCCCTGCAGTTCCCAGGAGCACCCTGAATCCTGCCAAAGGTTTGCATGTCCTCCTAACACCACAATCCTTTCATTCAAACTATCCCGTCAAGTTGGTTGCGCAAAGGTGATTTCATTCTATGGTTATCTCTCCTTGACGTAAGGAGAGACATCACTAACTATAAACGGACGTCATCGCTTACGAGATACGAGTGTTGCGTGTGTTTGTTAGTTCTTGTATGTGTTCATATTCATGTTGTGTCATCTCTACGTCGACGCTCAAAGATATCAAACTCAGGAGCGTATAAATGATCGGAGATTTTACATTTCATTATTGTCAGATTTCTAGTTTTTCCATATGGATTAGAATCAACATTTCAATCTCCACAACTGTCTGTATTAAGTTTTTCACAGATCAAAGGAAATTCAAAGTCGCGACGAAGAACATCACAAGCACTGGCCTCATGAATGAGCCCCACGAGGACTAATCGTCAAACAACAACAAACGTTCTTCCAAAATGTCTATGGAACCAAAAGCAAAAAGTCACTCTGGGAGTCAGTTCTGGAAATCAGCTGAGATTCTGAGCCCAAAACATCCTCCTCTGAAAAGGAAACCCACCATCCAGCAGGGACCTCCACCACTCCACACTACCACATCCAACACAAGAGTGAAACCCTCTCGCCACGACCTCACATGGAATACTAAAGCCAAAGACTGTCAGCCTACACTCTTCAAACTCTCCCTCCTCTCTCTCTCTCTCTCTCTCTCTCTCTCTCTCTCTCTCTCTCTCTAGCTCTTTCCCCTCTTCTCCTTCCCCCTCATCTGATGTTCCTCTCCTCACCCTCTTTCCTACTTTCCAACACCAACAACCGCATGGAAGTTCCCCACCTAAAAACCTCCTGCAATAACCCAAACCCCACCCCCATTTTATCTTTCCCCACCTCATGCACCCCTAAGCCCGCCCTCCACCCACCCCCTCCCCCGCCTCCTTCTCCCACCTGACAACACCTCCTCGGAAATTCAGTTGCCTGCCAATGATCCTCGCTAGAAGTCAAACGACCAGAACAGCCACATTGAAAGAAGGATAAATGCCGTTCCAGCCATGGGAGGCTTCCGGTTCCCATGCGCTGGATGCTAACGCTGCCGACCGACGGCAGGTTCGTGGACAAGTGCCTGAAGGTAAATTACTTGGCAATCTGAGAGGCACTTCTGGACAAAACTTCCGTGATTGAGAAATGCAATTCAGATTTCATTCACCATGAAAGAAACTGAATGAAGCATGCAGGCAATGTATGCCAAACTAGGCCAAGTTGACGTACACAAAGAAAGGAAAAAGAAACACCAGGTGCCATCACCACCAAAGCAAGCAATTACTACAAACACGCTGAATGACCAATGGTGTGAAAAAGTTGCCCCATCGCTAGCTGGATTCAAGCAAGGCATCACTCGAGAGCAGCCGAGCCGCGTGTCTTGTGCAGCAACATACATCTGGAGGGCAGAAGGCAGTTGTCTCCTTTTTCGCAAACGAATCTCTCCTTCGAAGCGACGCCCACAGAGAGAGAGAACGAGAGAGCGAGAGAGGGAATTATGAATCGAAAACGATGAAAAGTAAAAGCTTTGGGGCGAACATCGCATTTCCATGTTCAAGAACAAAAAGCTCCCCTCTTCTTGTTTCTCAGCCGCGGCACCACCCCTTACACATGTAACCCCCTCGCAGGGCGAGCGGCCAATCGGGAGGCAGCATCGATTCCCTGGAATGCTAAGAGGGCGCTGTGATTGGCCGGCTGGGAGCGGCACGTCACAGATGTGGGAGGGAGGAGCCAGTGAGGGGACTGCGCTAACTCCACCCACCCAATCTTTCCTCCTTCTCTCAAGCTTTGTTTATTGATCTCCACACCACGTTACACTGGACTCTGACGCTGTCATCTCTCTCTCTCTCTCTCTCTCTCTCTCTCTCTCTCTCTCTCTCTCTCTCTCTCTCTCGTATAAAGTACACCCATACATTCAGTCAAAGAAAAAAAAAAAGCTTGCAGCCTCTAAAATATTTAAGCAAACAACTAACCAGTAACAAATTGGAATAATAATTCCGGGTCACGCACTTCTGCAGCGAATGAATCAGTGCGTAAAGCGATCTTACAGCAAACATATTCTAGAGTAAAAAAAAAAAAAAAAAATACGCCTAAAAACTTCAACAAAGAAAAAACCCAAGTGCGTTTATCACGCTGCGTGAAATCACGCGAGAATGAATGAATGACTGATTGAATGAATGAATTATCTAGCGTCGTGTGTAGAAGAAAAAACAAACCTCTAAGTAGATACAACTCGGGACTTGAACTTATAACAGACCTTAGGAATGTGTGTGTGTGTGTGTGTGTGTGTGTGTGTGTGAGTGTGAGAGAGAGAGAGAGAGAGAGAGAGAGAGAGAGTCACAGGTCACAATAAGACCTTAAAAGCCACGAGATTTTCGCTACCTCTAACCATAATTGGAAGAATGTATCCACTCTTCAGAGAGAGAGAGAGAGAGAGAGAGAGAGAGAGAGAGAGAGAGAGAGAGAGAGAGAGAGAGAGAGAGAGTTAAGAAACCAAAAAAATCTCACTCTCTCTCCCCTTCTCTGGTGACGACAAGGCTTAACTATGGCCAGAGACAAACACAAAGTGCGTCATAGCATGAGAGAGAGAGAGACAGAGAGAGAGGTTGGGGGGGGGGGGACTGCAAGAGACACGGAAGCAACTTGCCCTCAGGACATCTAACAAACAAGGACGCATCACGTATCTTGACAGCTTCCTTTCTTTTCTCAGTATACTGTACATATGCATACATACATACATATATATACAGTACATATTATATATTGTATATTATATATTATATAGATATATTTGAGATTATTGTGACAGTTGATATTATCATATGTGGTCTCTGTGTTTCTAAAACACAAAGACCACATATGGTAATATCAACTGTCACAATAATCTCAAATATTAGCCACAACTAACACGACTACTGACATCCCCTCAGAACTACTTATAAAAATAACTGCATCATGTCTGCTTTAATTACTGTTCTCGTGATTAGCGATTGATTAATGGTCAGTATTTGGTTGGGTGACCATATAGACTCTGCATATCTAACAGCGAGGTCAAGCAATCTTCTGACTGGTCAGAAACGAAGACCCATTAGCATTTATTAAACTTGCAACAAAACTTATGAGTTTGGTGTGAGTTGTTGCGTCACAATAAGACCTGTTAATGGAATGGATCAGTGCTCATTAATAAAACTAAATCATACCAAAACACAAACGATTTAAATAAAAGAATAAATATTCATATCTTCGATAGATAGGCACTTCCTGTATTTCCACTTTAAAACTGCACTCGGAAAACCAAAATCTACAGTACTTCCGCGACTGCAGTTTAGAAGCGACTTCCCATTCATAAACTCGGAAGCCATGAAGATTACTTAAGGCATTCAAGTGTTGAAACACAAACAAAAACACAAACACACACACATACAAATATTCGATTATATATATATATATATATATATATATATATATATATATATATATATATATATATATATATATATACATATATATATATATATATATATATATATATATATATATATATATATATATATATATATATATATATATATATATATATATATATATATATACACATATATTTTGTGTCTGTGTAAAGTTCATCCACTATTCTTGAGTTTTCCTTCTGACATGCTAATCAACACAAGATTTATTCGAGGACGCCTCTCTCTCTCTCTCTCTCTCTCTCTCTCTCTCTCTCTCTCTCTCTCTCTCTCTCTCTCTCTCTCTCTCGTTTAATTAAGATTAAAATGCAACTATTACTTTCTTAGTGATATTATACACGAAAGACCACGAAATAGTCAGGATGAAACAAGGGTTCTCTTGACATGAACTTGAGGATTTAGAATAGAATACATCACACTAATCTCCAGATAAACTTTACAAGGTTGGCCTTCCTCACACACATGCATACACAGAGTGATTGAATACCTGGATGCTTCACAATCAGTGGGCTTTATTTTCTGAAAACGCATTTTTCTCAAGCATACTATCTTTAACGATATACAGTACACAGGAATGTGAACACAATACTCTGTGATAAACACGCACATGTATGTGTGTATATATATACATATACTATACACACAAGCACACACATATACATGTGTATATATATGTATATAATAAATAAATATATATATATATATATATATATATATATATATATATATATATATATATATATATATATATATATATATTTTTTTATGTATATATATACACACGCACATATATATGTATATATATATATATATATATATATATATATATATATATATATATATATAATCTATTTTAATATCACATACATAAACGAACTAAACACACAAACATATAAATACCCATACTTATAACCGTAATTACACACGTGTAAAAAGAACAATTCTAGACCCTATCCTTATAAGGATGATGAAGCTAAGGAAGTGTGTATATTTACCACTTTCCGTTGCTACTGCGACAGCCCAGGCTACCCTTGCAATGCCAATTCCGAAAACCGTGGATTTAAATAAGGAAGCACAATAATTATGTAGCTCATAAAATGGTTGCTGAATTCGTGAGTTTTATTCCTGTTCTGTGTCTCTATTAGAATTAGCAGTAATTGGACAGGCCATAATTCAGAAAATCACATCAAAACTGGATTTTACTAAACTAGATGATGGCCTCAATTTGCATAGGTCGTTATACTTGTTGTGATGTAGTTTTTAAATCAGATAATAAATGTATTTCGTATCTATTACACACTAAAACACACACATATATATATTATATACATATATAGTTATGCATATATACATACATGCAGATAAATAATACATCTACATACATATGTATACATTATATATATTATATATACACATATAGTTATGTATATATACAGTACATACATACATATAAATAATATATCTACATACATTATATACATATATATATATATATATATATATATATATATATATATATATATATATATATATATTGTATATATCATCACATTACCACAGGTGAAAAATAAGACACGGGGTGAAGGTCCTGACTGGTTTCTACTTTATTTCCAAGCCATTTCCAAGTCCTTCGTCAATTTCTTGGAAATAAAGTCGAAACCGGTCGGGGCCTACACCCCATCTCTTATTTTTCACCTGTGGTAATCTGTGATAAATGAATCACGTAAAAATGTGATAATAATCATATATATACACACACAAGACTCCTACCATTCAAAAGCCAATAGCTCAACTAGCTAACTGAAATAGGACAAATATGATCCATAGAGTTTTGTAACTCGATGGCAACACAGATTAACGCTTCCATAATAATCGCTTTTTCGAACGATTCATCTGGCTGCGTCATTGTTAGGGGCTGTGGAGTCAAAAGGCAAAAATTAACAATAAATTCAACTGCTACTACTACTAGTACTACTAGCATTACTACTACCAAAAATAATAATAATAATAATATAATCATAACAACAGCAGTAGTATTCAATAAGCAAAAATATGCAAAAACAATAAATTAATGAAACTATGGGTTTTCAATCTTTTGCATGATACGTGATTAAACGGATATCGCAGCAATAATAATAATAATAATAATAATAATAATAATAATAATAATAATAATAATAATAATAATAATAATAAAAACTATGTAACCGTAGTTGTCGTGGATATGGCTTGAAAAAATGAATAAAAAAAATTTGAGCAAAATAAACACCTGAAAGCTACAGATTTCCAGCTTTATTTATTAACAGAGTTGAGATACAAAATGCAACTAAAATGTACAAAAATTAAAATTAAAAACCGCACACCAAAAACAAGTGGATATCATCTGTACAATCAGTGCATATAAACTGAAAAACCTTTCATGAACCAATGGAATTACTTAATGATAGAGAAACGAATGTTTTTCACGCCACACATTATACATACATACATACATGCACACACACACACACACATATATATATATATATATTTTTTTATATATTTCTTTCTTTCTTTCTTTTTTATACAAGAGGACTCATTATTCACTGGCAAAGCGAGTTTTTAGTTGACAATAAGTTCGTCGTCCCGTGGGCTGAACCAAACGAAAGACAATTACTGAAACTACAGTGACGCCTTTACCCAGGTTAGACTTATTATCAACTAAAAATGCCCTTCGGTAACATATATGAAAATACGTTTTCGGCCTATTTCATTAAAATACATATATATATATATATATATATATATATATATATATATATATATATATATATATATATATATATATATATATATATATATATATATATATAGCCTATATATATATATATTTTTTTAGGACTCATTCTTCAGTTGTTGTTCACCTATTCACTTTTCGGCAAATTAAAATACCTGGTTGTTCACCTACACTGGCTGTGGTTGTTCGTTGGCTGTAGTGGGTATTAACTAGGGCAGAGATGGGCATGACTAAGACCTCATAAAAAATTATAAAAATGATTTGTTGAGAACCGGAAGCCATTCCGCCAAGAATGAGGAATTTACCAACCCCCTCAAAAAAAAAAAGGAAGGAGAGAGAGAGAGAGAGAGAGAGAGAGAGAGAGAGAGAGAGAGAGAGAGAGAGAGAGAGAGAGAGAGGATTTCAGATCCAGATCTCTCGCAAAATCTAATCGCCTGCTGTCAGGCACCATGCCCACCCATGGTCAAATATTCGTAAAATTCGAGTCAGAACTTCTGGCGTATTCCTGCTAACAAACTGAAGAGCAAACAAACACACAAACAAACAAACAAACAGAAAAGTAATAACATTTTAAAATGGTACCGTAAAAATATCTAAACTATAAATCTAAAATAAACTCCAGTAAATCGTATATTCTTATTTACACGAATGTTCTACGTTGCATCTTCTCTTTGTAAACCCCATATAATGAACTGATTAATGAAATGATTTGTCTCTCTGGCGTCACAACACTCTAAAGATAGTACATAAAGCCATATGGCCATTCGATCAAATGTGGCGTCACACAAAACAAAGGTCATACCTAACGTCAGGAAATAAATACTTGATTATTCGGATGAGAACATGTAATGGGAGTATCTGGTGCTGAGAGAGAGAGAGAGAGAGAGAGAGAGAGAGAGAGAGAGAGAGAGAGAGAGAGAACGTGACGAGAATGCGATGCAAGTGATGAGAACGTGATGAGAATAAAATTAAGCCATGAGCGAGTGACGAGATTTTGATTGATGTGGAAAAAGTAAAAGTGACTGATTTACGAACTTGATTATTTTAACGAAAGTTTGATTAGCAAGAAGGAAATTTGACTGACGTGACGAGAGTGCAACACTATTACGAATGAAGTTATTAGAAGATGAAGCAATTATTCAAACTGTGATGTGAATTATGACTAAAATTACGAAAATGATGTAAATTTCGAGAAAAAACGAGAACTTGACTTATAAGAAGACTGAACCTAAGAACCGGAAACTGAAATAAGATAAGATAAATTATGAGTGCAAAAATGCGATTATTTTTTGGCCCATTTCTCCTTTTCTTATTTCTTTTTCTTTTCTTCTTTCCCCAGTCTTTTTCTTTTCCGTATCTTCATCTTTTCGGCCTCGACTAAGCGTTGAATGCAGATTGGCCGTCCTTATTTACATATAAAAAGGGGCCAATTAAAAGTTCTATGCCCTAGTTCAGCGAAGGCTTTGGTCCAGAATACATGTAAAAGTTTCCAGGTGGTAATGAAAAGATTGATGATGATGATGATGACTGATGGTGATGATGAAGATAATGATGATGATGATGATGATAAAGATGATGATGGTGATAATAATGAAGATGATTATGATAATGATGATGATGATGATAAAGATGATGATGATGATGAAGATTATAAAGATGATGATGATGATGATGATGATGATGAAGATGATAAAGATGATGATGATGATGATAAAGATGAAGATGATAAAGATGATGACGATGATGAACAAACTTAAATAATTCACGAACATAGGCTAGATTCCACGTTTGAGAGACAGAGAAAATCAAAAGTAGATGTAAAGAGATGAACAAGCAAGCAAGCAAATATTTTAACACGAACATGATCAAATTACATACGAGAAACAGGT
>NC_089796.1:14521801-14546801 GCF_040412425.1 Macrobrachium rosenbergii | reverse complement strand
TCAAAACGTCTACTACACGAGGGAGAAAAAAAATTCAATCACAGGTCCAATTTCCATGATGAAATTTTTTTTTATTATAATATTATTTTTGAAGTTAAAGTGGCCGAGAGGTACTGGGTTTCCAAATCACGATTCCTCACTGTTACTACACCTGATGTTTCAAGAACTTTTCCTTCAAAAGAAGAAGATTAAAGCATGAAGATTAAAGCATTCATAAAATACAGAGGAAACATTAGAATTCCACAGCCTGGAAGTGAATGGATCAAAGCCCGCTGACTTAAACCTAATACTTTCGTTTTCTTAAATACCAGAACAAAATGAAGTAAATTTTGAGTCAACACGTCTTTATAAGCAGTTCTCAAATGTGTCAATTTCCTACTATTGCCAACCCAAAAACAAGTAAAAAGTGCGCCGAGGTTTCTTCGGCGCAATCGAGTTTACTGTACAACCTACAAGGCCGTATGGAACTTTCAGCCACGGCACGGTGGTGGCCTGTGTTGTTGGTACCTATAGCGGTGCCAGACGTACGATTATGGCTGAGTTTAACCTTACATAAATTGAAAACTACTGTGGCTAGAGGACTGCAATTTGGTATGTTTGATGATTAGAGGGTGGATAACCATCATACCAATTTGCAGCCCTCTAGCCTCAGTAGTTTCTAGGATCTGAGGGAGGGCAGAAAAAGTGAGGACGGATAGACAAATAGCCATCTCAAACAGTTTTCTTTTACAGAAAACTGAAAATATGGAAATCAGATCAATACATTATAATCAGCCTTTGGAGTCTGTCTGTCTGTCTGTCTGTCCATGAGATTTCTTCGCTATTTATGTATTTCAGGTAGAATAACTTTTGAGACGGAAGTTTTATAATATGAAATTGGTAAAAGATATCATTTCCGGTTATTCTGACTATTATTAATATTAAAAACATTATCAGTGTTACTAAGCCAGAAAACTAAAACTATTTAAAAAAAAAATAACTTCCAAAGTTATCTTTAATAAAAACAAAAGGTAAATGACAAATTTTCTTCGCCTTCTGTTCCTTCCGTAAAGTTACTTTTTTTTTCAGGTAACTTCATTTATAAACTTATTTCAGCCATCCTAAGCTCGACCATACACCTCTTGCTGGATTAGACAAATTATCAATGTTGTGTATTACTAAAAAAAGAATAAAAACTTTTAAAAATGTCACTATATTTCTTCAGAGCAACTTGCAGTTTTCAGCAATCTAATGAACTTTATATAACTATCTCCATGGTGTGGACGCAAAATCTATGTTCTACAATGGTGGATCACACAGTAACACATAGAATAATACTAATATAAAAATAGTTAGATAGCTTTTATCTAGAACTCTCACTTGTATACCCAATGAAGATGTCTCATCTGAATTTCTTCTTATTATTTTTACAACAGAGGGAGGCTAGGCAAAATTTAAACACCCTTACCTTGTACTTAAATCCTGCGTTACTAATACCTGCAGCAAACTATAGCGGCTCGGTACATGCGGCAACTCCTCATAATGAGGGTTAAAAGACAACAGAGGAGAGAAGAGAAATTTATATGTAATATAGGAAAGTCAAATGCAAATAAACTCAGCACCATCACTTGAAAGAGAAATCAATAATCCCTGGACTGCATGTTTTGGTAATTTCTTCCAGATTCCGTTTTCTATGACTCTCATGGAGATTCAGTGATAAGTCACACTTT
The DNA here is from genome assembly GCF_040412425.1 of Macrobrachium rosenbergii. Classification (NCBI taxonomy): domain Eukaryota; kingdom Metazoa; phylum Arthropoda; class Malacostraca; order Decapoda; family Palaemonidae; genus Macrobrachium; species Macrobrachium rosenbergii. The sequence goes on along the minus strand of NC_089796.1, from coordinate 14,545,092 downwards.
TTCCATACCTCTCTCTCTCTCTCTCTCTCTCTCTCTCTCTCTCTCTCTCTCTCTCTCTCTCTCTCTCTCTTGAGGGATTCAAAAAGAAATATGAAAGAGCCTAAACTTGGTTCGACCACTCGCCACTTCCACACTCAAAAAAGACCTAAATCTGAAAGAGATTCCAAAGTACAAACAAAACAAATAAAAATAACAATAACAACTAAAATTATGTTGCACAAACACAACAAAAATCATAACAAGGAAAACTGAAAGCAACTCTTGACATAAACCGGCCCCCCCCAAAAAAAAAATACACAAAAGCTACATGGAAATCTTTTAACAATCCTACCACAAACAAACACATACATATATACATAACTTATTTACTTACTTACTTACTTACTTACTTACACACACACACACACACAAAACAAATCAACCACACGGACAGCTGAAAAGCAGCTCGTCCTGAAACTTCAGCTGTAAAATGAGCCAAATGGAATTAACGAAGGCAGGCATCAACACTCAACCTTCCTGGGCCCCTTGTGGGTTCCACGGGAGTCTTAAACTAATTATGTTTCTCCTAGCCTCCCCCCTCCTCCCCCACCCCCCAAAAAGTTGGTCAGACCGACCTCTCTATCCATGCACCATTCCGCTAATCGAAAAGTTTATACAGGCATTCTGTGTTTATGCCTGGAACATCGGGGGCGCCATGGCCCGAAATATGCACGTTTCTAGGTTGTCTGCGAGGCTCTACTTATCTGCTGTTTGTGTCATTTTATATTTAAAGTTACTATATATTAATATATACATGCATTTATAAATAATACATATATATATTAATGTACATATATATATATATATATATATATATATATATATATATATATATACATATATATATATATATATATACATAATTATAAATATATATAAATATATATATATACATACATATATACACACATGATTATAAATATATATATATTATATATATATATATATATATTTATATATATTGTATGACATACATACATACACATATATATCATATATACATGTATATATATATATATATATATATATATATATATATATATATATATATATATATATATATGTATACATAGATATACTCGCACATACGTGTGTTTGTGTACAATGACAGTTTTGTCATAACACGTCACTTTTTTATGCTATCAAATATTAATCCAAAAATACCTGTTTATTTAGAATTCATTTTACACTAGGAATAAATTACCACCAAACAGAATTTCATTTAAAAGCATCTGCTCCTGCCAGGACTCGAACCCACGCCATTTGGGTTTGATAAGAGGTGACAGTGACTCATCCAATAAGCTATCACGAGAAATACAAATTAATTTCGACTCTGCTGTACATTTTCCTGAAGAATTCAGGTTCTGTAATCATAATTGAAATCAACTTATCTGTACCATGATATCTAATAGTTAAGTTACAGATGGCTATTTCATGTCAGGGTTTGTCGCCCAGTTAACAAGTGACTTTTTTTTCAATCTCAAGCATTAAGTCACAAATAACCTTTAACATCGAGTTCACTTTGCCTTGAGACTATGTATATCAATCATTGCATGCGCGCACTAGCGTCCTGAAAACACAAGTCATATATACTAGAGCAGTTGTTCTCAACCTTTTTTTGGCCCATGCACCCTTCCACCAGATGTCACCCCGGCCCCCTTCCAAAATTGTCTGCCTGAAAAGGTGCAGTCCAAATAATATGCATATCATACTACGGTAAAAATCCTTGGTCACAATTCCCTCCCCCCCACCAAAACTAAGGGGAATTCCCCCTGGCTTATTCAGGTTGAGAACCACTGCACTTGAGGTACATGTTAGGTATTATTAGGTTTGTCCTCCTCATTCGTGACGTGAGGTTCACCCGAAATGCTACAACAACAATTACAAGACTTCAAGAAAAATCTGTTTATTGTTCATACTTGCGGAACTGAAGGAGAACGTATAAAATTCTGCAGTAGCGACGATAACACTCGTTAAAAGGAAATCGCTGAACTGAATTAAATACAGAATTCAGTCCAAAGGCCAAGCACTGGGACCTATGGGGTCATTCAGCGCTGAAACGGAAATTGACAGTAAAAGGTCTGAAAGGTGTAACAGGAGGAAAACCTCGCAGCTGCATTATGAATCAACTGTTAAGAGAGGGTGGAAAGTTAGATGGAAGAAAGATAATATGAAAGGAGGTACAGTAAAAGGAACAAAAGGGGTTGCAGTTAGGGGCCGAAGGCACGCTGCAAAGAACCTTAAGTAATGTCTACAGTTCACCGCATGAGGTGCACTGACGTCACTACCCCCCATGGAGAAAAGGAAATTATTGTCCGCAGTTATATTTTTCTTTATACAGTAAGTATATACAGTTCCTATTCTAAGGTGAAAGATTTGACAAGGAAATTACTGTCCAAACAATGTTTTTCTTTTAACTACAAGCCGTTGCTATTATAATGTGAAAGGTTTATCATTGTTATCAATCATTTTCTGCCCTTGAAAGAATAACTGTCTCTCGAGACTGCTTATCCTTTGTATAAATTCCGAAGCAGACACCTTAATATTCGTGAAAAGGAAATTATTGCCGGCAATAATGCTTGATAATGCTTACCCATAAAGTTATTTACCGTTGCTATTCTAAATTGAGAGCATTTCCTGTTATCATTTATTTTCCTTTCTTGAAAGACCAATGCTCTCCCAAGATCGCTTATCCTTTTGTATAAAATCTGGAGAAGTGACCATAATATTCTACAAAGAAAATTATTGCCCGCAGTAATGTTTTTCGTTTAACTATATACCGTTGCTATTATAAAGTGAAAGGTTTATCATTGTTAGCAATTATTTTCTGTCCTTGAAATTGTCAACCAATTACGATACCTTCACCTCGCATCCATCAATGACGTAATCTTCATCGGAACCCGGCAAATGACGTCAACTTCATTGGAACTCGGCAAATGACGTAATCTTTATTCAATTCAAGCCACTGACGTAAAATCTCCCAACTCATTAACAACAACTACAAAAGCCACTGACATTGTCGGCGACCTTGAGAGGTCAGCCTCAGACACAATGAGTCTGACTCATCGAAAAATAACCCGATCTCTCTCCTCGTGTCATGTCAAGGATGACGTCAACACTCGCACTCGAGAGTTCCTCGGCCACTCGAGACGCCCTCCAGCCACCATTCTCGCCGAATACAAAAGGGGCGGCTTTATAGGTCGTCATAAACATCCCCCTGGAGTCTGGCGTCAATTTTTTTTTTTTTCATTCGCTGGCGAATCGCACGCACAGAACTCGTCATGGGCTTACACATGCAATGTACATATGAATGTATCAACCTAACACAATTATGCATGCAAGCACGCAAGAAATCTAAACAGTCCGCTGGTACAGTGGTTAGTGTCGTGGAACGCCACTCAGATGTCATGAGGTCGCGCCTGTATCATGATCAGTTACTGCCGCGGTGTGGGGTCTGTGGTGGGAGGTTGATACCTTTTTGGAAGCTTGAATTTCAAGTCAATGGCCCCGTAGGCTTGTTCCATATGAATAGGGTTCATCTACTGAATAACAAGTTTCTGTTTTAATCTCTGGCGAACCCCACGCACACAATTCGCCATGCAAATATATATCTGAATGCATCAACCTAACACAATCATGCATGCAAGCATGCAAGGAACCTGATAGTCATGGCGACATTCAAACTTTTAATTAGTAAATCGTGGAAGAACCTGTTGTGTACAAAACTTCCACAACATTAACCTTTCACGTTCTAACCTCTATTTTTATTTGTTTCTTTTTCTCTCTCAACTTTTTCTTGACCACCCTGACAAATTTCCTGTCTACTTGTACTTATCTTCTACCTGGTCATGCAACTGCATCTCAATTTTCTTTTTATTAACTTCACTATACCACTCCCCTCATTTCCTCATTCTGCTGCTTACTGTTACACTTTTATTCCAGAATACCCACAAACACACACACACACATATATACAATACATATAATACAGCCTATATAATATACATATATATATATATATATATATATATATATATATATATATATATATATATATATATATATATATATATATATATATATATATATATATATAGAGTGGGAGTGTGTGTGCGTGTTATTTGAGTGATAGCGGATCTGCCCATTAAATACATTTAAAACATCGCAAACAGCCTCTACACAGAACCTGAGAGGAAGTGACGACTGACACATTCTACCTGACACTTTCTGTAAAGAATCTGCACCGAAAAGAAGTGTGACACCAAGAATTAATTCAAGAGATTGAGCTGTATTAATTCAAGTACTGAGCAGAATTATTTCAAGATACTGAGCAGAATTAATTCCAAGATATTGAGCGACAAACAAGTAATTGATAAACGGAAGGCCTGCAATTTAACATAACCAAGGAAGAATCTGGAATGGGACTATACCAACGATTCTCCGTCAGTGACCTTGGTAGTTGTAACGCCGTAAAACTTATGATCCATTAATAAATCTTTACCAACGGCACTAGGACAATTTGTGCTGGTATAGGTAAGGGGGCTAATAACGTCATCTTCGACATACGGTATTTAGCAGCAATGGGTCACTGTGAAACCCAAGAGGCCAATTACAGAACAGAACTTTCAAAAAGACATACAAAATTACCAGGAAAATATATGACGTACTTAGGTCATACCACACTCTCTTTCCGGGTTATAATAAAATATTCTGAGAGGTTACTACTTATTTACACACCAGCCTCCGAATCCTGAATATTGTTCTGAAAACCATTTAGGAAATTTTTTATGTCACAACAGAACGGTTCCAGGTCTCGGCGGCTCATTTAGGAATACCAATGCGCCAGTTGCTTTTACCACCTTTAGAAAAAACTGGGAAATTTTTGTTGAAAGAAATGGAACAATTCCAACACAAAAGGAGGAAAACTGTCTTGTAACCAACAGATATCAGAGGGTTTCGTAAGCCCAATGAGGATTATTAATATTTCACAGGGATGCCAAGGAATGAAAAATTTTAGGGAAAAAAGTCACATTAACATGAACAATATTAATATTGTTCAAGTCATGCAAGAAAATGAGAGAGAGAGAGAGAGAGAGAGAGAGAGAGAGAGAGAGAGAGAGAGAGAGAGAGAGAGAGAGAAAAAAAGTGCATATTGTTGATCACCTTGAACACGATAACAAACAGCTATGCCACACAAACACACCGTATGTGAGGGGACATGTTCTTACTGTAAATGCTACGGCACACACGCAATTTATTTCCCCTTCAGACCGTCGACTTATCACGCAATCTAAAGCATCTGTGTCAAACTAATAAAACAAAACAAAAATAAAAAAACTATTGGGTATATATATTTTATTGTGAGCAGGAGTAAAGTTTCGACTGCAAATGGAAACAAGGAAGACGGAGTAACGAACCTTAATGCAGACCGTGGGAAATTATTCGAAATGTAGTTCTTCATTGGAAGGGTGGGTAGAGCTCTCGGCTAGCACGCTGTTGGCCCAGCGTTCGAAACTCCGACCGGCCAATGAAGAATTAGAGGAATTTATTTCTGGTGATGGAAATTAATTTCTCGTCATAGTGTGGTTCGGATTCCACAATAAGCTGTAGGTTCCGTTGCTTGGTAACCAGTTGGTTCTTAGCCTCGTAAAATAAGTCTAATCCTTCGGGCCAGCCTTAAGAGAGCTGTTAATCAGCTCAGTGGTCGGGTTAAACTAAGATATACTTAACTTTATTCAAAATGTAACTTGCAATGGAAGAATGAAAAGAATGATCAGATTCTTCTCGGATGGTTTGGTCATGTGGAAAGAATGGGGGATGACGGGTTGATGAAAAATGTGTAAACTCGAAATGTTAAAAGGGGACAGGAACAGAAGGCCTAGGAAGCCCTCGACAGAAGGCGCAAAAGTACATGGGAGGTTCACGCGAGGGTCAGTTTGAATGGAGGGTTCGACTCGCTGTTGAAGAGCATCCTGTGTAAGATTATGAAGCAACTAATGATGTGGAAGTTTTCTGCAAAAGGGGTTCATCCATGTTATGATTCGGCAGTTAAAAGTATGATTGTAACATTTTTCTTGGGATCCACCTCTTATAGGAAAACAGCCTGGTGTTCAACATTATATATATATATATATATATATATATATATATATATATATATATATATATATATATATATATATATATATATATATATATATATATATATATATATATATATATATATATATATATATATATATATATATATATATACATATATATATATATATATATATATATATATATATATATATATATATATATATATATATATATATATATATATATATATATATATATTCCTCATTGGACGGGTGGGTATCGTTCTCAGATAGCACTCTGCTGGTCCCGCGTTCGATTCTCCGCTGGCCAATGAAGAAGTAGGGGAATTTATTTCTGGTGATAGAAATTCATTTCTCGTTATAATGTGGTTCGGATTCCACAATAAGCTGTAGGTTCCGTTGCTGGGTAACCAATTGGTTCTTATACATGTAAAATAAATCTAATCCTTCAGGCCAGCCCTAGGAGAGCTGTTAATCAGCTCAGTGGCCTGGTTAAACTAAGGTGTACTTAACTTTATGTATACATATATATATATATATATATATATATATATATATATATATATATATATATATATATATATATATTTTATATATATATATATATATATATGTATATATATATATATATATATACATAATAATAATAATCACACATTATGTATATATATATATATATATATACACACAATACATGTATTTATATGCATAGGTATATACTGTATAACATTGCATCAAATCAAACAATGCGCTTTGCTAGGACAGTTCAAACATCATGAATAACTATCCCACGAGAGATCTGCTATACAGACAAAAAAGAATCAGATTGGTACAGTGCCATCCACCCCATAGTAATTAAACAATCATTACTGAAAACGTTAAAAAAAGACCTCGGTGACGATCAATATAAGAATATTTATTAACCTAGAACATGTAGCGTTGCATGTTGCTACCTAATTGTAGCTCGCCAGAAATAAAACGAGTGGTTAGAAAAAAAATTCTCCAGATTGATGGATTACCCTTATACGTAGTAAATGAGTTTTGGAATGTGCCACTGCAATAAACAGTAAATAAAAGTGGTTGCCCGCATGTCTCTTGTTCAAGGTCATGCACAGACAGTTGGATAACGCCATGTACTTCAATGCACGATGATCTTTATACTAAGAAATATAGAATTTAGACCAAAGTCCAGGTGCGAGGACCGATGAGGTTACTCAGCGATTAAAGAGAAATTGAGAGTAAAGGAAGTGTTAAAGGTGTAACAGAAAGAAAAGGTTCTTCATTGGAGGGGTGGGTAGAGCTCCCAGCTAGCACGCTGTTGGCCCAGCGTTCGACTCTCCGACCGGCCAATGAAGAATGAGAGGAATTCATTTCTGGTGATAGAAATTCATTTCTCGTCATAATGTGGTTCGGATTCCACAATAAGTTGTAGGTCTCGTTGCTAGGTAACCAGTTGGTTCTTAGCCACATAAAATAAGTCTAATCCTTTGGGCCAGCCCTAGGAGAGCTGTTAATCAGCTCAGAGGTCTGGTTAAACTAAGATATACTTAACAGAAGGAAAACCTTCCATTTGTACTATGAAACAATTGTTAGAGTTGGTGGAAAAGTATACCTTAGTTTAACCAGACCACTGAACTGATTAACAGCTCTCCTAGGGCTGGCCCGAAGGATTAGACTTATTTTACGTGGCTGAGAACCAACCGGTTACCTAACAACGGGGCCTACAGTTTATTGTGGAATCCGAACCACATTATACCGAGAAATGAATTTCTTTCACTAGAAATAAATTCCTCCAATTCTTCATTGGCCGGCCGGAGACTCGAACGCGGGCCCAGCAGAGTGCTAGCCGAGAACTATACCGACCCGTCCGACGAGGAACCAGAGATGGTGGAAAGTCAGATGGAAGAAAGAGAATGCGAACGGAGGTACAGTTAAAGAAACGAAAGGGGTTGCAGCTAAGAGCCGAAGGGAAGCTGCAAAGAACCATAAGTAATGCCTACAGCGCACCGCGTGAGGTGCACTGACGGCACTACCTCCCTGTGGGGCTTGGTACCGAGGTTAAATGAAATCCCTTTAACCATCTGCAAGGGGCTGTAATGAACAGGTAAGCTCGATACATAAACAAACAGACCTAGATTACCTCATTTCATGTGCATCTATGCACGGCAATCTACCTTTGTACCAAGAGTTCCTGGACCCTATCAACCATTTATGAGCTACAACGACAAGGCAAGTGTGACGGACTGACGCAAAGACAAACGCAGAAAGACACAGGGATAATTCCCCTTCATGCTTGTCTGCATGACACCCAGCTCTTAAGCCAAGATCGAAAACCCTGCAACCCTCTAAGAGCAATTACGATGACAACGTAATTATAACAAACAGACTGAAGAACATGCAGGCGAATGAATCCCCCATCATGCACAAGCATGCATTAAATTAAGGTCTACTCTTACAATAAATTTGACCCAAATCCATTGAGCCGTGCAGGAGAAGACTTTGTACTTACAATGTAAGCGTGACAGATACACCTACGAACACCCATACAAAGAGACGGACCGACAGACGAGAGACAGATTGACAGATTGACAACTGAGGGAAAAACTAGCAGGAGAGAGAGAGAGAGAGAGAGAGAGAGAGAGAGAGAGAGAGAGAGAGAGAGAGAGAGAGACATACTGAGGGAAAATTAGCAAGAGAGAGAGAGAGAGAGAGAGAGAGAGAGAGAGAGAGAGAGAGAGAGAGAGAGAGAGAGAAGGTTGACACTGAGGAAAAATTAGCAGAAGAGAGAGAGAGACAGAGAGAGAGACAGAGAGAGAGATACCGGATGAGGAAATGTATTAATCTTTTTCTAATGATTCAAGTCAGGAATTTCTCTCATTAGTTGCTCTCGAGGGTTGTTAACACTGGTTAATGACATATTTGTCGCTGACCTTATACCAGGGATTATTTATAACTAACGAGACAACGCACAAGTAAATGGAGAGAGAGAGAGAGAGAGAGAGAGAGAGAGAGAGAGAGAGAGAGTTTCCATGCGAACATATCCTCTCATAAAATAATTAAACATGAGAAAAAGAGGGAGAAGTAAGATAATCTTTTCCGCAATATAATATAAAGAGAAAATGTGCTTAATGAGACGAACCCCTGAATAATCCTTCTGTTTTGGATTATTTAAAATGTGCTGATACACAGAGTGAGAGAGGGACTTTTATATAATTATCATTCACCCGTTGTAAAACAGAGAGAGAGAGAGAGAGAGAGAGAGAGAGAGAGAGAGAGAGAGAGAGAGAGAGAGAGAGAGAGAGAGAGAGAGAGAAATTTTAGTTAACGAGAGAACCTTACAAATAAATGGAGAGAGAGAGAGAGAGAGAGAGAGAGAGAGAGAGAGAGAGAGAGAGAGAGAAATTTAGTTAACGAGAGAACCTCACAAATAAATGCAGAGAGAGAGAAAGAGAGAGAGACAGAGAGAGAGAGAGAAATTTTAGTTAACGAGACAACCTCACAAATAAATCCAGAGAGAGAGAGAGAGAGAGAGAGAGAGAGAGAGAGAGAGAGAGAGAGAGAAATTTTAGTTATTGAGAGAAGCTTACAAATACACGTAGAGAGTTAAAGACTGATAAAAATGTATTGATACGTAGAAAGATGAAGACAGAGAAGTTTTAGCTAGTGAGAGAACATTACAAATGAGGGTGAAAGCTTGAATATTGATAAAACCGTATTGATACAGTGAGAGAAGAAAATAAATCTTGTAATACATATGTAAAAATACGGTATTTCCTTATCACTTACTAATCATTTTTCTTACTTACAAAATTAATGAGTCAACCAACGAGCAACTCTGCATTTGGTTTTACAAGCACACGTGACCACAGTCGCTGGGACGCCACACACGGAAACATAACAATCAACAGATCAGCATTACGTGTTATACAAAATGTAACCTAAATTTCTCTTGAAGTTGTTCTATCAACTTTCCAATTCATAAAATGTTGACCGCAGTTAAACAAATATAAAGCATTTTCTCGGTATATATAAAACACCGACCTGTGACCTCCTTAATGAAAATGACAGGTGGCCTTTTAAAAGCGACCCTGACCTGTGACCTACTTAAAAAACCTGACCTGTAAACAAAGCATAGTTACGAAGTGCATCTGCAGTCTCAGTTTATAACTCCCCGTTCAAAATAAATAAACGAATATTTAGATGAAAATTGGGACAAGAAACAGAACCGCAAAACCATGAAGATAAATGAGAAGCACGAAGGAAGACTAGCAAAAAAAATAAATAAAAAATACAAAAAAAAACATACAAAAAAACTTGGATCATCTCATCATTTCAGTTACATACGGCCCATTCCCTTCTTTTTCGAGAGGACTGCGAGTTTAATAATGAAACATCAACAAAAGAATAATGGGAAAGGCGAAATGTAAACACGTGCATAAAAAGAGATATGTGGGTCGACTCTTCATTGCAATGACACAGAGGGGTAGCCGAAGTTCATCTGACACAAAGATCTGACACAAAGGCAAGAAACACGAAACCAGGTTGCAAACCAGGTTATAACCTGGTCATTTTGACAAGGGGATGTGAAACACGGTTATAACCTGCACAATTTGACAATAGGATATCTAGGACCCCCTAACCTCCCGTGTACAAAAAATAATAGTAATAGTTATAAGTTTAAATAAAAAAAAACGCTTAATAAACAGAGCTCACTCACCATTTTGAAAAAAAGATATCTATGACCTAATCTACCTTGTACAAAAAGAGAAAGACTGTGATCTACCTTGTGGGAAAAAATAATAGTAATAATCATAAAATTCAATGGGAAAAAAGATCCAAGTTCTTACACCGCTGCAACAATAAAAGTGGTATAAAGGAAGAAAGAATTCCTTTGTCAATAGAGAAAGACTTTCCTTTTTTTTTTCCTCACAAACGCCTCCCCTCGAGGGCAGAATGCATTTATTTGTAGGACAAGGCGAGGGTCAACGAAATAAAAAGCTTATTGTTTTTTATATTTTTCTCGTACCCACGGCTGTGGACATCAAAGGCGACTTCCCCACAAAACTCCAATTGGGTGTTTTGAATCAGCGTGGGTTTTATGGAAGTGACAACTGAAATGTTTTACGAAACTATTGAATATTAATCTTATTTAAATTAATCTGCTTTTTTAGGAAGAAATGCTGTTATGTCAACTGACACGTTTAAGAATATTCAAAGCCGAAACTTTATTTGCATTGAGACAACTGAGAAGCTTAGACATGTTTGAAATTAGTTTTGCATTAAAATGACCTTGTTTTACGCAGTAGTGATATAAAACTGTCAGTTGAAAGGAAAAAAAATGTTACTAACATGTTCGAATTAGCTTCGTTTAAAACGCTGAAATCCAGTACACCATTTCTATTTACTTAAGTTTTGATGCAGAAAGTATAGAAAACCGCCAACTGAAATGTTATATTATATTAAACATTAATATCTCATCTCCTTCTGCCTAGTTTTATTCAGAAATGTCGGAACACTAACAAAAATAAACGTTTAAAAATAATAAGTCAATGTCTCCGCTGTACGTATATGTTGCGCAAATTATTCGAAAGATATAAATACACACACGCGCACGCGCATGCACACACACACATACACAACTACCTTCACAAACAGTTTCAATTCCAGATACAGTTCATTAATTAAAATGGTTCGCCAGCATTATTGCTAAGCAAACATGGCCAGCGAACAGAATGGTTCCGTCTGGGAAATTAAAGATGATTCACCTTGGCCCAAAATATTAATGGAGCCAATATCAATCACGATTTAATAAAATTGAACGGCAGTTTGTAACTTGCACATGAAATAATTACTGAACAGCAAATTAAGGAATCGTTCTAGAAAATATTTCACCAGGATATTAGTTAACAGTAGTCTATGAAACAAATGACGAACCTAAGAACGAGGTTTGTCGGAATGACTATAAATAAAAATTTTTTAATATCATAACCAGGCACAAGACGGGAGCAAACTTGAACAAATACAATGAAAATAATTTACAACAGACTCACCAACGACACCAAAAGTCATACCGGCGCCCCATTAAAAGAAGAACATCACTCCGAACATTAAATTACAATTGCAGAATGGTACAGCCTAGGAAATTGAAGGGGGAGCGTAGTTCCAGGTCATCCCAATGATTTCCATTCCAGTAATATTCATCCATTTAGGCGATTCGGGGAGGTATTGAGGATTGTCCCCTCACGCGGAATTGACTTCCCAAGGATATAACGCTATTACGGACCTGGGAGAGGGCAATAACGATGCACAGTTTCATTAAATGGATTGTCTCGGGTTGTCTAATTAAAGCCGTGTTTAAATCAAGAGCCTACTTCGCCAGTTCCTTATATCCGTCAGCTTTCTTGGCATAATGCAGAGGCTTTACGTAAGATAAATCACAGTTATATATCAGGTTACCTTAGTTTGTTTAAGGGGGTTGGGGAGACAACACTGGATCTGATCAAGACCTTGATGGGTGGAATGGAACGTAAAATTCAGGCCAAAGGCCAGGCGCTGGGACCTCTGAGGTCATTCAACGCTGGAAGGGAAACTGAGAGTAAAAAGGTTTTAACGGTATAACAGGAGGAAAATCTCGCAGTTGCACTGTGAAATAATTGTTAGGAGAGGGTGGAAAGTAAGATGGAAGAATGAGATAATGAACGGAATGAAAGGAGTTGTAGCTGGGGGCCGAACGGACGCTGCCAAAAAACTACTAATGCCTACAGTGCACCGCGTGAGGTGCACTGACAACACTACACTACACACGTACGGGGAACCTTGATGGGTGACCAACTGATGGATGTCTGACGTCCATGGAACATCAATTTACGACTCAGAATACTGAGGATTGCAACTTCACATGGAAATGGCACCCCATGGCTATAATAATCTTATAGCTAATTGAGCGCATAATTAGGAAGCATCGTTTAATTAAACAGAATCTCCCTGATTGCATACCTGATTAAGCCAATGTATGAATCAAGTTCTCTCGTTGCAAATTCCCTGAATACTGACGATTTAAACGTAACGTCTATGTTCGCTTAAATATACATAAATCATAATTCTATTTCGTGAAAGTCAATCGTTTCCAAGGGGTACTGGTAACAACCTGGATGGGTGACCGACATTTTATGATAGTTGTCGATTTACAACTGGTAATAGGTGTAAGGAGTCCGACAGGAGAGGCAATAGATCACAAAGACGTCCAAAAGCCAGCAGACTGCGCGAGTGTAATTTCGCCGAGAAAGAGAAATGCCTTGACTAAAGGCTTCTTTCCGAGCGAAGGTCATTCTGCATTGGCCTCGGCATCCAGGAAATCTCTTTTCTAATTGGCTGGATTCAGAGGATATGCCATTTGTCTGGCATCTCTCTCAGAGAGAGAGAGAGAGAGAGAGAGAGAGAGAGAGAGAGAGGATATGCGATTTGTCTGTTATCTGCTGAGAGAGAAAGAGAGAGAGAGGCGCCATTAGTTCGGTATTTGCCGAGAAGAGAGAGAATGAGAGAGAGAGAGAGAGAGAGAGAGAGAGAGAGAGAGGTCATTTGTCCGATTTGTTGAGAGAGAGAGAGAGAGAGAGAGAGAGAGAGAGAGAGAGAGAGAGAGAGAGAGAGAGAGAGAGGATATTTCTGTTATCTGCTGGAGAGAGAAAGAGAGAGAGAGGCGCCATTAGTTCGGTATTTGTTGAGAGAGAGAGAGAGAGAGAGAGAGAGAGAGAGAGAGAGAGAGAGGTCATTTGTCCGGCATTTGTTGAGAGAGAGAGAGAGAGAGAGAGAGAGAGAGAGAGAGAGAGAGAGAGAGAGAGAGAGAGAGAGAGGATATGCGATTTGTTTGTTATCTGCTGAGAGAGAAAGAGAGAGAGAGGCGCCATTAGTTCGGTATTTGTTGAGAGAGAGAGAGAGAGAGAGAGAGAGAGAGAGAGAGAGAGAGAGAGAGAGAGAGGTCATTTGTCCATTTGTTGAGTCTGAGAGAGAGAGAGAGAGAGAGAGAGAGAGAGAGAGAGAGAGAGAGAGAGAGAGAGAGGATATATATGATTTGAGAGAGAGAGAAAGAGAGAGAGGCGCCATTAGTTCGGTATTTGTTGAGAGAGAGAGAGAGAGAGAGAGAGAGAGAGAGAGAGAGAGAGAGAGAGAGAGGAGAGAGAGAGGTCATTTGTCCGGCATTTGTTGAGAGAGAGAGAGAGAGAGAGAGAGAGAGAGAGAGAGGATTTGTCTTTGTCTGTTATCTGCCGAGAGAGAGAGAGAGAGAGAGAGAGAGAGAGAGAGAGAGAGAGAGAGAGAGAGAGAGAGGTCATTTGTCCGGCATTTGTTGAGAGAGAGAGAGAGAGGATATGCGATTTGTCTGTTATCTGCCGAGAGAGAAAGAGAGAGAGAGAGGCGCCATTAGTTCGGTATCTATTGAGAGAGAGAGAGAGAGAGAGAGAGAGAGAGAGAGAGAGAGAGGCCATTTGTCCTGTATCTATTGAGAGAGAGAGAGAGAGAGAGAGAGAGACGCCATTAGTTCGGTATCTGTTGAGAGAGAGAGAGAGAGAGAGAGAGAGAGAGAGAGAGAGAGAGAGAGAGAGAAAGGATACACTATTTGTCTGTTATCTGCTGAGAGAGAGAGAGAGAGAGAGAGAGAGAGAGAGAGAGAGAGAGAGAGAGAGGCCATTTGTCCTGTATCTATTGAGAGAGAGAGAGAGAGAGAGAGAGAGAGAGAGAGAGAGAGAGAGAGAGAGAGAGAGGATATGCGATTTGTCTATTATCTGCTGAGAGAGAGAGAAAGAGAGCTACTTGTACAAACCCACTCAATTCTACAGTAGATACAATGATTTAACCAATGGGGTTCATACCAGGTAAAAAACGATATCTTTTTAAGAGTTAATATATTTATGCCGGACCCAAGCCTGGATTAAAGCGGAGGGTTGCAACAAACCTAAGCAGTTTGGTGCAAGCAGCACTGTGTCATAATGAGGTCCGGGAGCCGCCAGAGTAAGTAATAAAAAAATTGACCGAAATCTAAAAGTGACAAAAATAAAGGTCATTCCAAAAATATTCAAAGTAATATTCGCTAAAAATAATGTATAAAAAAAATACCATCACACTAGACGCGATAACACTCGAGAAATTCATATAACAACAGTAATATCATCAACCCATTTACATAAAAATACTCTCCGAACATCGAAACGTAACTGAATAATGTTTCAGGCTCTGAAATGAAGGGAAGTAGTTTCACGTCCCCAAAATGATTTCAATTTCAGTATTATTCATCAATTTGCGAGGACCCTGGCAGATACAGAGGACTGTACCGTCACATGGAAATGGCTTCAAAAGGCTATAACAACATTACGGTCCTTTGAACGCGCAATGAGGAAGCGGCGTTTAATTAAACAGAATCTCTCTAACTGCGTATTTAAGCCAATGTTTCAATCAACTGTCTTTATTGCAAATTCACCGCGTGCTTACCATTTCTTTCATGAATGTTTGAGATCTCTGCAATATACATTAATCAAGAGCTCCACTTCACGAATACCTATCGTGGTTAAGTATTAGGTGACCTTCCCTGGGGCTGGTCAAGCCATAACTGGTAACACTCATAAAATGCATGATAAAAGGAGGGATGGGTCACTAATAACATCAGAAGAAGAAAGACAAAGCTGGGAGGAACTTGTGATGTCACGAATAAGAGAGAAGAGGGGGATAATTTCATTGTTATATTAGAAGCAAAGCAAGACCTGAATGTGGTTACGACTGAATTCACAGCTTTGGCTGATCTTTCCTAGAGAGTGACCAGGTATGTATCCACCACTGCGACGAGTTTAGTACAAGCCCGTTGGGGATTACCGTAAAAAATAAACAAAGACTGTAAATATTATAAAGATAATGACGCCAAGAAATAACATTAATCCTAGATAACGACCCCCGAAAACCCTTGGGGGTCACTACCTAGGAAAGATCCGTGGAATCAAAAATAAAGAAATTGGGAGATGGTAAACGCTGGGCTATGATGGAATCACTGGCGAGAGGATTTTAGCTGAAAATGGAATCACATGTCGTATGAAACTACACTGGTTTGTAGAATACGGAATGAGAAGAACCATAACTTGATGATTGTGCCCTGGAAGTCACCTCTATGGTACCAAAGAATGGTGACCTGACTGGATGTGGTAACTATGGAGAAACTTACTGTACATCAGCTTTGATAAAAATATTCAGTATTGCTTATTCTCAGTACACTGGAGAAAGAAGAAATGAAACGCTTGGAGATAAACAAGGTTGTTTTAAAGAAGGCAGTAATTGTCCAAATCATGCTGCGTTTATGTTAAGACATACAGTGCACAAGTGTATGGATCTTATAACGAAATGTAGTTGGAAATGAAAGAGAAGGTCCAGTCTGGAGTAAAGAAAGAAATTTGAGAGACTTGGAACGTGCAGATGCCTCTGCTGTAATCTACAAAACGCAATATTTATAAAGCTTTTCTTAACATAATGAATCACACATCTAGAGATATTAAACTCACAATAAATCTGAGGAAAAACAAATAATGAGGACAGAGTATTCACAATGGGATGAAATGATACTGAAGGGAGAAAGGATTAATGAAGTTGAATCCATCAAACATTAGGAACAATGAAATCCAATAAGGGTTCTCTTGAGTTGGAGTTAAGGAAAATCAAACAATGGCCAGGTCGAATAAAATTTGGAAATCAGACAGACTCCAACTGCAAAATCAAAGAGACTCAAACTGAAAAATCAGAGACTCCAACTGCATACGAATGTAAGATAAAGACCAGTGGTTCTCAACCAGGGGGATTTCAGAGTTTTGGGGGGGGAGAATTGTGACCACAGACTGGCAGGCTCAAACTGGCCCTAGGACCACACAAAACGCAATGTGCATCGGTCCGCATTACTGAGAGGTCACGCTGGGCTTTCTCTAAGCTAGCTTGTGTGTTTGTGTTGGTTCTTTGTTGCGTATTATTGGAAGGCACCTTTTGAGGTAGACAATTTTGGAAAGTGGGGGAAGGGGGGAATTACATTCTGACATATGGTGAAAGGGCTAAAAAAGGTTGAGAACCACTGTTATAGATAAATCAAGTCCGGTCTGCATGACAATGAAAAAGTACCTAAAAATCCTGTTAAGTCGAGAATACTGACTCGAGAAGAACACTGGGAGTCAGATGACAGGACAGAGTTGGAAATTTAACCATATGTAAATGAGATAATGATGAACGGGAGATGGAGATGCCTTGGACATGTCGGAGCTACCCAGAAAGAAAATGGTTCATTTACTGTCAGCTGGTCCCTTGCGGGCACCAGGAGAGCTGGAAGATCCACACCTAATTGGATAAGAACTACGAGACGGGAGACTGGAGATGCTGTGGAGATTGGTGAAAGATAAAGCAAAGGAGAAAGTCATGAGAAGCGGAATTTCACAGAGGTCTTATGAGCATTATCATTCCATTTCACAAATCGGCTAAAAAACAAAAATTCAAAAGGTAATTTTTCATGACAATCACCATCAAAACGACATTAAAAGGAATACCAGCATCACATACGCACAAATGTAATTATCTCCTAGCATTAAAACATAATTACATAATGGTAGGGCCCCTGAAACTGATGGGAGTAATTTCAGGCCTTCCAAATGATTTCAGTTCGATAATATTCATCAATTTACTTGAATGGCAGATACTGAGGAGTATGCAGTCAAATGGAATGGCGTCCCAAGGCTATAATCCAGGTTTAATTGAATCGAATTTCTTTGATTCCGTATCTAAACCACCATTTAAATCAATAGATGGCCCTGCCAATTCCCTAAGTTCTTGCGTATTATGTTCATGAAGTTAAATTTATTATTATATATATATATATATATATATATATAATATTATATTTTATATATATATATATGTATATATATGTGTGTGTGTATAACTGAATCACGAAAATATGGAACGTGATGAACATAAAAATAAAGATAAAATCACGAAGGAAAGAACAATGGAGTGCTGTGAGGCCTTTCGACTGTCGTCCTTTACTTAGCAGACTGAGTTAAGGATGACAATCGGAAGGCCTCGCAGCACTCCGTTGTTTCTCTTCCTTCGTGGATTTTGTCATATATATATATATATATATATATATATATATATATATATATATATATATAATGTGTGTGTGTATATAATTATATATACACATATATATAAGCTACAAGTATCGTTTAATACCCTGTTCACTATATCTCAGGAATAACTTACACCCAAGGGGTATCATAATTGATAAATGCTTCGTCATCAGTGGGATTCGAACCGCTGCCTGGTTCAGAAATAACAATGTACAATGACTTTTGACCAATGAGCCATCAAGAGAGGTATAAGGTGATATCCAGTCTGCTGCAGCCTACATATGCCTGTCGAATTCAGGTTTTTGCACTGATATTCGATATCAACCCACGTCCACTGATTATATAAATATGTATGTAAGTATATATGTAAGTGTCTGTTTGTAAGTATGTATATATATATAAATACATGTATATATATTGTTGTATGCATATATATTTATACATGTATTTGTGTGTGTGTGTGTATATATATATATATATATATATATATATATATATATATATATATATATATATATATATATATATATATATATATAAACCACAACCACACATATATATATATATACATATATATATTATATATACAGTATATACACCACAACCAAGCCAAATTACGCACTACAGACGTGACGCTAAAAGCAAACTAAGCGAACCTAACCGTCTCTGCGGAAGCAACCCTGTACAGGCTAATCAGATAACGCCATTTAAATATAATTACGAGCAGGGAGGACTTTGTATCAAAAACAAAACGACGCGGTAATTAAGCGAGTTATCTGCTGACCCAAATCCCAGGCCAATTACACCGACCGCCGCGAGTTCTACGTAATTTGAGACCGGTATTTACATAAGAGGAAAGGGTGGAGCCAAGCAAGGATTACGCGTCACTGCCGTGCCCTTTGCTCAAACTGCGACCCCAGTCGGTGATTGAGAACTCTCGGAGTTTTTGAGACTTTGAATTCTCCAATCCCTAACCGCACAGTCGTTGAATTTGAGGTACATGTAGTTTTAAAACACAAGCACATTAATGTATTTCACATACTTACCCAATAGGTCCATCAATACTTTGCTGGGGTTACCTATACTCATCAGGCGCTCAATTCTATCTTGTATGTCTCTCTCGCCATTCCTGAATATTACATTCTTTCTGTTCCACCTCTTCATCCTAATATTTGTCTCATAAATGCTCTTCGATTCTTGTGTTATCTCCAAAAAAAATTAAAACGTTCAATTCATGAGACTGGAATGGAAAATAAAATTTAGGCAAAGGCCATGCGTTGGAAACCTATGAGGTCTTCTGAAGCCATTCAGCGCTGAAGCGGAAATTGACAGTAAAGAAAGTTTCGAAAGGTGTCACAGGAGGAAAACCTCGTGGTGGCACTATGAATCAATTGCTACGAGAGGGTGGAATGTAAGATGGAAGAAAGAGAATAAGAATGGAGGTAGAGTAAAAGGAATGAAAGAGGTTGCTGCAAAGAAACTCAAGTAATGCCTACAGTGCAACATATGAGGTGCACTGATAGCACTACACCCTTACGAGGGCTTAACCTCACCGCCGTTGCACACAAGTTCCACATGGTTTTAACAACACAAGCACGTAAATACATATATAATTGCACTAACGCGTCATCAACATACTTCTTAAGGTACCCATATATATTGTAGTATCCCCTTAATGCTATCTTTCAAGTTACCTCACAATTCCTTGTTATTACAATTCTTCTCGACAATATTTGTCTTCCAAACGCTCTTTTTTTTTTTTTTTGTCGTCTTCAAAAGATTAAAGTCCAAGTAATAAATTTTATATTATTATTATTATTATTATTTTATTATTATTATTATTATTATTATTATTATTATTATTAACGCATATATCCTCAAACGAATAATAGCCATACTCCTGCAATTTTTTGCAATCCTATCGTACTTATACCAAGTAAATTATCGTGCTTTGTATTATATTGTTCTGTTCCCCATAACAAATACATTCCACACAAAACATAGATACACGATGCGTTTTATGTATCATCATTACAAGCAATATTCATGAGGCCATAAGCTACGTCATCATCCAAAGTTTAAATACAAAGTCCCTCATTTAAAAAGTCCTCTAACCTGCGTCGTAACCTGTCAATCACTTCGTTCGCAAAATTACGTTTATCCCCCAAAATTCTTTTATCGCTTCAAATATAAACGAGCAAAACCAATCAACTCAATGGGATTTTATCTTCAGTTGATGATCCGTCAATAACCCGACTCCATTATAATCGCACGGAGCTTTTGAAAGATTCGCTCAATTAAACGATCTGAATTCATTCGGTCATTATCCAATCGGATGCGATTCCGTCCCGGTAATATAAAAGAGATCATATTTAATGCCAGTAAATATTCTTTTATTACTTTAAAATTCTAAATATAAAACGGAATTTAAAGCTAAAAATTTATACGTTTTCAAACCACAGCTGGGAATCACATGACAAGTCAAATTTCTCGATTCCTGGAAGTTTTGCAAATATTTTCCTATGCACGACATACATTGGGAAATGCACCTTATGATTATCTATTTAAAATATCGGCAAAAAGATAATTAAAAAAGAGCTGTGAACGAAATCGTCTCTGCATATAATACAAAATTTTTGTAAGTCTAGAGAGAGAGAGAGAGAGAGAGAGAGAGAGAGAGAGAGAGAGAGAGAGAGAGAGAGAGAGAGAGTATCACTGAATTAATAAATAATAATCCAGTACTACACTTTACGCCATTTAAAAGCTTAAAAGATACTAAACACAAAATTTGAAAACTTATTTAACATTTATCCACAGAGCAACAAAGCCATGATTACCGGGGATGACTCCTGAAGTAGGTGACCAATCGTACTGGGGTAATCTACTTTCAACACAGGTAAATTCATGTTGGCAAACACGAGAACCCATCTTCAAAAGTTATGTCTCAGACCTCATCTACTTTCAGCATTGGGAAACTCAAGTTGGCAAACACGAGAACATCCTCAAAAGATATGTCTCAGACCTCAGCATTCAAGAGACGAGAACCCATCTTCAAGAGATGTCTCAGACATTATCTACTTTCAGCATTGGGAAACTCAAGTTGGCAAACACGAGAACCTATCCTCAAAAGATATGTCTCAGACCTTATCTACTTTAAGCACTGGGAAACTCAAGTTGGCAAACACGAGAACCCATCTTCAAGAGATATGTCTCAGACCTTATCTACTTTCAGCATTGGGAAACTCAAGTTGGCAAACACGAGAACCCATCTTCAAGAGATATGTCTCAGACATTATCTACCTTCAGCATTGGGAAATTCAAATTGGTAAACAAGAGAACCCATCTTCAAGAGATATGTCTCAGACTTGTCTTACTGACTGAAGATTGAAGACATACTTCACTCACTAACGCGTAGTAACAATACCTGCTATCTCAATACCAAGATTGAACAAGGCCTTTCTATGCTAGAAGTCCATACCGAAAGCGCTTATTATTATTTTTTTAGGACGGGCAATCCAAAATTCGTAAGCAGACTAAGCCCTATAGGAACTAGATGGGGGGAGGGGGAGCAGGAGGAGGTGGAATGTAATCCTTAAGGAGAGACATTTGCCTCTTGAAGGTTCTAAGATTCAGGGAAAGCAGAACCAGGAAGAAAATTCCAGAGCTTGACCGTGGAGAGGCTGATACAAGTCATCGTTTAAGCGCAACAAGATGATTGCCAATGACTAAATTTTCTCCTCCTATTCCATTCAGAAATTTTATTACTTCCAGAATCTGAATATCCTGCGGTTCCTCAATTCACTACTGAAAAAGAAACAGTTGTGTGCCTTCTTTGTCTTCGTGAGTAATTTCATTTTAAAAGAGCCATGCTTTTGGGCAAGTCTGTCTCAAAAGATAACCCAAGGCTCTCGAGATAAGCTGCAAGAGATTTTTCTAGAGATAATGTCCCTCTCAAATGATAAAACAGTTTTCAAGACAAACTCATAAAGGAGTTTAATCAAGAAGCAAGCAAACTGTGGTCCATTTTTTTTCGGTACACCATTTGTCTTGGAAAAACAGCCTTGTTCAGTTTAACGTAACTGGTTAACGCACTGATCGATAACCACCAACGCTTGCCAAACTCCACGGCATAAACTAAAGCTATAAGGACATGCCTTGGAGTTCCTCATCTCATACCAAACCTAATGATGAAAAATTACAACAAACTTGAGTTCACTGTGAGCTTCAAGTGGTCACAGTCCTTCAGTTAATCAGCTTATCAGATTTTTAATCACGTATCGTTGTCACTGAGCTTGAGACAATAATTAAAGTTCGTCTACTTACGTCCATTAATCAGTTCTGTGTTCAAACCGTCATTCACATCTGATCCAGCTGCACTCGGTGACAAAAAGGAAGTAAAATCACTAGCAATTAATAAAAGAACACAAAATCTTTCCTTCGTGAACAGCATTTCAACACTTTTACCGTGATTCGTGAATGAGACTCAAAAGTGTCTGACGAACAGCTAGTTGAGACGACAGCGATTTTTCCACCAATTAGTTCTACCATGTTTAAGCACTCACACCGATCCCAGGTTCAATCCCGAACAAAAGAGGAGGGGGCATAAAGTTCACGCCCCTAACTTAACAAAAAAAAAAAAAAAACGCTGGTAAAGGGACAATGACCCATAACAAAATAACTACCGAATACACTAAACGTCTTATCTTTGACCAAGCAATGTCACTAACCCCAAAGCACACAAAGCGCGATGATAAATGCTGTAATCTAACCTGATTTTTTTAACTAATAAATTACTAAATAAAAACTTAATCAAGGCAAATGCCTGGCGACTAGTTCCCCCAAAGATTAATATGTATATATAGTAGAGAATATGAACCCATTCTTTCATTTATCACAGTCTTGCTTCACCTTCACTTTTAATCTTCAGAGCGGCTTGTCTCCTGTATTCCCAGCAGTTTTAATTAACCTCAATTTGAAGGAGGCGTTTGTCATCACAGTTATTCTGTCT
>NC_089796.1:14464301-14519301 GCF_040412425.1 Macrobrachium rosenbergii | reverse complement strand
GCTGTATTATGAATTTATCTTATATAGTGTCTTTTCTATCTTCCTTATGATTCAGCTTTTTCAGGCTCAAACGATGTTAGTCATGAAACTGGCCGATATTCATGAATATCGGTCATCATAAGGAAGATAGAAAAGACACTATATAAGATAAATTCGCATAATACAGCCATCCTTTTAATAATAATAATAATAATAATAATAATAATAATAATAATAATAATAACAATAATACCTATGACCACAACATATATAATTTACACTTTACAATAATAACAATAACAATGTTTCATTTATGAAAATTTCGCTGGTCCGCTTGTATAGTGGTTAGTGCCGTGGCATGCCACTCAAGAGTTTATGGCCTTTTTTTTTTTACCTGAGTATACTTTTACCGTCATCTCCGAGCGGCCAATGAAGAATTGGAGGATTTTATTTCTGGTGATAGAAATTCACTTCTCGTCATAATGTGGTTCGGATTCCACAATAAGCTGTAGGTCCCGTTGCTAGGTAACCAGTTGGTTCTTAGCCACGTAAAATAAATCTAACCCTTCGGGCCAGCTGTTAACCAGCTCAGTGGTCTGGTTAAACTAAGATATACTTAATTTCTGCTACGCTTCAGTGACAATCTGACCTCATCCTAACTAAGAGCCACATAAGGTCTGCTGCAAGTTTTATTGACGATCTTCTATTTTACAAAGCAAGGGGTCATAACTACGCCAAACCCTTCTCCTTCCTACGTGGATATATTTCTGCCGTCACCTCCATTCACTTACTGACTCTTGGGCACCATTGTGGCCCGCTGCTGCCCACAACAGAACCTTCTGATTTCTATTGCAAATGCTATTAACGATCACCTTCTGAAAAGGCAGATATATTAACAATAGGTTTAACATTTCTCTGTCGTCAGGGCTTGAGATAAACAAGAAAGAATCAAACCTCAAGAAGAGTTTTACAAATTTCCTAAGTGGTTAGTGTCGTGGCATGCCACTCAGACGTCGCGGGTTCGCGTCTCCCCTAGGGCGATGAAAGAAAAATCACTGGCTCTGTATCATGATCAGTTATTGCTTCAGTGTGGGGTCTGCAGTGGGAGGTTGGAACCATCTTCTTTGGAAGCTTGAATTTCAAGTCAATGTCCCCCCTGTGTGCTTGTTCCACGTTAATAAGCTTCATCTACTGAAATAATAATAATAATAATAATAATAATAATAATAATAATAATAATAATAATAATAGCTGCAGCGTAAGGTCTGCGGTGTGAGGTTGAAACCAACATTCTTTGGAAGCATGAATTTCAAGTCAATGGGCCCTGTTATGCTTGTTCCACGTGAATAGGTTTCATCTACTGAAATAATAATAATAATAATAATAATAATAATAATAATAATAATAATAATAATAATAATATCCCTGAATCTCACCACCACCGGAAGGATAAAAAACCGCAACCCGATAGTTTTTCCTTGGTATCACTCTCACAGGGCCTTAAGCCATATTCCTCCGGCCCCCCAAACTTCTTTCCTCTCCCTCAAAACTTTTCACTTATCCTTCCCTCACCCTCGCAAATGGGCCCAGAGCAACCTTCTCCAACCTCATCATCCCACAATCCACTTCTTTTGATTGATTTATGTAACCTGGCATCGCAACGACTACGGCCATCAACGCCAGAGAAATGTTTTTTTTTTTTGTTTTTTTTACTGTAACGTATTTGGATTTTTATGAAATTGATTTATGAAATTTAGGCTGTTAAGTCAAGCAGTACAGTATTTTTTCTCATTCAGTACTAAAAAAATGGAGGGGGGGGATTGCAATGGATGGATAGCAAAGAAAGAGAACTAGAAAATAACAGATGAAGTACAATTGACCTAAATGTGGAACCGTGAAAAAACTCAGCTGCTGCACTAAGAAGTAATAGTTAAAGCGGCTGGACAGCAAGATTGAAGAAAGGAGACAGGAAAAGGGGTAAAGCAAAAAGCTTAAAAGTGGGTACAGGTAGGGCCGAAAGGCCGTTACAAATAAACTTTAGTAATGCCTACAGTGCACCATATGAAGTGCTGTGACGACACTAACCCTCTTCGGTGAATATCTGGATTAAAAATTATATGAAACTAAATTCAAAATCCCACTCACTGCGCACATACAACTAAAATACTTCATCACCTTGATTTCATAATCTTACTTATTCTTTTGATAAGTCTTCCAAGCACCTCAAACTGCCCCTTCCCTTTAAATCTCCCCTCCCCAAGGGTGAACCTCTTTGCTCCCTACTTCTACCCCAAAGGGGACAAGATAAATAATCAATTAGCTCTAGAAACACTCCAAGTGCCCCTCTTCCGCTTTCTTCCACGAATATGATCAGAGTGCTCTCTCTCTCTCTCTCTCTCTCTCTCTCTCTCTCTCTCTCTCTCTCTCACCCCGATCACTCAATCACTAAACTACTTTCTCGTGCCTCAGTGTGACCAAGCGTGGCTCACTGGGCACTGACTTTTGCGATGAGATTTCCATCGTCATACGCACGCCTTTGCAAGTGTCACTGGAGCGTTCATGCCAACGGCATTTATAATTTCTTGCCGGTGACCCATCCAGGCGACGACCAAACCAATGTTGCTTTCATTGGAAGACCTGTGGCGCGGTAAAGGTGCTACAGTGTATTCTCATCACACATTCCGCGAAATTTCTTTCATTAAATCACACTTAAAAATTTTCAAATTTACTCAATTCTGATAAATTATGCTTCAGTCTTTCAATACATAGAAGTACTTGAAATCTGTTTACGACTTTCAGGTAATATTCGTGTTTTGAATAATATTCCCTTCCTTAAAACATTCAAGTTTTTCAAATTATATTCAAGTATTTCAAATTATGTTCAAGTTTTAATTAATACATTAGTCTTTGGAGAATACACAATAATCTTAAAACATATTCGTCTTCCAAATTATGTTCAAGTTTTAATTAATACATTAGTCTTTGGAGAATACACAATAATCTTAAAACATATTCGTCTTCCAAATTATGTTCAAGTGCATATAATCTGAAGTACTTGGATATAATTTGGAAGACTTGAATGTGTTATAAAACAACAGAATATTTTCTAACGACTCGAATGTATCAACTAAAACTTGGACATAAATTTGAAATAATTGAATATAATTTAGAAGACTTGAATGTAATTTAAAACGACTGATTATTTTTCAAAGACTCGAATGTGTCAGTTAAAACTTGAACATACATTTGAAATAATTTAATATAATTTTGAAGACAAATTGTTTTAAAACAACTGAACATTAATCAAAACACGAATACTACCTGAGAGTCTTAAATATAATTTCGAGTATTTCTACATATTTTAAAGGATTTTAATATAATTAGAACGACTAATGCATAATCTGCAAGAACTGCGTAAATGTGTGGTATAATTATTTGCAAATGTCGCTGAATTCATTCAAGTATTAGTAAATATATGCAAGTCTATTTATTCGCCCATTTTCAAATCAAGCTGAATCAATTTACTACTTCCTTTTCACCCAGAGAAATCCGAGTGGGGTCTTCTTACGTTTGCTCTTCTTTAAACGGAACCCTTCAATTCATTATGGCAAAATTATGTCCTGATCAGATACATTAATCATTCTTACCCTTTTCTCTCCCTTCCTGTATTCCTTTCCTTCTTCAAGTTCAGTTTCGTTTTAATATGAGTCACATTCATGGGTTTACACATACATACATTTTAATATACATATATGATTATATTATATATATATATATATATATATATATATATATATATATATATATAAATATATATATATATAAATATATATATGTAGATGTGTACATATATATATATATATATATATATATATATATATATATATATATATATATATATATATATACACATACATACAGATGAATCGATACAAAACAGATCCATTGTATAGAACTAAGTCAGCAAATTGAATCTACCCAAGTCGTCAATTATTCCCTAAATCATAACTTTGTTTTAAAATGTGAGGCATGAAGCATACGCTTCTCTCTCTCTCTCTCTCTCTCTCTCTCTCTCTCTCTCTCTCTCTCTCTCTCTCTCTCTCTCTCCTCTCTGGTCTGAACATCTGCCAGTTGTACCAACTTGTGGCGGACGAGCAAAGTAATAACCACAATATTGTTAAGTAGCGTACCGAGTTCAATTTCGAGACTTTTCAAGGCTTGTCCCGACGAAATTTTTTTTTTTTTTATGAGAACTTAAAATTGGAGCACCATAAAATTAAAGAAGTTGAACAGCTAGATGGAAAGAAACCAATGAGAAAGGATAAAAATTAAATGGTAGAGAACGACGCGGGTGGGATTCAGTAACATAAAAAATTGACAGAATTTTTTTTTTTTTCGTAATCGTCAAATTCGTTTCCTCCATTTGAGGAGACGAGTTTGACGATTCATAAAAAAAAATTCTGTCAATCTCCAGATTTTTTAATGTTAATGAATCCCAGCTGCGCTGTTCTCTCTCATTTTATCTTTATCCTTCCTCATTGGTTTTTTCCTATCTAGCTGTCCAACTTCTCTAATTTTATGGTGCTCCGCATTTAAATTCATTCTCACAAAAAAAAAAATTCGTTGGGACAAGCCCTGAAAAACCTCGGAATTAAACCCGGTACTTACATTACACTACTTAATAATATTGTGGTTATTACTTTGAGTTTAAAATGGAACTAATCATCAATATAATAATTGAAAACCATCTCGATTGAAAATAAACACGCAAGCTGCACTTAAACAAGTCGGCGTCTCTT
This sequence comes from Macrobrachium rosenbergii, assembly GCF_040412425.1. Classification (NCBI taxonomy): domain Eukaryota; kingdom Metazoa; phylum Arthropoda; class Malacostraca; order Decapoda; family Palaemonidae; genus Macrobrachium; species Macrobrachium rosenbergii. The sequence continues at coordinate 14,514,523 of NC_089796.1, read as the reverse complement.
CAACACAGAGAGGAAACTTGATGGCCACCAATAATGATTCTACTAAAATCTATTATCGCCAGACATATCTTCAAACTAACGACGTGAACTATAAAGATCATTTATCTTTCGAAAAACAGCTGCGATAGTAACTACATCAATCAGCAATAATAACAATAAAAATGATGATTGATAACAAGAGGAATAAGGGTTATCCGTTCACCTCCACTTACCAACCAGCCGACAGACAAATGAATGATTTACTGTTTGTGGAAAAAAACAGCGTGGTAAAAAAATAAATACCCAGGACAACAACAACAACAACAATAAAAATATATAATTCATGCCAATAAATAAAATGGCTTTCAAATCCCCATTCAACATATCAGTCGTCCAACAATGGATTAATCTGCTATCGGTGAAAAGTGTCATTGTTTTAAAACAAAACATGAGCAACATAAGAACAATATTCAAAATAAAAGAATAAAAGTATCATTGTGTTAAACAAAAACAATAGCAACCAGAAAACAATAAAAAATAAAAAAAAGAGTGAAAAGTGTCATTGTAATAAACGAAAACAAGAGCAACAAAAAAAATCAATAACAAATAAGAGTGAAAAATGTAATTTTGATAAACAAAAACAATAGCAAAAAAAAAATAAAAAATAAAAGAGTGAAAAGTATCACTGTATTAAACAAAAAACAACAGCAACCAAAAAAAAAACAATAACAAATAAGAGTGAAAAGTGTCCTTGTATTAAACAAAACCAAAACCAAAGAAAAAAAACAATAACAAATAAAAAAATAATGTCTTTCCATTGAGCGGCCCAACCACTCAACCGGAGGAGAGGAAACAGCGGCGGCGGCGGCGGTGGTGGTGGTGGTGGTGGTGGTGGTGGTGGTGGTGGTGGTGGTCGGGAGTCGTCATCGACATTTCCCTCCTGACAACTGGTGTAAAAAAGATACCGCAGTGCGCTCAGGTGGTGGGGGTGTGGGCCCTTCACCTATTGCATTATTCACGAGTAATTAGATACACGTTATGCATTATACATCCGCTCCCTCTACTCACGTATACATCATGCCGTACCGTCGTCGGCGCTGGTGGACGAAACCACCGATGCTCATTTGGCCTTACCTGAAATGGGGAGAGAGAGAGAGACGTGATTAAATTACGAAGGAGAGGATTGTTTGTGAACTGCTAATTACGCTGGGTTTGGGATCTCAATTTGAATAGAAAATTACCTGACCCGAGATCGACTCTATCGGGGGGATGATTGGACCCCATTTCCCAAAGAATCCATTGAGCGTCTGTTGAACTAAACAATGAATTATGTATCTGGTGGTTAGGAGACTTTGGTGGGTTGCAGTCCGGGTGGAGAAGAGCATGAGTTGCAGTCCGGGTGGAGAAGGCCAACAAGCATATATATATATATATATATGAAATTTTTAGCGTGATTTATTCTTGCCAAAGGTGTTGCTCGGTATATCTCCGGAGCATTGTCCCCCAACAATTCTCCAACGGAGATTCACACACACACACATAGCTTCATGATTATATATATATATATATATATATATATATATATATATATATATATATATATATATATATATATATATATATATATATATATATATATATATATATATATACCTATACATATATATAAACATATATATATATATATATATATATATATATATATATATATATATATATATATATATATATATATATGTGTGTGTGTGTGTGTGTGTGTGTGTGTGTGTGTACACATACATATATACATATATATAATATATATCTATATATATAATTTATATATATATATATATATATATATATATATATATATATATATATATATATATATATATATATATATATATATATTCATACACGTGAGCGAACCTGTATGTAAAAACTTTGTGAATAGTTGGAAAACAAATGAACTGAAAATCGACACACAAAATTCAGCGCTTCGATCAAACAAGGCTTGAGTAAACGCTGCACCAGAGAGTAAAAACCAATAACAAACGTCATGAATTTAAATACTGCAACCCGACCCGGAAAATGAATTTAAAAGGGCAGATGAATATGAATTCATATAAATTACTATCTGGGAAATATTTATTCAACAATATGAATACGTGAATATTTGAATTCATGTGCTGCAACGCGACTCGAGGCGCCAGAATTCAACAGTACAGATAAATGTGAAGTTATGAATTCAAACGCTGAAATACAGTCCAAATTTTAACAAAATATAATAGTTGCACTAAATTCAAATACTGTAACACGACTCTTGGAGAAAGATTTTGACAGTACAGACAAATGTGAAGTTATGGATTCAAACGCTGAAATACAGTCTAAAATGTTAACAGAGTATAATAGTTACACTGAGTTCAAATACTGTAGCACGACTCTTGGAGGAAAGAATTCAACAGTACAGATAAATGCGAACTCATGAATCCAAACGCTGAAACACGGTTCAAAATATTAACAGAATAGAGCAGTTATTACAAGGTCAAGTCACGAATTCAAAAGCTGCAATGCAACGGAAAATAAATTCAATAGGACAGGCTGAGGGTAAATTCTACCTTCTGGTCTATTCCCGCAGGACGAAAGACCTCGAGAAGCATTCAAATGCGTTTAGGCTTCCGACTGAGAGATTATCTCATATCCACTGAAGGATAAAGAAGAGAGTGATCTTATTTGGGCAGAAGAAGAAGAGATAACCTTATTCCTCGGGAAGAAAGGATGAAATTTATTTACTGGGAAAGAAAATTTTTACTGCTTTTTCTTAGGGTACACAGAGAAAGACTGTACTTGAAAAATCATTCCTTCTAGTTTTCTGTAAAAGAAAACTACTGAGATGGCTTTTTGTCTGTCCGTCCGCCCTCAGATCTTAAAAACTACTGAGGCTAGAGGGCTGCAAATTGGTATGTTGATCATAAACCCTCCAATCATTAAACATAGCAAATTGCAGCCCTCTAGCCTTAGTGGTTTATTTTTATTTAAGGTTAAATTTAGCCATGATCGTGTGTCTGGCACCACCATAGGTGCCAACAAAACAGGCCACCACTGGGCCGTGGCTGAGAGTTTCATACAGCAATATACGCTGTAAAGAAAACTCGACTGCGCCGACGAAACTTCGGAGAATATTTTACTTATTTTCAAGCTGACGGTAAATGTCTACAGCCGATATCATTTACGCTAATGTGACTGGTTGCAGCGTATGCTGATTATCACCCACCAGGGGTTACAATTCAAATGTACCGGTCAATCAAGTGCAGGGCAGTAGGTTAAAAGACCGCTTCGGGATATTTAGCGTAAAAAGAAAAAAGTTATAGTGGGACTCTGATGAGTTTTTTCCCCACGCCACAACTCTGATATATTTAACAGTCAGACTCATAGATCTTCCAATAATACCAGAAAAGGCCTTTTCCTATAAAATCATTCGTATGTTTTCTCTATCCATTTTTTATCAACTACATTTTAAAGTTCAAATGTTGCTTTTTCTTTCCTATTTTATATCTCCGGTTGTTGATGGCCCCTATTCTGCCACATTTTCTACTTTTAGTTGTGTTTTGATGACAATTTATTCCTCAACTGGGCTACCTCTTTTTCTGCATCAATGACTTTCTTCACTTTTCTATTCCCTTATTTATGTTTATCTCAACGATTCAGCCACTGATGTCCCTCCTTCCTTCCCTCCTAACTATGTTTCACTGATCGCTATTCCTTCTTCCCTCCTATGTTTCACTGATGTCTCTCCTTCCTTCCCTCCTAACTATGTTTCACTGATCGCTATTCCTTCTAACCATACTAGTCAGAATCCCCTTTCCTCCATTAATCAACCCAGCTTAAGAGCGAATATCTGAACGGGGATCCATAACTTATTCCACTAGCTCAAACATAGTTTATCTCCTTATCTAACTGGTCTTTCACCAAACCTTCAATAATGTTCAAATTAAAATTAATTTTCTCCTTTTATACCAATAATTAGGGCATTCTAAGTACATTAATGAATTGCAGTCACATGCATAATTTTCTAAGACTCTTGGTAAAACACTTCATAACTAGAGTACTTCTCTTCTTCAGCAACACTGCTGACCAATGCAGCTTCCCAGACCCCTACAGCCTGTTGCAAGTTCATAAGCAATGACATCTGGGACGACTGAGGGATTAAACCAAATCCCTCAAATAATCTGCATTCTTTGGCGGTCACCCACCCTAGTACTGACCAGAGTCATTGTCGCCTAACTACACTAATCAAGAAATTAGCAGTGTACCTGACATGTCTCGCTTATTCTTCTCCTGCATTGTCATGCTTTAAAAATCTCTCCTGATTCAGTTCATTCTATTTACATGTCTTTATAGACAAGAGGAAATAGAATTTCTAGTCCTTCGGCCACTGAACGAGACATCTGAAAAATTGCTTATTATTTGACTGATTAATTTATCTTTAAAAACTTGGGTCACAGCACATTTGGCCATCGGCGCTGGAAATAATATGATTAGTCATGAATTTTCTCTATTTAAAAAATGTAAGTTACTTTTAACAGAATGGTGGAAAATCTCTCTCTCTCTCTCTCTCTCTCTCTCTCTCTCTCTCTCTCTCTCTCTCTCTCTCTCTCTCTCTCTCTCTGTTGAGTGAATGATTTACTGATATAAATGGTGGAGTCACAACCAGGAAGATGCTTAAAGCCTTGCATTTAGTTAAATAAACAATTAAACAATGAAAACAACATGTTAAAATAAAAGGTTGTAGCAAAATAAGTTATTACGATCAAGTATCTTATGATTTTTATAACAATAAATCACAAAAATATCTTCGCAATAACTGGTTAGTTTGGTTTGGCCCATCATAAAATTAATTCAGTGTTGTCAATGAGAACATTAAAAACATCAATTATGTCCGCATACATACACATGTACACTGATTTTTATTACAATAAATCACCAAAATTATCCTCGCAATAACAAGCACGTTTGGTGTGGCACCTCACGGAATAATTCAGTATATACATCAGTGGAGTAACTACGTGGGTGTGAGGGTGGGAGAGGCGGTCCGCCCCAGGTGGCACTGTCTTGGGGGCGGGGGCCGCTCTGGCATCTTTTGAACAGGTCTGGTCCGGCATAATTCTAGATTTTCTAGCATATTTCGTCTGATCGGAACACTGAACAGCGATTTATCTACTCTGCTGTTGGATAGTTAGCGATTTTTGACAACAGCAGCCCTAGTTAAATAAATGATTGAGATGTTAAAAGCTTAAAAAATGCTTTTAATTTTCACCATTTTAGTACTTTTTAGCACGGGAATGGGCCGGTTCTTTTCGAGTCCGCCCCGGGACGCATTTTCCCGAGACGTAACCGAATACGGGACCTCTCCCTGAAAAAAGCGGAACGACATATCTTAAAAACTAACCATAGAATTTTCTTGAAAATAATCTCATTATGTTTCCCACACCCAAACTAAGAAGATGTATTCCCCACACCCAAATTTAGTTAGGGTATGTTTCCCACGCCCCAATTTAGTTAGGGTATGTTTCCCCACACCCAAATTTAGTTGGCGGCATGGTAGAAAAACCGGGGCTGGTGAATTTAAGCATACATATCAGGAATTTGCGCCCCGGGCGCATATTTCCCAAGTCTGGAAGAGTATAAGGATAGGGGAAAATTAGGACCAATCAAAGCGAGCGGAGCTGATCCATGACGTCACAAGCCACGCCCTTTAGCTCCTTGGTCCCATATCCATTACTGCCAGTCACGATGCCTAAGAAAAACTTCCCAGTTTCACAGCTTATGTCTTGTATGACTTATACGTTTTAGTCAGATACATCTAAACATAATGCAACACTAATTTAACAACATAATATTCTTCAAATGAGATACACCGTGAAATATATTATGCATTATTGGCTTCTCCTCTTGGCAATAGTGGTCAGTGCCTGTTAATTCCTGCTCCAAAGTCGATATTTACTGCATAAGTAATATTTTCATTGCGAGTTTCTAAATTATATACTTGAAAATGTATGTTTAATGCCATTTATAAAGAGTTGCGATCACTCATGAATCAAACAATACACAAGATGGTAAAAATGATGGTATCTGACCTGTTTGTAGGGGAAAATAGAGAGAGAAAGTAGGCTTAACTGGCTTTCTTTGGACATATGCTATTTTCGCAGTAATGCACATTACTGTGCATTGTATAAAAGCAATATACTGGTCATTACTAGGTCATGAACAGGAATCAGACTGATATAGTCCATACTATTTACAGGGACACAGTATCAGCTTCATTCATTAAATTACTTCAAGAGCTAATGTGCCCTAATTAAGGGAAACCTATGGCACTGTTGCTTTGGCGATCTAAGTTAGCCTACTGTAACCAAATATAATTACTTGACAAACTCATCCTGTCCCAGTAGCTAATCTGAAAAGGTTGTTTTTCAAGGTGTACTTGATAGGCTGTTGTAAAAATTGCCTTTTTGAGGTGGATTCCCTTTTGATAACCTTCCAAAGAAAATGACGCTTAAGACTACATAAGTGTTGTGTGGTGCCCAACGCTTGTCACTTTGCCATTTCAGTATTGTGTTTAAGAATGTGTGTGTGTTCGTAATTACGTGTCCTGTTTAGGCAATGACATAATCTAAAATTGTGTTGTCACACGCCACCATTTGATTCACTACGTTTAACAGATATGTAGAGGTTCCAGAATATTGTGCTTTTAGTTTATTTTTGATAACGAACTTAAGAATTAGCTTGAAGTTTTTTTATGTTGATTTGAAATTTGTAAGTCAGGTCTGTGCTTTTAGTTTATTTTTGATAACAAACTTAAGAATTAGCTTCAAGTTTTTATGTTGATTTGAAGTTTGTAAGTCAGGTCTGTGTTCACAGTGATTGTGTCGTCTCGTTTCCACAATAAAACTCGAATGCAGAAGGAAGGAGCAGCTTTTGGCCTATTTTTTTGTGCAGTTGGTCAGTTATTTGGTGTCGTGTGTGTGTGTGTGTGTGTGTGTGTGTGTGTGTGTGTGTGTGTGTGTGTGTGTGTGTGTGTATGCTTTAGCTTTAGAAAGGGCTATTACTCTTATTCTTTGAACTTTGTAATTTTGGTTAGTTTGAGTGCTTTTCAGTTGTAACCCCGTTTCATTTATTTCTTATATATTTGCCTGTTTGATATGTTTAACCTTTAGCTATTAAATTAATTTTTAAGGTTAAATTCAGCACGTGTTTTTCAATGTCCTTCCATCTTATTTCATTTTCCCGTGATCATAATTTGTGAATGGTGAATATAATTTGATCAGGTAAACTTGAGTATTGAGTCCTCTAAGGTCTGAAAATCAACCCATGATTACTACTGTAGTAAGATGTATATATACAGTATATATATATATATATATATATATATATATATATATATATATATATATATATATATATATATATATATATATATATATATATATATATATATATATATATATATATATAAAGAGAGAGAGAGAGAGAGAGAGAGAGAGAGAGAGAGAGCATGCGTTCCCGTTCCTCTCGTCGTATCTCACAGACTTACGATCTGAGCCCATGTCTATAGGGACTGTTCAGTAAGTGGAAGTACTTAATTGTGGTACTATTCATTAAAAATTAATGTGTTATTCTTGTTAGTACTGAATTCGGTTGAGATAGATCTCCTGTAATTTAGAAACCGCAAAGGACGTGGTTTTGACATAATACATTGGCGTTTTGACATATATCTACACATATATCTATCTATCTATCTGTCTATCTATCTATCTATCTATCTATCTATCTATCTATCTATCTATCTCAAGGCTTCCCCGAGTGCAAGGTTGCTTTCCTGCGTCTGAACTAAAATTACCTTTATTCTATGTTTTTGCCTTCGACTTTCAAAGAAACACCAAGCGTATATAATGTATTGTACACACACGCACACCCTCACTGGTGATCCTGATGACGGAAACCGCTTCTATAAATTTTTCGCCGTAAGTGCTCCGATGACGCGAATTCCGCGCCATTCGTAAAGTTATTTTCGGGGGAAATTCACCAAAAAAAAACAGGTCATCCGGAGGAAGACGAGGACTGCGCCATTGCGCGGGCAGATCTTGTACATACAAGAAAAACGTCAACAGAAACCACATTTTCACATGTTAAACCTCTGAATGTAAAAATCGCAACGTTTCTTTTTCGTAAGAATTTACTTTTTTTATATATATATATAAGTATATATATTTCTGTCTTTCAGCAACATTTCCGTCTTTCAACTTCAGTTGCTCAATTTTTTCTGGGAACACATATTGCTTTACGTGGGCTATTTATAGTAAATTTATTCAGCTTTCCATTGCAATTTCAATATTTTCTTTGCGTTATGCATTACCGAGTAATTACGAAAATGCGAGAAATGTCAGTGAGTGCGTGAATAATTTTTGTACGCGTTTGTGTATCTGTAAATAACTTCAGTGTAGTATTATATATCATTCGAAACGGGCCATTCTTTGTATTTTAGCTGAACGTAACGGCAAATAAAAATATCAACGTTTCTATAATTTTAGCGAACAATTGACTGTACGCAAAACTTGTCTTTTGAGCTTCAATTGCTCAACTATTTACGCAAACACATTAATTTTAGGCATTATATAATGTATTCATTCAGCTTTCCATCATCCGCATTATTTATTACCGAGAAATTTAAAATGTCAGCAACGTTGAACGCCGTTTAGCACTTTATCAATAACTTCAATCTGCATGTATTATATATCATCCGAACGGCCAAATCGTGTGAAAGCAAAAATGTAAAATATCAACGTTTCTATATAATAGTTGCCGCATATTTTCGTAGAAAGAAGAGAGAAAAAGATTGTCCGGTAATCTAACGACAATTGTTCAGTTTTATTCCAACAATACATATATCTTTATTTTGTGCGTTTTATAGGAAAATTTATCCAGCTTTCTAATGCCAATTTTATTTTTTTCTATCGTTATTCCTTACTTAGTACGATACGAAACGTCAACATAAGTAGGTTGGAAAATCTGAAATTGCACTCCGTGAAAAAATTAGCATTTTTTAATCGGTAACAGCTAATTAGCAAACACATTTATAGCAAACGATTCATTCCATGTGAAAAGTTCAAACATTCCCACACAATTTACGTGTCAAATAAACTCCACAAACCTAATTATTATATTTTAGTGATTATTTAAAAAAAGTCTACGAGTTTCCTTAAAAACTTCGTCATTTTTTTCTATTATTTCTAAGCCTTGCAAAGATTTCCTGAACTTTAGGAAAAAATTCAATCATTTTGCTTCCAAACCAGGCGTATATCGGTTATAGTTGACGTATCGGTTTTTACAAAGAAACTTTCGGCGCGAACCCTTTCTCAACGGCATAGTCGCCTACGGTAGCGTTACAGGAACCCCCATAAGCACAAGAGGCTCAATAAGTCATGTTAAAGTGGTAAACAAAGCACTTAATAAACCATCTTTTGTAATAATGTGAAAACCCACGTATCAAAGACGCTTTTAATTTCGATGTCCTGCTAGCAAATGTGAACAAAGATTAAGAAAAGATGGAAAATCTGTTGATGATTCTCATTAAAAAAATAAATCGCTATTGTAAATTTGTACAGTACTCCAAGATGACCACTTTTAGACAAGTCTGCGAGAAAATTTAACTTTGCAAACTGAAAAAGACATAGACATGCAGCCAAGCTGCCACTCTCATCGTAATGTCTAGGTAGACGCATATGTTTTTGCGATTAGCGAAGTTAAGCTGCTTTGGGTTTAAAATCAGTAACTGGGTGGGTGACCGTCACCGAAGCCTTGTTTTATGCTCGTATGAAAAGTGTTGCTTAGTTTCATTATGAGAATGTGTTATGTATGTAAATATACACAAATAATTAGTAAAATGAGAGAACTGAATTCTGTGGTGGACTGGAATCCACACATCAACAAGAAATCGCCTTAACCACTTGCTTATAATACGAGAACATGGGAAGGGTTCGACGTCACCACCGACTTCAGTTTTTTTTAATTCTTCGTTTTATAAATTTTTCGTGTAGATTTGCATCCATATATAGAATATAGTCTCATAATGAAAGAAAAGCCTTTTAAAATCCGAGAGAGAGCATACAAGAGGAATCAGTCGCGGTCACCTTTCCAGAGTACTGACCACACCCAACCTGCTTAACTTCGCTGATCGTCAAACAGCAGTGGCGTCTGCGTTAAAACGCCGATATGACGCAAAATGAAGGTTATTCTATCAAATAATATATTTATATCATGAACTATCTTGTGCGGCTGTGAAAAATTCCGATCGTATAGGGGAAGGCCTTATACGACCAGTATTTCATTGATTTATGGTCACCGGGGTAGAGAGATATGACCACTCGGTTATGCCGCTCTACGAAGGAATATGTCTGAACTCCTACAGTATCTAGAGGCTGATGCACCAACGCCAAATCAAATCGCCTTAAATTACAATTATATTACTCCCTGCCAACATTTACTATTCCCAAAACATTTCTGCCACCAACAAATGTCTTCTTATAAAATCACGCATGAAATCCACCTTGAATTATATTAATTGCATAGAAAAACATTTCAACAACGAGCGCCATCTCAAGCACCTTGCCATCGTCGTGGCGATGCGATTTTGTTTTTCTTCTTCTTGAATGACGACGTCCAATGGAAACAAAGATGGCAGCTTGCGATCGCTTCTGCAAGTCCTCCTGGCTTTTTATTTTGTCAATTTGGACGACGTGCTATATTATTTCCAATTTCAGTCTCACAGTGACCTCAATAAAATAGCACGATTTGTTTAGTCTCATAAAACGTCCCTTTTAGGTGCCGTAGATTTCTAAATTGGGAGAGTGAAGAGGCAGGAGGGTGGTCGCCCTCTTGTATGATGTTACACCAAAATCGAAATAAAACAAAGATTTTCTCAGTTAGCCCATTTTTCTAATTTAATCTCATATATGAATACCAATAAAAAACTGAAGACTGGTTTGACGAGCCTTATTAGCCCATTTTTACAAAGATCGATAACCATCGGGTATAAGCGAAGATGATATACATTGTTTGAGAAGCAAGAAAACAATAGGCTGAATCTACTCTGCCATTTTTCCTACATATAGACTGTTTAGTTCAGCAATACTGTACCATTTCTAGAATGACAGTTCATTTCCTAATTGCAGAATATTATGGTCTAGACATGCAAGGTTCTAGAGAAGTTGAGACCAGCTCCTAGTGTGGGCTCGATGAACAGTTATGCAAAAACTTAGTTTGTAGGACTATTTGCTTTAATATATTTTTGTTAGGTTTGTTTTTGTTTTATTGAATAGATGATGACACCAGATTCCTTTATACTACAATACCTTTCAGCAGTTACATAAATCTTGCGCGGTAATAAGTTTTGATTTCTATCTCCATGTTTCCTTGCCGCTGCAAATGACATTAACTTTATGTAATTAAATAGAAGTAAGGGGCTTTAAAATGGTGAACTCTTTGTTTCAGAAACAAAAAGGGCGACATTTAGTACAACATGGTAATTTCAGATCTGACAGAAAACATTCATTCATTTTCGTAGTCACAAAGAAACAATCTTACGTTGTACAAGTACTACTGGCAATAGGGCTGTGTCGGCAAACCTTCAGTACGCGAGAGAATATTGAAACGTCATTAGAAACAATGTTAAAAGCACAGAAAGTGCTGAGACATTTAACTATTATGGTTAATACGAAAAATGTTTGAAATTATCTGGGAAAAGCGAAACATTGAGAAAATGCAGAAAAAAGACAAAACTTGCAGCCATACTCATCAAACGTCTAGATAGACTCATATTGTTGAAATAATACTGATCAGAATGAGAGGGAGAAGACGTCGATAAAGACATTCAAGACGAAGAGAAAATAGTAAACAAAAATGAAAAAGCAAAAGACGAAATGCAGCAGCGATCGAAACCATCTTTGTTTAATTGGACGTCGTCTGGTGAGTATTAGGAAAACAAAATCGCATCGGACGATGGCGATCGTTGTTGAAATGTTTTCTATACAATTAATATAATTCAAGGTGGATTTCATGCGTGATTTTATAAAGAAAAGAGAAGTGTTGGTGGCAGAAATGATTTGGGAATAGTAAATGTTGGGTGAGGACGCAATATAAATTGTAATTTAAGGCGATTTGATTTGGCGTTGGTGCGTCAACCTCTAGATACTGTAGGAGTTCCAAGACATATTCCTTCGTAGAGTGGCATAACTGAATGGTCATATCACTCTACACCAAGGCCCCAAAATAAATAAATACTGATCGTATAAGGCTATCCCTATACGATCGGAATTTTTGCAGCCGCACAAGGAAAGTTCCATGATATAAATATATTATTTGATAGAATAACCTTCATTTTGCGTCGCTAACGGCGTTTAAGAGGACGCGACTCGGCTTTTGCGATCAGTGAAGTTAAGCAGCTTCCCCAGGTGTGGTCAGTACTCTGGAAAGGTGACCGCCACTGAATCCCTGTCTTACGCTCTCTCTCGGTTTTCAAAAAGGCTTTTGTTTAATTATGAAAAGCTTATTGTGCTATTGTATATATATATATATATATATATATATATATATATATATATATATATATATATATATATATATATATATATATATGGAAGGGAAACGTCTTATGGTGATTTTGCAAAGCTTTATTAAGCGACATTTCGGGGTCCAGCCCCATCATCACAGCTGCAAAAAGACGAACACACATAAAGCATATGATAAAAAGATTCATCCTAAAAGCCAAAATAGTTATAATAAAATAAAAAAAAAACAAACACAAAGTGGTAAGAGAATGACCGTTTCAAGTGAAGGGAAGAAGACGAATGACTCGAAGAAGAAGCAGCAGCGAAAGGTCCCAAGAACTCGTATGGTTATGCCAGGTAGAGAGGGGTTATGGGTAGTTTGGTTGTTAATTTTGGAACTATTGCTTTTATGAAAAGCAATTCCGAAGACCGCAATCTGTTGCTGGAAGAAGCCCTGTAATGATTTTAAAACGTTTATATTCTGTATTAAATTTGCTGTCGATAACTCACCTTAAGAAGTTACTGGAGGCCCTGACATAATTTCCCAAACTACATTTGGGACACGAAAGTAAATAGGCCGCATTGGATGTCACAAGAGGCTTATATTTTCATTATACCTGAATAAGGACCGAATAGTTAATGGGTTTCTTAAGATTATTTCGCATTTGCCGGACAATGTTCACATCTTTGAACGTTTAACTTGTGTATAAAACGTTGTATCTCTGATAAACGGGACACTATCACAGAGTGGCATTCTTGGTGCAGTCGATCTGTTATTTTTCCCTATTAATTTATTATTTAGGAACTTACATTGTAAAAGTGTTTAAAGAAAACTTAGCTGGATAGCAGTTTTCCATGAAGTATTGTCGTAAAAGAGTTATTTCATAGTGAAATTTGGACAAGCCAGAGGAGAGAGAATAGGCTCTGTGGAAGAGTATGCAAATTTTTATTAGCTTTATTTGATGGAGAAAAACATAATATATTTGGAGTAACAAGTACTGAATTTCTTTACCCTCATATGTGATTACTGTCAGATCAGTATAGAAAATATATTGTAAGAAATCGCGTATCACTTGAATTACATTCTTTTGCGAAATACGTCATAAATTCATGATGAAATTGTTCCTACGAAAATTCTCGAGAACCAGATCGAAGCTGAACCATTCATTAAAAATGAAAACAAAACAAAAACAAAAATATTAAACAAAAAAGTTTTACAAACCAAGGCTTTGTATAACTATTCATCGAGCCCACACTATGGACTTTACTAGTCTCAACTTCTATAGATTTGCTTGTGCAGTCCATAATATTCTAGAACTAAGGAAATGAAGTATAATTCTAGAAATGGTACAGTATTTCTAGATCAGTGGAGTCTATGGGGAAAAATGTGAACAGAGATAGTGTCTTTAAACTGGCTTAATGTTTGTTGCCTCTGAAACTGTATCTGTTCGGCCTATACCTGATGGTTGTCTATCTTTGTACTTTCTAAATGCAGCCTAAGAAGGATCGTCAAACCTTATAATTAGAGGAATAGAGGTTTTAGGGGTAATATGATACACGAGAATCAAATCGAAGAAACGTTTTATTTCGATAGTTTATACAAAAGTTACATGATATGAATGTATTATTCGATGGAACACCCTTCCCAATGGTCACTAATGTGTTGTAAGAAGGTACAACATATGTTTTGCGATCAGCGAAGTTGTTGCATTGGGTGTGGTCAGTAACTGGATTGCGACCGTCACTGAAGCCTTGTTATACTCTGTCTTAAAAGTGTTGCTTAGTTTCATTATGAGAATGTGTTATGTATGTAAATATACACATAAATAATTAGTAAAATGAGAGGAACAGGGTATTCTGTGGTGGACTGAACCTGCACATCAACAAGAAACCGCCGACTTAATTAACCATTTGCTTATAATACGAGAACAGGGGAAGGGCTGACGTCACCACCGACGTCAGTTTTTTTTAATTCTTCGTTTTATAAATTTTGAGTAGATTGACATCCATATACAATATAGTCTCATAATGAAAGAAAAGCCTTTTAAAAGCCGAGAGAGAGCATACAAGAGGGGATTGAGTTGCGGTCACCTTTCCAGAGTACTGACCACACCTGCTGCTTAACTTCGCTGATATCAAAACGGCCGTTGCATGTTGTTAAAACACTGTTGCGACGCAAAATGAAGATTATTCTATCAAATAATATATTTATATCATGGAACTATCGTGTGTGGCTGCAAGAAATTCCGATCATTATAGGGGAAGGCCTTATACGATCAGTATTTCATTACGTTTGGTGTTGAGGTAAAGGATATGACCATTCGGCTGCGCCACTCTACGAAGTAATATGTCTTGGAACTCCCTACAGTATCTAGAGGTTGACGCGCACCAACGCCAAATCAAATCGCCTTAAATTACAATTATATTACATCCTGCCAACATTTACTGTTCCCAAACACTTCTGCCACCAAAACTCTTTTCTTTATAAAATCACGCATGAAATCCACCTTTGAATTATATTAATTGCATAGAAAACATTTCAACAACGATCACCATCTCGTGGACCTTGCCATCGTCTTGGCGATGCGATTTTGTTTTTTCTTCTATTCGTCTTGAATGACGACGTCAAATGGAAACAAAGATGGCAGCTGCGATCGCTTCTGCAAGTCCCTCTTGGCTTTTCATTTAGTCAATTTGGACGACATGCTATATTATTTCAATTTCAGTCTCAACAGTGACCTCCAATAAAAATGGCACGGTTTATTTAGTCTCGTGAAACGTCCCTTTAGGTGCCGTAGATTTCTAAATTGGGAGAGTGAAGAGGCAGTCTGGTGGTCACCTCAGTATGATATTACACCAAAATGTCGAAACAAAACGAAAGACTGCTCAGTATATATTTTCTACTTTAATCACGTAGGATCTGAATTCTAAACTGTACCATTTGTAGAATGACAGTTCATTTAAATTAGAATATTGTCGCTTAGACATAAGATCCAGAAGAGAAGTGACAGCTCAGTGTGGCCTCGATAAAGTTATGCCTTAGTTTGTAGGACTACTTTAATATATTTTGGTTAGTTTGTTTTGTTTTATTGAATAGATGATGACACCAGATTCTTTTTATACAATAATCGGCAGTTACATAAAATCGTGCGCGTTAATAAGATTTAATTTATTGTCCCTTGTTTCCTTGCATGCAAATGACAGTAACTTTGGTGTAATTAAATAGAAGTAAGGGGCTTTAAAATGGTGAACTCTTGTCGAAACAAAAAGGGCAACATTTAGTACAATATGGTAATTTTCTGATCTTGCAGAAAACATTCATTCATTTTCGTAGTCGCAAAGAAACAATCTTACTTTGTACAAGTACTACTGGCAATAGGGCTGTGTCGGCAAACCTTCAGTACGCGAGAGAATATTGAAACGTCATTAGAAAACAATGTTAAAAGCACAGAGGGAGTAGTACGACTTAACTATTATAGTTAATAGAAAATTTTTGAACGATTATCGGGAAAATTGAAAAAATTAACTTGGCAATTCGAAAAAAAGACGAAAACTTGCAGCCGTACTCATCATAACGTCTAGATAGGCATATGTGTTAAAATAATACCAGAATAAGAGGAGAAGACATTTGTTATATATATATATATATATATATATATATATATATATATATATATATATATATTTATATATATATAAAAAGAGAGAGATAATAAACTTATATTGGAATGAAAAAGTAAAGGACGAAATGCGTCACGAACCATCTTTGTTTTTAAATTGGATGTATTCAAGACGAAGAAAAGAAAAACAAAATCGCATCGCCACGACGATGGCAAAGGTGCTTGAGATGGTGATCGTTGTTGAAATTTTCTATGCAATTAATATAATTCAAGGTGGATTTCATGCGTGATTTTATAAAGAGAAGAGATGTGTTGGTGGCAGAAAATGTTTTGGGAATAGTAAATGTTGCAGGAGTAATATAATTGTAATTTAAGGCGATTTGATTTGGCGTTGGTGCGTCAACCCTCTAGATACTGTGGGAGTTCCAAGACATATTCCTTCGTAGAGTGGCATAACCGAGTGGTCATATCACTCTACCCTCCCAACACCATAAACCAATGAAATACTGATCGCATAAGGCCTTCAACGATCGGAATTTCTTGCAGCCGCACACGATAGTTCCATGATATGAATATATTATTTGATAGAATAACCTTCATTTTGCGTCGCTAACGGCGTTTTAAGAACACGCAACTTCGGTTTTCTTTCAGTGGGCTTAAAGCAGCTTTGGGTGTGGTCAGTACTCTGGAAAGGTGACCGCCACTGAATCCCTGATTACGCTCTCTCTCGGTTTTCAAAAGGCTTCTTTTGTTTAATTATGAAAACCTTTGTATATATATTAATTAGAGGAATAGAGGTTTTATATATATATGATATACGAGAATATATATAATAAATATATATGTAGATATATAAGAGGAAACGTCATGTTGATTTTGCGAAGTTTATTGTTGAAACCAGCCCCCATCATCACAGCTGCAAAAGACGAACACACATAAAACATATAATAAAAAAGATTCATCCTAAAAGTCAAATAGTTATAATAAAATAAAAAAAGAAGCACAAAAGTGGTAAGAGAATGACCATTTCAGAAGGGAAGAAACTGGACTTGAGCAGACAGCAGCGAAGGTTGCAAGAACTCGTATGGTTATGCCAGGTAGAGAGGGTTGCTTAGCTTCGTTGTTAATTTTGGAACTATTGCTTTATGAAAAGCGATTGAAGATACAAGCGGTAAAGAATTAGATTTTAAAATTATAATTTGTAATAATTTGCTGTTGGATAACTCACGTTAAGAAGCCTACAAGTGCCCCCTTCATAATTTCCTAAACTACATATGGGACACGAAAGTAAATACACCGCATTGGATGTCACAAGAGCTTATTTTTCATTATACCTGAATAAGGACCGAATAGTTAATGGGTTTATAAGATTATTTCGCATTTTATGGCCGGACAATGTTCACATCTTGAAACTTTAACGTTTAATAAACTTGTGTATCTGTTATTTTCCTAATTCTTTATTAGCTTTATTTGGAGTGGAGGAAAAACATAATATCTTGGACTAACAAGTACTGAATTCTTTTACCATCAGCATGTGATTAATGTCAGGACCATGTTTAGAAAAATATATTGTAAGAAATCGCGTTCACTTGAAATTACCTTTTTTTAAAATACGTGTGTCATAAATTCATGATGAAGTTGTTGCTACAAAAATTCTGAGAACAATATCGAAGCTGGAACCATTCATTAAAATGAAAACAAACAAAACAAAAATATTAAACTAAATAGTTTTACAAACCAAGGCTTTGTATAACTATTCATCGAGCCCAACGGACTTTACTTGTCTCAACTTCTATAGACTTGCTTGTGCAGTCCATAATATTCTAGAATGGTAATGAATATAATTCTAGAAATGGGTATTTCAGATCAGTAGTTTATGTGGGGAAAAATTATTCGAATAATGTCTTTAAACAGTTACGTTGTTGAAACTGGTTCGCTTATACGATTTTACGAGAATTTCTTGCAATGCCCAACTTAGGCTCGTCAAAACCTTATAATTAGAGAAACAGAGGTTTGGGGGTAATGTGATCCCACGAAAAGAAAACTCCGGAAGAGCGTCGTTTTATTGATAGATTTATACAAAACCGCATAAGTTACACATGTCATGAATGTATTATTTGGATGGAGTATCCTACCTTTAGCGGCACTAATGTAAGAACCATCATCTGATTTGCGACAGCGAAACACTGCATTGGGCGTGGTCAGTAACTGGATGGGGACAGTCACCGAAAAAGGTTTACTCTGTCCAGAAGGCAAGCTTAGTTTCATTATGAGAATGTGTTATGTATGTAAAAACACATAACAATTAGTAAAATGAAGAAGAATTCTGTGGTGGACAATCCTGCACATTAACAAGAACTCATTTAATTGCTTATAATACGAGAACAGGGGAAGGGTTCGACGTCACCACCATTAGGTCAGTTTTTTTAATTCTTCGTTTTATAAAGTTTTTTCGTGTAGATTTACATCCATATATACAATATAGTCTCATAATGAAAGAAAAGAAACCTTAAAGCTGAGAATACAAGAAAGTGGCGGTCACCTTTCCAGAGTACTGAACACCTAAAGCAGTTTAACTTCACTGATCGAAAACGACCGTTGCAACTTAAAACGCTGTTAGCGACAAAAATGAAGTTATTCATCAAATAATATTTATATCATGGAACTTCAAGGGGAATAAATTCCGATCGTTTTTTGCCATTATACGATCAAGTAAGAATTTGGTGTTGAGAGAGTATATGACCACTCCGGTTATGCCACTCTACGAAGGATTGCGTCTTAGAACTCCTACAGTACGCTAGAGGTTGACGCACCAACGCCAAATCAAAATTTAAATTACAATTATATTACATCCTGCTGCCAAATTTACTGTTCCAAAAATTTCTAAACACATCTCTTCTCTTTATAAAGCGGATTACGCATGAAATCCACCTGGAATTATATTAATTGCCATTTCAACAACGATCACCATCTCAAGCACCTTGCCATCGTCGTGGCGATGACGATTTTGTTTTCCTTCTCTTCGTCTTGAATGACGACGCCAAGTACGAGCTTTGTGATTGGATCCTCATGTATAGTTTTATTATCTACCACTTCTACAGATCTAATCACACCATCAGACGATTTATTTAGAAACAGTCCCTTTAGGTGCCGTAGATTTCAATGAGAGTGAAGAGGATCTGGTCGCCCTCAGTATGATGTTACAGATGATCATAAACAGACTTTTCCATCATCATAGCCCAACTTTATACATTTTAAGATATATGAATACACTAAATTAAAATGTCTACCTTACAATGACAAGGTTTGACACTTATTAGGCTCATTTAGGAGGTACAAGAGATCGATAACCATTTTCTAGCAAGATGATATACAGCAGTTTGAGAAGCAAGAAACAATAGGCCCGTTTAAAAGACACATCACCTGAATTTTTCCTAAATAGATCAGTTTAGCTGAGCACACACACCATTTCTGTAGAATGACAGGAAATACTAAACATTTATGGGCCCATACAAGTAACATGGAGGGAGTCCAGCCTCACAATGTGGGCTCGATGAACAGTTAGGAAACTTAGTTTGTAGGACTATTTGAATTTATTTTGTTAGGTTTGAAATTGAATAGATGATGACAGAGATTCCTTTAACTCACTTCAAAGGATCAGCAGTTACATAAAATCTTTGGACAAACATCCTTTAGATTTCCACTTCCTGTCCCTGTTTCTGCATAAAAGCTTATGTTAATAGGGGAAGTAAGGGTTTAAAATGGTGAACTTCCAAACAAAAGGGCGACATTTAGTACAACATGGTATGACTTTTGGATCTTGCAGAAAACATCCATTCATTTTCTTCAGGAAATTATTAACTTTGTACAAAAATAGGCTCAGTCGGCAAACCTTTGTCAGAGAATATTGAAACGACATTAGAAAACAATGTTATAATCACAGACGAAGTACTGTGACATTTAGAGAATGATATGAACAATACAAAAGCGATCGAAAAAGCGAAACATTGAGGAGGAAATTAACTGTCAATGCGGAAAAAGACGAAAACTTGAGCTATACTCATCATAACGTCTAGATAGACTCATATGTATAAAATATTACTGATCATATAAAGAAGACATCGTACCTAAACAGCCAAATATCATGTATATCAAAACATATATAGAGAGAGAGAGAGAGACCAGAGAGAATCAGAGAGAGAGAGAGAGAGAGGGGAAAGATCTAGAGAGAGAGAGAGAAATAGTAAACTTATATTGGAAATGAAAAGCAAAAGACGAAAGGAGGTAAATCACGAACCATCCTTGCTTAACTTGATGTATTCAAGACGAAGAGAAGAAAAACACTTTGACAGAATCGATGTTGAAATGTTTTCTATACAATTATAATCTCAAAAAGGATTTCTTCAACATTTTATAAAGAAAGAGAAGTTTGGTATAACCAAATGGTGAATGTAGATTTTGGCAAATGTTCAACTATAACACTGTAATAACTTAAGGCGATTTGATTTGGGCACTGAGTCAACATAATACATGTAGGAGTTCCAAGACATTTCCTTGTAGAGCGGTACTGAACCAATTAGATTTTCCTCATCAACAACAAGTTCAACTGAAATACAGAAATTTAATGCATCCAGCTATACGATCGGAATTCTTATCCGCACAGAGAGTTCCATGATATAAATATAGTTTGAAAGAATAACCTTCATTTTGTTCATGAGCGTTTTAAGAAGCGCGACTTGGGTTTTTTGCGATCAGTGAACTTAGAACCTTTGGGTGTGGTCAGTACTCTGGAAAGGTGACCGCCACTGAATCCCTGATACGTTTCGGTTTACTCAAATTACTTTTGTTTAATTATGAAAAAGCTTTTGGGGTTGGATAGTTAACATACCTATAGTATATATAAAGAATATATATATAATATGGAAGGGAAACGTCTTGTGGTGATTTTGACAACTTTATAATCACTGTAACGGGTCCAGCCATCATCACAGGCAGAAAAGACGAACACATAAAACATAATAAAAAGATTCATCCTAAAAGCTAGTTATAATAAAGTAAAAAAAGAAACACAAGGTGGTAAGAGAAATGACCATTTCAAGTGATGGGAAGAAGACGAGGGGACCGCAGAAACAGATTTCGTAAGGTCTTAAGAACAGTGTATTATGCCGCCAAAGGAAGGGTTTGACGTTATTCACCCATGGAACTAATTTTATGAAACACCTGGAGACCAGTAATGGGAAGAAGCCCTCTGATTTTAAAACATTCGAGTGTATTTTTGTATCAAACTCTCCTAAGTGCCTCCAGACATAATATAATTTGACGAAATAATACTTGATGTCATGTAAGGCTTTTCTTATCATTATTGTATAAACCGTCGAAATGGGTTTCTAAACAGATTTCCTGGATTTATGGCAATGTCTACATTAAGAACGTTTAACTTCAATTTGATTCTGAAAACGGGACACTGATCAAAGTGGCATTCTAGTCGATCTGCTATTTTTCCCTTCTAATTTAGAACTTGACATTGTAAAGGTGTTTAAAGAAAATTATGGATAGCATTTAGAAATCTTAAAGAGTTATTTCAAAGTAAAATTGGATAGGTCAAGGAGAGAGAATAGGCACTGTGAAGAATAAGATTTTTAATCTGTTTATTACTGATGGAGAAAACACAATCTATTTCCAATTAACAAGTACTGAATTTCTTACCCTCATATGATTACTGTCAGGATCAGTATAGAAAAAATATATTGTACCAAATCGCGTAAACTTGAATTACATTTTTGGTGAAATACGTGTCATAAATTCATGATGAAGTTGTTCCTAACTTCGAGAATCAGATCGAAGCTGGAACCATTCATCAAAATGAAAACAAAACATCTTTAAAGAAGTTTTACAAACCAAGGCTTTGTATACTATTCATCGAGCCCAGACTGGACTTTACTAGTATCAACTTTTAGGCTTGCTTGTGCAGTCCATAAAATTCTTCATCAGGAATGAAGTATACCCTAGAAATGGTACAGCATTTCTAGAGTTTGGAGTCTAGTGGGAAAATGTCAACCGAGATAGTGTCCAAAACGGGCAAACTCTGCTGCCTCAAACTGCACTGTTCGGCCTATACCCGATGGTTGTCTATCTTTGTACTTTCTAAATGGACTTCAAGTTATCCACGTCAAACCTGCAATAATTAGAGGAATAGAGGTTTTAGGGTGAATATGATACACGAGAATCAAATCGAAGAAACGTTTTATTTCGATATCTCTTATACAAAAGGTACATGGTATGAATGTTTTATTCGATGGAACACTTCAACACCGCGGCACTCAATGTGTTGTAGTTAATGAGGGACCAGTTGCGATAAACAAGTTAAGCTGCAAGTGTGTTCAGCCTGATGGAACCGAAGCCTTGTTCCTATTCGATGAAAAGTGCTGTCTTAGTTTCATTATGAGAATGTGTTATGTGGGTGTAAATATAATGCCCATAATTAGTAAATGAGTGAACTGGAATTCAGATCGCCTGGAATCCTGCACACCAACAAGAAATGACTTAATTAACCACTTGCTTATAATAATACGAGAACATAATGGGTTCGGACGTCACCACAGACGTCGTTTTTTTAATTCTTCGTTTTATAAATTTTTCGTGTAGATTTACATCCATATATGACCAATAGTCTATAATGACAGAAAGAAAACCTTTCAAAAGCCGAGAGAGAGCATAAAGATACTAATCAGTCGCGGTCACCTTCCAGAGTACTTATCCCAAACAGCTTAACTGATTCAAACAGCAGTGATTCACTTAAAAACGCGCTTGACACAAAACGGAGGTTATTCTATCAAATAATATATAATATTATATAATTTTTCTAACTTCGATCGTATAGGATACGCCTTATACGACCAGTATTTATTTATTTTGGGGTGAACACCGGTACAGTGATATGACCTTGGCTATGCCATACTTACGTGAACGAAATACATAGTCTTGGAACTCCAGTATCTAGAGGCTGACGAACCAACGCAAATCAAATCGCCTTAAATTACAATTATTTTACTTCCTGCCAAAATTTACTATTTCCAAACCATTTCTGCCACCAACAAATGTCTTCTTTTTTATAAAATCACGCACGAAATCCACAACTTTTATTGCATAGAAAGAATTTCAAGAACGATCAGCTGGGACAAGCACTTTAAACCTTGAGAAGCGATTTGAATTAACTCTCTTTCGTCTTGAATGGCTGCTTATGATCGTTGCACAGTCCTTCTTGAAGTATTTCAGTTTTTGCATCGACAACTATATTATTTCCAATTTCAGTCTCACAGCGACCTCACAAAAATAGGATTTATTTAGTCTCATAAAAATGTCCCTTTAGGTGCCGTAGATTTCAAATTGGGAGAGTGAAGAGCAGTCGGTGTCGCCTTTGATGCACACTGAAAAAGTCAAAATAGTGCTCTCAGTAACAGCCCATTTTTTTGATATTTTAATCTCTGTATATATGAATACCTATAAACAAACCATTAGCAGTTTCTTGAAGAGCCTATTAGGCTGCATTTAGGGGTACTAGATCTGATAACCATCGAATGAAGATGATATACAGCAGTTTGAGAAGCGAAACAATACTACTTTAAAAGACATATTCGCCTGCCATTTTACCTACATATAGACTAGCGAATCAATACTGTACCATTTCAGAATTAACATTTGAAACTGCAGAATATTATGGCCTAGACATTTCTAGAGAAGAGACTCAACTCCTAGTGTGGGCCTGATGAACAGTTATTAAAGTTAGTTTGTAGGACTATTTGCTTTAAATACATTTTTGTTAGGTTTGTTTTGTTTTATTGAATAGATGATGACACCAGATTCCTTTATACTACAATACCAGCAGTTACAAAAATCTTGCGCGGTAATAAGATTTTAATTTCCTGTCCTTGTTTCCTTGCATGCAAAATGACATTAACTTTATGTTATTTAATGGAAAGTCTTTAAATGGTGAGAACTCTTGGTCAGAAACAAGCAAAACACAACATGGTAATTTCTGATGGTGCAGAAAATATTCATTCATTTTCTAGGGCAAAGAAACAATCTTACTTTGTACAAGTACTACTGGTACGTTTTTTGGCAAACCTTCAATACGCGAGAGAATATTGAAACGACTTTAGAAAACACGTTAAAAGCACAGATCACGTTTGACATTTAACTATTATGGTTAATACGAACAATGTTTGAACGATTATGGGGAAAATATTTCAAAACCTGAGGAAAATTAATCTGGCAATCAGAAAAAAGACAAACTTATTATACTCATCATAACGTCCAGATAGACTACGTGTTTTAAAATAATACTGATATTATGACTAGGAGAAGACATCATACCGTTAAACATGGCCCTAAATATATATACATAAATATATATATATGTTCATTTGTAAGATAATATATATATATATATAGAGAGAGAGAAGAGAGAGAGAGAGAATCTCAGAGAGAGAGAGAGAGAGAGAGAGACTGAGAGAGAGATAGCAAATTATACTGAAATGAAAAGCAAAAGACGATAAGTTCAGCGATCACGAATCATCCATTAAATTGATGTCTCCCAGGTCTGAAGAAAGAAAACAACAATGGCATCGCCAAGACATGGCAAACCTTGAGATGGCTTGCTGGAAATGTTTTCTATACAATTAATATAATTCAAGGTGGATTTTGGGTGAAACTATAAAGAAAAGAAAGTGTTGGTGGCAGAAGTGTTTTGGGGGAAAGTAAATTTTGGCAGGATGTAATATAATTGTAATTTAAGCCATTGTTCTTGGCCTCAACCTCTAGATACTGTAGGAGTTCACAAGACAGTATTAGAGGAGAGCGGCTAACCAGGGAGCCGAAGGAAGGAGGCAAACAATAAATACTGATTTATATCTCCCATACGTCAATCTCTCGCAGCCGCACACGAGAGTTCCATGATATAAATATATTATTTTGATAGAATAACGTTATTGCGTCGCAAACGGTGTTTTAAGAAGACGCGATATTCACTATTGCGATCAGTGAAATAATCGTCACATTGGTCCAACTATCTTCAAACGTGACCGCCACTCAATAAGACTTACGTTCATACATTTTCAAATGTCGATTTTGTTTAATTATCACCAATGCAGTTATTGCATATCATAAATCTTGTAAGGAAATAATATATATATCAATAACTACTATATCTTGAATCCATTATATTATTGTTAATGGATCAATAAGAAATTGCTCAAAATATCAAAAATATATGGCAAATTATCTAAACCCGAAGGAAACGTCTTGGTGGTGATTTTGCAAACTTTTTTATTAAGGTCAACGGGGTCCAATATCATCACCGAATGACAGATAATTTGACGAACACATAAAACATATCATAAAAAGATTCATCAAAAAGCCAAATCTGTATAAAACCTGTAAAAAAAGAAACACAAATTCAAGAAGAATTTCTTCACAGAGTGATCACCTTAAATACGAGCAAATCCCAAGAAATGTTCCATAAACAATAGATTTCGTTGTTAATTTTGGAACTACTGCAAAAGCAATTGAAGACCGCACTGTTGCTCCCCAAATTTTAAACATTTATATTCTGTATTAAATTTGCTGTCTAAAACTGACCTTAAGAAGTTTCCATCACCAACGTGAACTTATCAAACTACATTTAACATCCAAAAAAGGTCCATTTGTGAATCGTTATTTTCATTATACCTGAACAAGGACCGAATAGTTAAGTGGGTTTCTAAGATTAATTTACTTTATGGCAAAGAATGTGTGAAACTTTTAACTTGTTATAAAACGTTGCGATTCTGATAAACCTTATCACAGAGTGGCCTCCTGCAGTCGATCTAGCTTTTTCCTATTAATTTATTATTTAGAGTGCATTGTAGGAGCTAAGAAAACTTAGGTTAAATGTACATGAAGTATTGAAACATTATATTGAAAATTGATAAGCCAGAGGAAGTGCAGTGTGGAAGAGTACAATCAATTAGCTTTATTTGATGGAGAAAACATAATATATTTTGGGTAACAAGTACTGAATTTCTTTTACTCTTATATAATTGCTTAACCAAATAATTAACATTTGTAAGAAATCGCGTATCACAAGTTATACTAAGAAATAAGAAAAAGATAACATGAAGAACTCTACGAAAAATCTCGAGAATCAGATCGAAGCTGGACTTCGAAAATGAAAAAAAACAAAACCAAAATGTTAAGGATTTTTAGAAAACCAAGGCTTTGTATAACTATTCATCGAGCCCACACTGGACTTCAAGTATCAACTTCTGTAGGCGAGCTTGTGCAGTCCATAATATTTCAGAACTAAGGAAATGAAGGGATTCAACTTGGTACAGTATTTCTGAGTATGGGAAAAAATGTCAAGCGAGATAGTGTCCCAAACGGGAAAACTTGAGCCTCAAACTGTATTGATCGGCTTCATAAATTGTGGTTGTCTAACTTGTACAGGGCAATGCAGCAAAACCATCAAACCTAAAACACAAAGAGGTTTGGGGTAATATGTTTAACGAGAATCAAATCGAAGAAACGTTTTATTTCTTTATACAAAAGGTATGGTATGAATGTATTAATCCACTTCCATGTGCTCTTGTTGTAAGAAAACAACGATATATGTTTTGCGATCAGCGAAGTTTGACAACACTGTGTGTGGTCAGTAATTGGATGGGTGACTAGAGATGAAGCCTTTGTTCTACCTCCGTCGAAAAGTGTTTTACTAGTTTCATTATGAGAATGTACTATGCATGTTATACAAACTAATTAGTAAAATATTATAAAAAAAGCTTCTTCTGTGGAGCAAAAGAAACACATCAACGTAATTTTATAATAGAAACCGGGAAACTGACGTCACCAAAATAATTCTTCAAGAAAATTTTTCAGAAATTTACATCCATATACAATATAGTCTCATAATGACAGAAAAGAAACCTTTGTAAAAGCCGAGAGAGCATACAAGAGGGAATCAGTCGCGGTCACCTTTCCAGAGTACCGACCACACCCAAAGCAGCTTAACTTCGCTGATCTCAAAACGGCGTTGCATGATCTTAAAATGATAGTGACGCAAAAAAATGAAGGTTATTCTATCAAATAATATATTTATATTATGTAACTTTTTATTGCTGCAGTGTGAAAATTCCGATCGTATAGGATACGCCTTATACGACCAGTATTTATTTATTTTAGTTGAGGCAGAGAGACATGACCACTGGTTATGCCACTTCTACGAAGGAATATGTCTTGGAACTCCTACAGTATCTAGAGGTTGACGCACCAACGCCAAATCAAATCGCCTTTAATTACAATTATATTACTCCTGCCAACATTTACTATTCCCAAAACATTTCTGCCACCAACACATCTCTTCTTTTAAAATCACGCACGAAATCCACCTTGTACTATATTAATTGCATAGAAAGAATTTCATCAACGATCACCATCTCGAGCACTTTAAGAATCGTCTTGGCGATGCGATTTTGTTTTTCTTCTGTTTGTCTTGAATGGCTGTTCCAATTTAAAACAAAGATGTCCTGATCTTGGCTTTTATTTCCATCATTTAATGACATACTATATTATTTCCAATTTCAGTCTCACAGTGACTTCAATAAAATAGCACGATTATATTTAGTCTCAAAATGTCCCTTTAGGTGCCAGATTGTGTAAATTGGGGAGAGGAAGATGTCTGGTCGCTCCTCCCCATGATGTTACACTGAAAAGTTTAAATAAAACAAAGACTTTGATCAGTAACAGCCCATTTTTTATATTTTAATCTCGTATCAATGAATAATTTTCTCCCGGATAATCGTTCAAACACTTTTCTACTTAACCATAATAGTTAAAGAGACAGGCCCATTGCCAGCATTTACTTGGTACAAAGATCGATTGTTTGTTTGGACATAAGAAAATGAATACAGCAGCTTTGAGAGATCTGAAATTAGGCCCGTTGTACTAAATCTCGGGCCTTTTTTTCCTACATATAGACTATTTTAGTTCAGCAATACTGTACCATTTCTATTTACAGTTACATAAATTGCAGAATATTTGTACGCAAGGAAACATGAGACAAAGAAATTGAGACCAGCGCAAGAGTTTATGGCCTGATAACAGTTATGCATAAACTTATTTGTAGGACTATTTGCTTTAATATATTTTTGTCAGGTTTGCTTTTACAATAAAACAAAAACAAACCCAACACAAAATCTTTAAAGTTACAAAAATCTTATGGTAATAAGATTTAATTTCCTAACCTTGTTCATCTGCATGCAAATGACATTAACTTTATGAGATTTAATGAAGTAAGGGGCTTTAAATTACTTTGTCGGAAACAAAATGAACGACATTTAGTAATGGTACTATTGATCTGAACTAAAAACTATTCTATTCATTTTCGAAAATCACAAAAGAAACACCCATTTGTACAACTGGCTACTGTTTCATAGGGCTGTGTCATCTTCCTTCAATACGCGATGAGAGAATATTGAAACGACATTAGAAAACAAGGCCTTAAAAACCTGTCATTGTAAGAGCATTTAACTATTTTAGAGGCATTTATATAAGATTAAAACGATTATGGGGAAAAGCCAAACATTGAGGAGAAAAGTCTGTTTTATTTGAAAAGACGAAAACGGTGCAACCATACTGATCATAACGTCTAGATAGACTGCCTGTTAAAATAATACTGATAGAATGACGGGAGAAGACATCGCTGAAAACACATTTTTATGAAATATATAATAAAACCGTATATATTTTATATGATATATACTATATATATATAAATAGAAATAATATAGTAGAGAGTCCAAATTGAGAGAAATAAGAGAGAGAGAGAGAGAGAAATAGTAAACATATTGCAATGAAAAGCGATCGAATGCAGTAGCGATCACGAACCATCCTTGTTTAAATTGACGTATTCAAGACGAAGAGAAGAAAAACAAAATCGCATCGCCGCGACGATGGCAAGGTGCTCGGAGATGGTGATCAAGCTAAGCTGAAACATTTTCTATACAATTAATATAATTCAAGATGGATTTGATACGTAATTTTATAAAGAAAAGAGATGTTGGTGGCAGAAGTGTTTTGGGAATATTAGATTTTGCAGGATGTAATATAATTGTAATTTAAGGCGATTTGATTTGGCGTTGGTGCGTCAACCCCAGATTTGTAGGAGTTCCAAGATATATTCCTCTGTAGAGCGGCATAAACTGGAGTGGTCATATCTCTACCAGCAACACCAAAACCAATGAAATACTGGATCGTATAAGGCCTTCCCTATACGATCGGAATTTCTTGGCAGCTGCAAACACGAAAGTTCCACACATAAATATATTATTTGACAGAATAACCTTCATTTTGTCGCTAACGGCGCGTTTTAACAACACGCGACTTGGGGCTTTTTGAGATCAGTGAGTTAAGCAGGTTTGGGTGTGGTCAGCACCTGAAAGCGTGACCGCCACTCAACTCCTCTCTTATGCTCTCTCGGTTTTTAAAAGGCTTCTTTTCTTTCATTATGAGATTCATACTGTATATATGGATGTCAATCTACACTAAAATTCATAAAATGAAGAATTACAAAAAAAAAAAAAAACTGGATTCTCGGTGGTATCGTCGAACCCTTCCCTGTTCTTTGCATTATAACGGTCCAGCCTCATCATCACAGCTGATGAAAGACGAACACACATAAACCACCACAGAGATTCATCCTCATTTTAAAATAGTTATATTTCACATAAAAAAAGAAACACAATGAAAAGAATGAACATTTTCAAGAGAGCATAAAACGGACTTCGAAGAAGCACCCATCCAGTTACCGACCACACCAAGAACTCGTATGGTTATGCCAGGTAACAGAGGGGTTGGTGGTAGTTTCGATGTTAATTTGGCAGCTATTGCTGTTTATGAAAGCAATTCAAGACCGCAATTAATTTTGCAGAGTTGTTCAATGATTTCTAAAACATTTATAATAGCAATTTATTTTTTTTAATGAGAAGCCTCAACAGATTTTCGATATCTTTTCAAACTACATTTGAAAGTACATTTGCTGTCAAAAGAGGCATTTTCAAACCTGAATAAGGACCGAATAGTTGATACGTTTCTTAAGATTATTTCACATTATTACAAACAATGTTCATCTTGAACGTTTAACTTGTGTTTAAAATCGTTGTACAGATAAACGGGACACTTGTCACAGAGTGGGGTTCTGTAGAGCAGATGGGCTGTTATTTTTCAGTGTATGTTCTATTACAAAAAAAAATAAAAGAAAACTTAGTAATGTATAGTATATTTTCGTAAAAGAGTTATTGACAGTGAAAATAGCCAAAAATATATGAGGCACTGTGAAAGAGTAGATTTTATTAGCTTTATTAGCAGAAACAAGTATTTGGACTAGAATTTCCCATGAAACGCGATTGCTTTAGAAAAAAAATTATTTGAAAAAGCAAAAATTACATTGTTTAAGAAATAGAAAAATAATCATTTTTAAGTTAATCAAAATTTAGAACCAGATCGAACTTCAACCATAAAAATAAACAAACAAAAAATATATTTTATAAATATTTACAAGAAACTTGTATGAAGCATATTTTGAGTTGAAAACAAAGGACTTTACTAGTATCAAGAAATATTTTTTTATTGAGTCCATTTTATTCTAGAACTAATGAAATGATAAAATTTATTATGTGGACAAATTCAGAGCAGTGGAGCTCAGCAAAATGAGCAACCGAGATAAATGATCTTTAAAACGGGCTAACTGACTGCACCTCAAACAGTTTGTTGAAATATACCCGATGGTTGTCTATCTTTGTACTTTCTAAATGCAGCCTAAGAAGGCTCGACGTCAAGACCTTAGTCTTAGAGAAGTAGAGTTTGTTCTTTTGACACGTTAATCAAATAGAAAAACGTTTTATTTCGATAGTCACATACAGTAAGCATGATATGAATATCACAAACATCTTTGGAAACTTTTCAGATTTTTAAACTTTTCTGGAGTAAGAAGCATAACATCTGCTTTGATCAGCGAATTTTTCAAAGAGCCTTTAAAGAGTTGTCGGCTAACTGGAAATCAACGAAGCCTTGTTATACTCTGTCAGTTCAAGGTGTTGTTTAACGTTTCAGGCAAAAGGTGAGCTGAGCAAATCAAACTGCCCTTCAATTGTAAAATGAGAGGAATCAGCAATTCTGTGGTGACTGAATACTACACATCAACAACAAGAAATCGCCTAACCACTTGCAACTACGAGAACTGGGTTTTGTCCACCGACGTCAGTGCTTTTTTTTTTTTTTTAATTCGTGTTTTTCAACAAAAAATTTCGCAGATTTACATCCATTAGAATAAGTCTGATAATGAAAGAAAAGAAGCCTTACTCCGACATACATACAATGTGCAAATAAACAGTCGCTTGTAGTTTCCAGTGTTTAACCACACCTCAGCTTTAACTGTCTACAGATCTCAAACAGCAAACCCATTCGTCTTAAAACGCCTTCTTGAAAAGTCACAAGAAAATGTTATTCATAATAAAAAACATGATACATATTATTTCTTTAACGGTCCTGAAAAATCCGACCGTATAGGATACGCCTTTACCCAGTACTTAACCATCGGATATTTGTGTAGAGCAGCACATCACCAAATCAGCCTGATGTCTTCCCGAAGAAGCTTCGGAACTGCTACAGATCTAGTTGACTCAAACGCCAAATTAAATCGCCTCACTTACAATTATATTACTGGATCCATAATCTGTTAGTTTAAAACATTTCTGCCAGGCAACAAATGTCGATGCTTATAGAAATCACGCATGAAATCCACTTGAATTTATCATTACTTGCATAGAAAACAGTGTTTGCCAACGATCACCATTCCCGAGCACCATGCCATCGTCGTGTAATACGATTTGTTTTTCTTATCCAGTCTTAATGACGAGTCCAATTAGACAATGATGGCACTATTGTATAAAGTCCTGGCTTTATTAACAGTCAACTTTGAGAGACTCCATACTATATTATTTCTGTAATTTCAATTTACAGTGAATCCCTCTGATAAAAATGCACGATTCCTGGCAGTATCCTAAAAATGTCATTTAGGTGCCGTAGATTTCTAAAAGGGAGAAAACCACTGAAAACTAACACTGTGTCACCACCTGTTTGAATATTACGTAATTGAAATGTCGACGAAACAGACTTTTCTCAGAGATAGCCCATTTTTTCCAATTTAATCTCGTATAGACACACAACACCGACAGCATCAAGCTGCAATCTTTAATAAAGGTTTGCAATGAGCCTTATTAGGTTGCATTTATTTGCCAATACAAAAGATTGTCGATAACCTTTGGTAAAGATGAAGATGATAAACAGCAGTTTTGTTGAAAGAAGCAAAGGCCAGTTTATCAGATCATCTCGCCTGCCATTTTTCCTTTGACTAGTTTAGTTCAGCACATTGGTACCATTTGAAAGAATGATGTTTCATTGTAATTGCTTGAAACAGGCCTAGAATACAAGTATCTAAAGACAAGACCAAACATAGTGTGGGCAGCTGAACAACGTCAGTAAAAAACTTACCTTGTAGGGACTATTTGTTAAATATCTATATTTTTGTTAATTTGTTTTGTTTTATTGAATAGATGATGAATCACTCATTTACTGGCAAAATCTTTCGGCAGATAATAAAAGCTGTGCTAATAAGTAAAATGTCTTATCTCCTGTTTCCTCTGAATCTGCCAGATATGAAATGATTGAAAATAAGAAGTAAGGGGCTTTGGCGCGGTGGTGAACTCTTGTCGGAAACAAAACGTTTTAGTACAACGGTATCGAGATTTGACAGAAAACCACTGGCCATTTTCGTAGTCAAAAGAAAATCTTACGCCCACCACGCATACTGCCCATCCCAGGGCTGTGTCTGCAAACCTATTCAACGATGAGAGAATATTGATGATTAAAAAAATGAATAAATAAATAAATAGAATAAGAAATGGTTAAAATCAAAAATGTTTGAACGATTATCGAAAAGCGAAACATTGAGTGAGAAATTAAATGCAAATAAAACAGAGAAAAAGCGAAAACTTGCAGCCAGAGAGATTCATCATAACGTCTAGATAGACTCAAGAAGTGTTAAAATAATAGCCTACTGATCAAATGTGAGGAGAAGACATCGTACTGTTTATATATATATATAATATATATATATATATATATATATATATCCGTATTTTAAATATATATATATATATATATATATATATGGATATTCATTATTATATATTATATATATATATAAATATATATATATATATATAGAGCAGAGAGAGAGATAGTAAACTTATATTGAAATGAAAAGCAAAAGAGCTAAATGCAGCAGCGATCACGAACCATCTTTTGCTTAAATTGAAAAGGTATTCAAGACGAAGAGAAGAAAAACAAAATCGCATCGTCCAAGACGATGGCAAGGTGCTTGAGATGGTGATCGTTGTTGAAATGTTTTATACAATTAATATAAAAGCAAGGTGGATTTCATTGCAAGAGTTTATAAAGAAAAGAGAAGTGTTGGTGACGAACGTGAAATGTTTTGGGAATAGTAGATTTTGGGCAGGATGTAATATAATTGTAATTTAAGGCGATTTGATTTGGCGTTGGTGCGTCAACCCCTAGATACTGTAGGAGTTCCAAGACATATTCCTTCGTAGAGCGGCATAACCAATGGTCATATCTCTACCAGCAAGGCCCCTTGCTAATTAGCTGTTACCGATTAAAAGGCGTATCCCTTTACGGTCGGAATTTCTTGCAGCCGCACACGAGAGTTCCATGATATAAATATATTATTTGATAGAATAACCTTCATTTTGCGCGCTAACGGCGAAAGAAGACGCGACTTGCTTTGCGATCAGTGAAGTTAAGCAGCTTTGGGTGTAAAACGTACTCTGAAAGGTGACCGCCACTGAATCCCTGTCTTACTCTCTCGTTTTTCAAATGCCTTTTTTGTTTAATTATGAAAAGCTTTTGCGGCATATATATATATATATATATATATATATATATATATATATATATATATTATATATATATATATATATATATATATATATATATAATGGCCGGAAACGTCTTGTATGATTTATAAAACTTTATTAAAGTTACATAACGGGGTCCAGCCCATCATCACAGCTGCAGAAAGACGAACAAATAAAACATATAATAAACAGATTCATCCTAAAAGCCAAAATAGTTATAATAAAAAAAAAAGAAACACAAGGTGGTAAGAGAAGTGACTATTTCAAGTGAAGGGAAGAAAACGAGGACTTCCTAGCATTAAAGGTCCCAAGAACTCGTATGGTTATGCCAGGTAGAGAGTTGGTGGTAGTTTTTGTTAATTTTGGGAACTATTGCTTTTATGAAAAAGCAATTCGAAGACCGCAATCTGTTGGGGAAGAAACGTTGTAATGATTTTAAACCGTTTATATTCTGTATTAAATTTGCAGTTCGATAACTCACCTTACAGCTTAGGGAGGGCCTTGATATAATTTCCCAAACTACATTTGGGACACGAAAGTAAATAGGCCGTATTGATGTCACAAGAGGCTTATATTTTCATTATACACTGAATGGACCGAATAGTTAATGGGTTTTTAAGATTATTTACGCATTTCATGGCTTTCAATGTTCATCTTGAACGTTTAACTTGAAAGAAAATATTGATAAACGGGACACTTTCACAGAGTGGCATTCTTGGTGCAGTCGATCTGTTATTTTTTCCCTATTAATTTATTATTTAGAACTTACATTGTAAAGGTGTTTAAAGAAAACTTAGCTGGATAGCAGTTTTCCAGAAGTATTGTCGTAAAAGAGTTATTTCATAGTGAAAAAGATACGTTAGAGGAGAGAGAATAGGCACTGTGGAAGAGTATGCAAATTTTTTTATTAGCTTTATTTGATGGAGAAAACATACTATATTTGGACTAACAAGTACTGAATTCCTTTACCTCATATGCGATTACTGTCAGACCAGTATAGAAAAATATATTGTAAGAAATCGCGTATCACTTGAATTACATTCTTTGTGAAATACGTGTCATAAATTCATGATGAAGTTGTTCCTACGAAAAATTCTCGAGAATCAGATCGAAGGTTGGAACCATTCATGTGTGAAAACAAACAAAAACCAAAATATTAAACTAAATACTTTTTACAAACCAAGGCTTTGTATAACTATTCATCGAGCCCACACTATGGACTTTTAGTAGTATCAACTTCACTGTAGGCTTGCTTGAGTCCATAATATTCTAGGAACTAAGGAAATGAAGATAATTCTAGAAATGGTACAGTATTTGTAGATCAGTGGAGTCCTCCATGTAAAAATGTCAACGCGAGATAGTGTCTTTAAACGGGCTTAATGTTTGTTGGCCTCAAACTGTATCTGTTCTAATATACCTGATGGTTGTCTTATCTTTTGTACTTTCTGAATGCAGCCTAAGAAGGCCTGTCAAACCTTATAATTAGAGGAATAGAGGTTTTAGGGGATACAAGAATCAAATCGAAGAAACGGGCAATTAAATCGAAGAGGCGTCGTTTTATTTCGATAGTTTAACAAACCGCATAAGAAAGTTACATGACTTGAATGTATTATTTGATGGAGTATCTTCCCAATGCGGCACTATATATATTGTAAGAAGGTACGACATCTGTTTTGCGATCAGCGAAGTTACTGCATTGGGTGTGGTCAGTAACTGGATGGGTGACCGTCACCGAAGCCTTGTTACTCTGTCGTATGAAAAGTGTTGCTTAGTTTCATTATGAGAATGTGTTAAATTGTAAATATACACGTAAAAATTAGCAAAATGAGAGGAACTGAATTCTGTGGTGGACTGGAATCCTAACATCAACAAGAAATCGCCTTAACCACTTGCTTATAATACGAGAACAGGGAAATATATAAGACGTCACCACCGACGTCAGGGTTTTTTTTTTTTTTAAAGGCGTTTTATAAAATTTTGAGTGTAGACTTACATCCATATATACAATATAGTCTCATAATGAAAGAAAAGAAACCTTTCTAAAGCCGAGAGAGCATACAAGAGGGATCAGTCGCGGTCACCTTTCCAGAGTACTGACCACACCCAAACCTGCTTAACTTCATGATCTCTTCCTGGTCAGCAGTGGCAAAAAACGCCGATTTATCATTAAGCTTATATATATATATATATATATATATATTATGGGAAATATAGATATATATGTAATATATATATATACATATACGCCTTATGATGATGAGAATTTAATTTTGACAGGTGTG
Source organism: Macrobrachium rosenbergii (assembly GCF_040412425.1). Classification (NCBI taxonomy): domain Eukaryota; kingdom Metazoa; phylum Arthropoda; class Malacostraca; order Decapoda; family Palaemonidae; genus Macrobrachium; species Macrobrachium rosenbergii. Next base: position 14,478,029 of record NC_089796.1, on the reverse strand, counting down.
GTTATAATATCAAAATGAGAACTCAGTCCTGAAACATGAGTTTATTCCATCAGTTTCTAGAGGTCTGACAGGAAATCAAATCGCCTTAAAACAGGTATAGTCGAGCCAAACGAAAAAAACGTTATCAGAACTGAATGTATCTTTATAAAATCTAAAGAACCTCTTTTACTTGGATTATGTTAATTAAGATCTTCAAAGGTGGAAGGTCCTGTACTTGCCATCGTCCGGATATTTTCCTTTTCGGCTTTTCTTGAATGGTGATCAATGAAAACAATGAGGAACTGCTTGGAAGAATTGTGATCCTAGGCTCAATTTCAGCCACACAGGAGCGACGTTAATAGATTATAATTTTCTCTTCCTTCAAAATACATACATTTATCCTAAGACCTAGCACGATTCATTTGTACAGGATTGTTTTCCTCTTTAATTGTGTGTGTATGTATGTGGGTGGTCACCTCTTATATGATATATACGTTAAATGTCGATATATATATATATATATAGGATATATATATATTTATAAATTAATATGTATATATGTATATACAAACTATATGTATAATGACAATATATGTGACGAGCCTTATTAGGTTACATTTATAAAAAAAAATATGTATATATATTATGTATATATATATATATATATACATATATTGATATAGAAAGAATATATATTTAAAGATTTATATGCACATGAAATTTTTCCTACATTGACTCTTTATTAGCAATAAAGATGACCATTTCTAGAATAAAGTTCATTTTCTAATGAGGAATATTTAAACAAACGTTTGGATAGCAATGGGAAACCCACTTTCGCCTGTTGAACTTATCAAATTTATTTATGGAATTTTGGAATATATGCATTGTTAGATTTTCAGTTATTGAATACATGGTACTGTTATTGTGAAAATGATATTTCAGCCATAAAATCTGCCCAAGGATTTGGTTTGACTAAATCTGTTGTACTGGCTGAAACTAAACCTTTTAATTGTAAAATGTAGGGGCTTCTGAAATTTATAACCCTTGAAAAGACAAATAATTTGACATTTGGTTAAGATTTAGATATCAACCACTCCCTGTGACAAGAACAAGATTATTTTTTCGTCTGACACGCTAAAACAGTTAATCCAACAGGTAATGAAGGGCTGTGTCAGATTGTTCGCTCGTATCCTCACTGAGCGGTCTTAAGGTCTGATGTCCGAAATCTTTGATGTCGATACTTAACTATGTATTTTGGTTAATACGAAATGTTTGAACGATTATCAAAATCATATTCCCTGAGGAACCAAAACTAATGACAATCTCCTTATCACCACAACTTGCAGCCATAAATATGATTTTAGATAGACTCATGCTTAAAATAAAACAATGATCAGTTGTGAGACCTCAGCCTGAAACATTTACACATATATATATATATATATATATATATATATATATATATATATATATAATATATATATATATATATATAAATATAGATAATAGATATATATGGATAGATATAGATATACAAACACACAAACTTATATTTAAATGACCTCTTGGGGCTAAATGCATTTAATTAATGCTGAGCTGAGACTTAAATTTATACAAACAAGAAAGCCAAATAAAACAAACTGCATTGAAAATATAGAGGCAATGTTGTTGAAATTGTTATATATACAATAAGGGAGATTTCAACTCACAAGAAGTACTATAGGAGAAAAGAGAAGAGACAGCAAGTCCAGCACATATCTCATCCTGTCAGGGGTTTTAGCAGTTGAACAGTTACTTCAGTTGTCCTTGGTGCTCCAACTGACTACTGCCACTGCGAGTTCCAGTATTTGCAACATTGCACTGTCATAATTTCTCTTACCAGCAGGGACGCTTTGGGTTTGACGACACAAAACTGATGGTTGACGTCCCCTTACTGAAGGGGGCTCCGCACCTCTTCCTGGGGATAAAAGTATGCTATTGTAGTTGGTAGATTAACGGAATTTTGGCGCGACCAGCTCCACTATACTGTACAGCAGTTTTGGGTTCTGAACAATCCGAGGTGTTCAGCTGAATTTGTAGTTTTAACTGAAGGTATTCTTGAAGGAATTTTGCCCTACGACTGGTTTCTGAATTACTACCATAGTAGTTGTTTCAACTTATCAAATGGAGGTGTCACAATGCCCAAACCCCAACATGATGTATACATACCTAGTATAGGACACGTGAAAATAAATAGGCCCATATAAATATTATCAAATGACATTCCTTCTTGAATATGGCAATCAGTCACATCAATTTTTGCCTCACGCACCATGTCTGTATATGTAAGCCCAACGGCTTTCCATTTTGGTCCAAGTTTATTAAGACTTTGGGGTCCCTGCCCTATACAGCTGTAGAAAGACGAATGCTATATACTAATACCAAATATTATAATATATTTAAAGAAACTGTTGCAAGGATGAGTTTGTGAAGGGCAATTAATTTGTGTTTACAGCAGTGATGGTCACAGAACAGACTTTGCAAAGTGAAACATTTTTCTTTCGCAGCCAACTGGGTACAATTTTAAGAATTGAAGACTGAAGCTGTTATTTTTTACACAAAAACGTCTATCCACTGCTTAAATTTTGTTCTGCACTAACATTGGCTCTAAGAAGCCTACGGAGGCCCCGATTCTTTATATTTAATGTCAACAATTTTTGCACGTCACTTCAAAGTCCAAGATTGGATTCATCAAGAGGGAGTATTTCCATTAAGAAAGGACCGAATCCTTAATGGGTTTCTTAAGATTTTGCAGGTATTTTACTGGCCGGACAAACAGGTTACTATACCATCATTTTTAATCCTGTGTATTGTTTGATTCATCCCATGAGTGATCGCAACTCTTTATAAATGACATTAAACATTTTTTCAAGTATATGATTTAGAAACTCGTGATGAAAGAAAACTTAGCTTATGCAGTTTTATCGACTTTGTCGAAAAGAGTTATTTTACAGTGAAATGACCACTATTGCCAAGAGGAGAAATAGGCACTTAACGCATAATATATTTTTATTAGCTTTATCTGATGGAGAAGAATATATTGTTAAATTAGTGTTGCATTATGTTTAGATGTATCTGACTAAAATGTATAAAAAAGACAAGCCGTAAACTGGGAAATTTGAATTTTCTTCGGCATCGTGACTGGCATAATGGATATGGACCGAGGAGCTAAAAAGGCGAGGCTTGGACCATTCATCAGCCTGCGCGCTTGATTGGTCCAAAATTTCCTCTCCCTATACAAACCAGACTTTGTATAACCATTCATCGAGCGCCACACTAACGCTAATTACGCCACTGATATACATAAACATGTAAACTGCTAAAAAAAATAGAAAGAAAAACACAGTTAAACTTCAGTCTCAATTCACGAAGTTTTTCTGAGGTCAAAGGTCTCGCAAGTCCATGGTGAAGTCAGACATCCATGAGCCATCCTTTGACAGAATTTTTTAGGCTGCTTATTCATTTGTCTTTGATCAAAGTTAAATCTAAATTTTACGTTGCTTCTTTTCTCCAGGCATAATTTGCAGAAGCTTGCTTCACGGCACAATGGCCTTTTTGTCTTTTTCCAATAGATGTTTTGTACATTATCACGAGAATCAAATCAAAACGGGCAATATAATGCCTAAGTCGATGTCGTTTTATCATATCAACAAACCGTACTATTAAAGTTACATATTTGATTATTATTATTATTATTATTATTATTATTATTATTATTCAAGAAGGTACACAACTGAAATGAATGTTTATGTGACATAAGAACATCTGGTAAGAACAGAAAGGTGACCGTCAACGGCGGTTACTTGTCGTAACGAAATCCTTAATCATAAATGTGTTATATATATATATATATATATATATATATATATATATATATATATATATATATCAACAAGTATAATTTATATTATATATATATATCTAGTATACATATTTTATATATATATATATATATCAGTATATTTTAATATATATATATATATTTTGATAACTGATGCTATACCTGCAATGAGCAGAGAGCATTCAGAAAACGGCAACCTCCGATAAGGAGAAAATCCATCCCCTTCCCAGCCACTTTTCCAGAGTCTCTCCCAAAACTGCTTAACTACTAGTCACCAATGACAAGACCTGGTCTTGTGGAATTTTCAAAATATACTACACGCAAATTTTTCCCTAAAAATAAAAATAAATATATATATATATATAATACATATACATATATATATATATATATATATATATATATATATATATATGTGTGGTATAAAAGGAAACCAGCGAGGTGGCAACATCCACTTAAAGAAACGGAAAAGGTCGCCACAAGAAACTGGAGATCAGCCAAAACGAAAGTCGAGTGTCCTTTCTACGGAGACATCCAGGAGTCATCTTTTATTTGGAGATAAGGCACATCCTCCACCTACAGTTTAAGATCTTATGAAGGGTTCCGTCGGTCAGAACCCGGATCTATTGAGGTGAGAGAGAGAGAGAGAACCTTGAAGAATTGAGAGAGGTCAATCAGAGAGAGACAGAGAGCGGGGGGATAGAATGTTGCTAAAATACAGAAGTCACAGATGACGAGAGGAGAGATAATTGGAAGAGTCAATGAATATATACTGATATAAGAGAGAGAGGAGAGAGAGAGAGATAGAGAGAGAGAGAGAGAGAGAGAGAGAGAGAGAATTGTTCCTAAGGGAAACTGAGAAGTCACAGTATATAACGAGAGGACAGATATGAGAGAGAGAGAGAGAGAGAGAGAGAGAGAGAGAGAGAGAGAGAGAGAGAGAGAGAGAGAGAGACTATACCTTACAGACCTTGGCAATATATGCACATGAAACTGGTCCCAGGTCCCTCAGTGTGAGGCACCTTTGATGTCTACTTAAAGAGCTGCTAACGCATCTTCCGGTTATATTTTGGGAAACTTCCAGTCTTGATGGTCTGGGAATTTATCTATGGAATTTGTCGAGCCTGTCTCCCCAAAACACATCTACGCTGTAACCTGTTATGTTCTCAGATGAGCTGGTAGCGCACTTGAAGGATTTGGATTATCGATGCTGGTGCGAAACTGGTGGAACCTTAATTGTCCTGTGTGCTTTATTTAATTTTCAAGACAAAGCGTTTTGTGGCACTATTAATCTACCACTCTGCTTGAACTCTTTTGATAATTCAGTTAGTTCCATGATGTTTTTCGGTAATCCTCACTGAGCGGTCTATCTGTTGTCCATGCTTTGAATTCCATATGATAGCGCTCGTTTCTCCTTTCAAGACTAAAATCAATCTTAGGCTGCAATTAATGTAGTCTTTCCCAGTAGTCAAGGTCCTTAACTTCTTGCATTCTAGGGTAAATGACCTTTGTACACTCTCTATTTGTACAATATCCTTTCCCTGGACCTAGTGTGGGTTGACCATATATATTGCAATATTCAATATATATATATACATATTTTATATAAAGCATAATCATGTGTTCAGCTTTTCTAGTTTTGAGATCCTTGGAACAACATTGGATTTTTGCTTTGCTGATTTTGCCAACAGAATTGCCATTTGATCAAAAAGCATAACATATTCCTGCATTCAACATCACACCACAGGTAAATGTTCAACTGCTTGTTTATTTGTGATTGTCTTCAACTATTAGAAGTCCTTTATATGCATATAGCATTCCTACTTTATCACCATAGTGTCATTGATTCAGCAACTTACTCAGAGTTAAATACCTCATCCCCATTTATCTCTGCCCATTTATATATTTTGTTGCGGGACGCTTTGTAGACAGAGTGATGCTGGTTGACGTCATCACAAGGGGGTTGCCCTCTACTTATTCTTGTGTCATCTGCAAAACTCTTACTACTGAGTCCTTAACATTACTGTCTATGTCATGCAATCATAATCACAAACAGCAATGCAGCTAACACCGTGCAGTGTGGTACAATCGGATATTACCGTAGTTTCATGCATTTCCACATCGGTTTGCAATCACTATCTGTTTTCTATTTTACAAAAATGTCACCAATCCATCTTCCTACTTTGTCAACAATGTTATGTTTTCTAAAATTTTCGAGGCTAATATAAATATGATCTACCTTGTCAAAAGCTTTTGCAAAGTCTAGTAAAAATCATCTGTATCTTTTTTCATTTATCATATTTTTATATATGTTTTCATGGTGATTAACAGTTGGCTACTTGGTACTTTGGATTCCGGTACAAAACCATGTTGTCCTATATTGAACAATACTCATTTTTAATTAAATGTTTCATTATTGTATTTTTCATTAACCTTTCATACACTTTCATAATATGAGATGTCAGACTTTGCAAAGGCCATAATTACTTGCAGCCAACTTGAAAACAACTTTAAAGTAGGATTGAAATATGCCAATTTATTTACACAAAAATCTTGCCTGTATCTATACTTCTCTGCACTTTAATTGGTCAATATTACATACAGTCTTTATATTGAATGAACGCTTTTAAACAATATGGCAGGTAAATTCATCTGGTCCTGCTGCTGTTGATCCATTTTTGGCCTTGTCCGATTAATAGCCTGCACAATATCGGCTACTGTAACATCTATATCTGATAAGTATTCAGTATTTTCATATCTTATTTATTGTATCATTATCTTCTTGTCAATTCTATAAATGTAAATTCACTTTTATATCTTTTCGTGATGAAAATATTACATATTTCCTTTTTTCTTATTCGGAACATCAGGCACTGACTTCAATTGCTTAGAGGAGAAGCCATTTTCTACGCTTATTTTATTCATCTTTTTGCATATGAATAAAAAATTGTTAGGGTTTTGTTGATATTTTGTTAGTGTCATTTCTTCTAGGTTCCATTTTTCATTTTCTTTGATTGGGAATCTTTTGTTCTGCATTTTCTCTTACTTTTTAGTTCCATCAGCTTTCCATGCGTGGCTTTTCGTTGGAAGAGCTTTTTCCACTTGGTCCTAATTTTTCTGAACAAGATCCTTCCAGTCTCTGGGAATTCGTGACTGATGCTTACTAACGCTTTCTTACGCCATATATTTTTCCACTATTTAATATTTTAAATAAATATCGGAATTTACCTGTATATCATCACTTACAAATATGTTTTCCCATTCCATGTTTAATTCTCATTTATTTTTGACCAATTTATATTCTTACTATAGAAAATTGTATTTGATCAAATCCTTCCCATTTTTTCGTCTGCTTCTTTTTCCAGGCTTGTTTTGCAGAAGCTTGTTCTGGAACGGACTGTTTGTTCTATGACATTATGTCCGAAATATCAACAATTTTATATAAGTGTTATTTCTTTAACATAGTTCACCTCATTCACAAATACTAGGTCTAAAAAATATTATCCTTATCTTGTTGGTAGGTGATTATTCAACAAGCATTTGAAATGAATGTTATGTTCTAGAAGCATATCTAAAAGCTTTTCAAATTGCGAAACTCTTATCTTCTGGGTATATTATTATTGCTATCCTTTTATATGTATAAATACAACCACAGTCTCCTATTCTATTCTTTTTCCATTCTACAAAAAGGAAAGCATTCAGAAACGGCCCTCCGTTAGAGTATAGTCCAGTCCTTGTGATTTCCCATATTTCCCCGAAACTTTCAATTATTATGTCAAACCTTTTAGTATTATTTTCTATATATTACAAAATGTTCACTAATTTTAAGAAAATAAATATATACCGCTATTAATATACATTCTGTGTTACTATATTTATCACAGATTTTAAAGGAAATCCTGGTTGGGCATCTCATTTCCTGTATATCGCGGTCCCTTGATTTCTATTTTTCTATCTGAGACTATAAGATTGGAAACCACATTATCTGGTCACATCATTACACAGTCCATCTTGGGAATACCAGGTTTCAGAGGATATTCAATATTTTTATTTTTTCATTTTGGGAAGTTCTTCTAAGAACTCTTATCTTTAAGGAAACGAGTTACAGATGACGAAACTAGACCCTGGAAGAGTCATCACTATGATATAAGAGAGGTTTGAGAGATTCCATTATCTAGAGAGATGGGTAATAGAGAAGAGATTTTCCCATGTCACTTTCAACGAGTTCTGAGAGAGAGAGAGAGAGAGAGAGAGAGAGAGAGAGAGAGAGAGAGAGAGAGAGAGAGAGAGAGAGAGAGAGAGAGAGAGAGAGAGAGAACTGCCAAACGAGAAGTGGAATGCAAAGCACTGGCTGGAAACTTTAAGAGAAATGACAGAGAACATAAGAAATAATTCCTTTAGTGTAATTAAATATGTACGTATGTATATATATGTATGATATATACATACACGCATAAGATAAAATCGGACGATTTACGAAGCATTCTTTTGAAATGAAACCAAGTCGAAGAAAAGCAAAGGGGACTTGAAAGTTTACCTCTCGATAGAAAATGTAAAATTAAATCCTTCTACACACGGGAACCAACTGCGGAATTATTTTGATAACCAACGCAACCTCAAATAACGCCACACTCCTCAAATTTTTCCTGGGCCGAATTGGCGATATTAAACTTGTAAATATTCCTCAATGTGAACTGATGGGGCTTTAATTGGTAACTATATGGTTTAATAATAATGAAAAATATTGGCAAATATTAACATTTTTCTAACAAATAACGGGATTTACTTTGAATATCACCCATATTCTACTAAAAAAATAACAGCAATTATTTTAAAGGTAATTAAACAAATTACAGCAATTAAAAAAATCGTAAACCAAAGGCAGCAATTTCTTTCAACAAATAACAGCAATTTCGCTATACAAAAAACAACAATTTTCTCTAACATACGCAGCAATTTCCTTGGAAATAAGAACAGTTTGTCTGAACAATTAACAGTAATTTATCTGAACAATTAAAACCAGTATCTTTAGACATCAAAAAAGTCAGAGATAACACCAACTTCCTGACACAGATAACAACAGTAATTTCTTTGAATAAATAAAAGCAATTTACCTGAGCAAGTACAGGCATTTTTTTTTAAACGATAGCTGATTTTTAAGCGAGTAATTTCCTGGGCAAAAACCATCAGCTTCCAACATAAAAACAGTACAAGAGATGACGAACAGAGGAACTTTAACCCCTTTTCTTGCCAACAATCCAAACAACTGAATCGCAAAGGCAACAATAAACAAAAACAAAAAGTAAACAAATGAATAAAAGAAATATATCTGACTACCAGACCAACGCCATAAAACAACAGGAATCGGGGTTCAGGGGAATCGTATGTCTCCTTTGACAAATATGTCTCGAGAAAAACGAAAACCCGGGGAGTGGGAGTAGCGGCTGTTCTCTGTGATATATCAGATCCTTCGGTAATCCTCCGGGGCTCTTAAGGAAAAAAGACAAAACTCCTTGTCCTTCCGAATATTGATATTATTTGTGGTGTGAAAAATGTTTCTATCGTTACACTGAACAATTTAATGGAAAACACTGGACCCATTTGAGCCAATTTTTATAATATTTATGTGAACTCATGAATTTACTCGTTTGAATTCATGAATGCACTTAAATGAATGTTGAAATATTCTTATAACAATCATGCATGTATGTAATTGAATTCATAAATGCACTTAAATTAATGCTGAAATATTCTTATATTAAATAAGCATGTATTTAATTGAATTCATGAATGCACTTACAGTAAATGAATGTTTAAATATTCCTATACGACCCGCAAATATATTTATCTGAATTCATGAATGCATTCAAATGAATACTGAAATATTTCTATAAAAAAACATGCATGCACAACTGAAACTTTCTTAATTACACGTGCATATATGAAATAAATGCAGACAATTCTATGGCAGGATTGTAAAGGGTATATACATATATACAATAACTCCCAGAAATATTTTAAATATTAAAAAAATACAAAACACTGAAACACTGAAGGTATTCCCTTTAATTACACACTGTGTCGAATAATTATGACGAGATCGGATATGAATGTTTTAGTAATTACCAATATCATTAATTTTAGTACAACCCAGTCATTATCTATCACTGGTCGAGATAAAAAAAAAAAATGGAACAAAACGTTAACGATGCCACTTTGTTGAATCGTACGTTCCTTACACACACACACACACAATACACACACACACAACAATAATAATAATAATAATAATAATAATAGGTACGAGATCTACACCTGTCACAGTTTTACCAGAAAAGTGTAAGGATGTTTATAAAGGTAAGTGTGTGTGTGTGTGTGTGTATGTGTATGTATATGTATAAGTACATATATATATATATATATATATATATATATATATATATATATATATATATATATATATACACATATATATATATACATATATATATATATATATATATATATATATATATATATATATATATGTGTGTGTGTGTGTGTGTGTGTGTGTGGCAGATAGTGAAACCAGGCATTTCATGAACTGCCTGAAATTCCAGGCAGATAGCGAAAGGCACTTATGACATTTGATCTCCTAGGGGCTAGGTATTAGAAACACGGCGAAACAGTGACTTACCTACACTGTTTCGCTGTGTTTAGTACCAGCCCCTGAGGGATAAAGTGTCCCTAAAGGCATTTCGCTACCTGCCTGGAATTTCTGGCAGTTCGTGAAATACCTGGTTTACGCTATATTGCCAGTAACATATATATATCATAATATAACATATATATAAATATATATATATATATATATATATATATATATATATATATATATATATATATATACATGTGTACAAAAACCTTGTGTCATAAGTTACACTCGATTTTCTAGAGCGTATAAGATGCAAGTATAAATAGTCTGTTTCCAAATATTAAAATTAATAACATTCTTGCCATCAGAGCATCAATAAATATCACGGGTCCATTAGCATTATTCTGAAGATTAAAAGGCCAGCAGTTTATTAACTGAACAAGAGTCCTTATAAAAGTAGTCGACAACAACAACAACAACAACAAAAAAAAACTAAACTTAGCGCGCTTGCTTCTATATGTGTTCGCATGGATGTGCGCATGTTATATATATAATATATAACATATAATATATAATATATAATTTATAATATATAATATATATTTATATATATATATATATATATATATATATATATATATATATATATATATATATATATATATATATATATATAAAGGTAATGCTACGAAGGAAAGTGAAACGGAGTGGTGCTGGGCCTTGACTTACTGTCCTTTACTGTGGCATTGCTCTTTATTTATATATTTATCACGTTCCATTTCGTTTGTTTACACTCACATACATACATACATACACACATACATATATACAGTGTATATATATATATATATATATATATATATATATATATATATATATATATATATATATATATATAATGTATATATTATATAAACAATATATCATATATATAGTATATATGTATGTATATATATATATATATATATATATATATATATATATATATATATATATATATATATATATATATATATATATATACATATATAAACTTTCCTAAACCGGATTCTCTACTGCATTTTACCCGACTCAATCTATCACCTATGATGTACAGATAAATCGGTACCATACCAGTTTACGTCGCTTAAAAATAAATAGCTAATACCGGTTCTGGGACATTCGACTCAAATGGAATAGATGAACGATAGCAATTATGATATATTACTCTAACATGAATGTGACACCGATATTATCGGTAACGGTAGTGGACTCAAACCCTCAGTAATAATGGAAATTTTTTCCTATAATAATTTTTTTTTATATTTCGACAGCCATTACTAAAAGGATATTATTATTATTATTATTATTATTATTATTATTATTATTATTATTATTATTATTATTATTAAAGTAATTTGGCCAGACTGCGGGACATATCTATAAAAGCGTACAGTAATGCTGGTCTGAAGGATCAGTTCTTGAAAGGTGTCAACATGAACAAAAAAAGTTGAAGAAGTTGGACAAATGGGCGGGATGAGAACAAAGAGACTGGATGAAGGATGTCTGCCTACCCTACCTACACGAACGGCACGCTGTAAGCGTTACGACCACAAGCTCTATAGGAATAACTCCCAAGGGAAGATGTTTTGTAGGATGAACATCTAGAGTGATGATGTTTTGTAGGATGAACTTCTAGTGATGATGTTTTGTTTGGGATGGAACTTCTAGAGTGACATTTTGTAGGATGAACTTAGAGTGATGATGTTTTGTAGGGATGAACTTCTATGATGTTTTGTAGGATGAACTTTTAGAGTGATGATGTTTTGTAGGATGAACTTCTAGAGTGATGATGTTTTGTAGGATGAACTTCTAGAGTGATGATGTTTTGTAGGATGAACTTCTAGAGTGATGATGTTTTGTAGGATGAACTTCTAGAGTGATGATGTTTTGTAGGATGAACTTCTAGAGTGATGATGTTTTGTAGGATGAACTTCTAGAGTGATGATGTTTTGTAGGATAAACTTCTCTAGGAGGATGATGTTTTGTAGGATGAACTTAGGAGTGATGATGTTTGTAGGATGAACTTCTAGAGTGATGTTTGTAGGACTTCTAGAGTGATGATGTTTTGTAGGATGAACTTCTAGAGTGATGATGTCCAATATACGAGATATTTCTTCTGAACACCGAATGCCCTTCTATTAACAGGATTTTATCAAACAGACATTTCAGTAAGTTAAGTATACCTTATTTTAACCAGACCACTGAACTGATTAACAGCTCTCCTAGAGAGGGCTGGCCCGAAGGATTAAATTTATTTTACCTAGCAACGGGACCTACAGCTTATTGTGGAATACGAACCACATTATAGCGAGAAATGAATTTCTATCACCAGAAATAAATTCCTCTTATTCTTCATTGGCCGCTCGGAGATTCGAACTCGCGGCCAGCAGAGTGCTGCTGAGAACGGAACCCACTCTCCCAGCGAGGAACCTCAGACATTTCAATGAATATCAGTGGAACGACTACAGAAACGTAATAACTGGTTGATTTAATAAAAAAAAAAAACTACCAAATAATTCATTGATTCGATCAAAAAAACTATTTCAAAAGGTTAAAGAATACATGACTGGCAGCAAGCAATCAGGTTACCGCTTGCTGGGGGAGGAGGAGGGACGCTTTGGATTCCTGAGACTTGACGGAGGTTTGTGGTCGCAAAACGCTTTTGCTAAGCTTGTCTTTACACCCAATCCCAAGAACAGTAATTAAATTTGTTACATTTGTTGTAAAACTAACCACAAGAAAGATGATTAAACATTTGCTTACAACCAACCACAACCATTATCAATTCCATTTGTTTCGACCTACAACCAACCACATGACCTATAATGAGTCTTCTTTCTTCAACCAACCCCAACAACATTATTTACAATGCTTTTTAAACCAACCACAGCAACAATAACCATAACTGTTTCTACAACCAACCACACTTTTTCCTACAATCAATCACAAGAAAAATCATTACACTTTATTTCCACAGATAACCAACAACAAGAACTATAAGAACACTAATTATACAAGCATTATTATCACATCATTTTCCGACAAACAGCCACAAAAACCAAAGAACGTCATTTCCAGAATCTCCCAATAGCCAACAGTGCATACAAAAGCCCCCGGTAAAGCGAAACCTGGAAGAAACCCCACAAAGACCGCTGGGTTCCACACCCTGGCCGTGTGTGGCGAAATTCTGGAG